>NC_086122.1:1778027-2114277 GCF_963921235.1 Mobula hypostoma | reverse complement strand
TGACAAAGCTGTGTGGGCTTTCTTTGATCTGGCGTTTTTATCACATACAAACGTAATCCACATCATTAACTTTGGATATAACTTCATAAGGACCATGAAATTTTGCATGTAATGGATTCGTTTGTACTGGGAAAAGAATCAACACCTTATCTCCAGGCTTAAATGACCTCATTCTAGTATCCTTATCATACCACGTTTTCATTTTCTCCTGAGACAATTTTAAATTTTCCTTATCTAAGCTACAAGCTTTATGTAATCTTTCCTTGAATTTTAAAACATAATCCAACAAATTCATATGTACCTCTTTATTAATCCACTGTTCTTTCAACAAGGCCAAAGGTCCTTTAACTCTATGCCCAAACACAAGTTCAAAATGACTAAAGCCTAGGGATTCCTGCACTGACTCCCGTAGTGCAAAAAGTAGTAAATGTATGCCCTCATCCCAGTCATTTTCATTTTCCACACAATACATCCTAATCATGGTTTTAAGGGTAGAATGAGGCTGCTCCAAGGTTCCTTGTGATTCTGAATGGTATGCAGATGAGGTAATCTGTTTTGCTCCCAGTTTATAAACTATCTGCTGAAACAATCCAGACATAAAATTACTACCTTGATCCGATTGTATTTCCTTAGGCAACCCAAAATAAGTAAAAAATCTTATAAGAGCCTTTATCACAGTTTTAGCCATTATATTCTTGAGTGGTATTGCCTCTGGAAACCTAGATGCTGTGCACATGATGGTCAGCAAATATTGATGTCCAGTCTTGGTTTTTGGCAGTGGGGCTACACAATCTATAATAATTTTGGAAAATGGTTCACCAAATGCTGGAATAGGTTTCAGTGGGGCCACTGAAGTAACTTGATTAGTTTTACCTACAATTTGGCAAATATGACATGTTCTGCAAAATGTTGCCACATCTTTTCTTAAACTAGGCCAGTAAAAATGTTTAAAAACTTTGTTCATAGTTGCCTTTACACCTTGATGGCCACCCAAAGGCATACTATGAGCCATAGTTAAAATCTCATTTCGGTAAACCTTAGGAACTACTAACTGGTGATGAACTTCCCATTCTTCACTTGCAGGAATTGTAGGTGATCTCCATTTCCTGATTAATACTCCCTTCTCAAAATAATACCCTACTGGCACCTTTTCAATTTCACTATCTGGAAGAGCTTGTTCTTTTAATTTGATAATCTCAGGGTCTCGACTCTGCTCTGCTATCATCTCCTTCAGAGATAAAGACAAATCTTCATGGTCAGAATTACTACCAAAATCCTGATCAAACAATGACGGTGAGAAAGTTTCTGACACATCCTCAAAATTTGAATCTTGAGTTGAACAGTCATGGGTAACAGACCATCTTGCACGTCAATCTTTTTAGCCATAGCTCTGGTTACAACACAGGCAGAGTCTGTTTTAGAATCCCTCTTTTGTTCCTCAGAAATAGGCTTTGTTGTCAAATGCACTTCAGGAAAAACTTGTCCACCTGCTGAGTCATTCCCTAACAATAGAGAAACACCAATGACAGATAAATTGGATTGTAGTCCTACTTTAGCAAGTCCTGTAACTAACTCTGACCTTAAATTTACTCTGTGCAAATGTACAGGCAAAAGGGCACTCCCAACACCTCTTACATAGTTCACCTCAGCAGTGTCAGACTCATCACTAGATTTTAGAACACTGTCTAATATAAGTGATTGAGAAGCTCCAGTATCCTTAAGAATTTTTATTAGCACTGCATTGGATCACTTTTTCAAGGATACGAATCCTTCAGTTATAAAATGATCATATCCCCTCTTAACTTGGTCAGACTCTGACAAAGCTTCATTTGTATTTATCGAACCCTGTGGATTTACAGGTGTTTCAATATGCTGCACACAAGCATCTGGGGCTGCTTCCTTCTCTTTCTTCTTCAATCAAAAACAGTTAGCTGTTTCATGTCCAGGTTTCTTACAATAGGTACAAATAGGACCAAAATGTCTTTCCTTCAAATGTTTCCCTTCATTCTTACCTTTCTCACTAATTTCTGACTTAATTTCTGATTTACCTTAACTCTCTGTGCTATCTTTCCTTTTAAAAGTTCTACCCTGAGGAAATCTACTCTTAAGGATTAAAGCATAGTCATCAGCTAATTTAGCAGACTCCTGCAATGTAGCAAGTGTCCCTCCATTACGTATGTCCTTACTTCAATAGGAATGCTCCTTTTAAATTCCTCCAATAAAATCAACTCTTTCAATTTATTATACTCCCCATTCATATTTTTAAAGGAAACCCATCTCTCAAAACACACAGATTTCTCATAGGCAGATTCCACATAAGTTTTGTTCCACGGATTTCTTCAAATTTCTGAATCTCTCTCTATAAGCTTCTGGAACCAGCTCATATGTTTTCAGTATATGCTGCTTCACAGTATTATAATCAAGTGTTTGCTCAGCAGTTAAAGCTGTATAAACTTGTTGTGCCTTACCTCTAATTATACTCTGTAGCATCACTGGCCATTGATCTTTCGGCCACCCTGAACTCAGAGCAACAATTTCAAAATGTTGGAAATATTTGTCCACTTCTATTTCATTAAATGGAGGAGCCAAAATAACCTCTTGACTAGCAACAAACTGTTTCCTAGAACCAGAGGCCTGATTCTCGGATTTTAATTTCTCCATCTGTAGATCAAACTCCCTCCTTTTATTTGCTTCTCTTTCTTCAAATTCCCTCTGTTTATTTGCAGCTTCTAACCGACATCATTCCAAGTCAGCTTCTAATTGTTTCTGTTTTAACTCAGCTTCTACTCTAAGCTTTTCTAACGCTACCTGTTCCAGGTGTAACTGGACCGCTGCTTTACTTACAGGGAACATATCTAACTCCGCTTCATCAAAAACACCCAAATATATATAGTGTTCTGTGATTTTTCTCTGAATTACGGGCTTTATTGTCACCTTCGTAATTCCTTTAAGGTCTAATCTTCTAGCAATCTCGGATACATCACTCTTATTCGCCTTTGCTAATACCTCCGTGTTTGGCGATTCCATAAAGTCGTCAATGTTCATTGCTGCCGAATACCACCCACACAGACCAATCAAACAAAAGAATTGGGTTTTTCCCTTTTTCCAAATCAGAATGATAATTAAACACACACTTAAACTCTAAACCAGAACAATCCCGGACGAGCCCCCAATTTTTGTCACGTGAACAGTTATTAAACACTGCTCAACAATAGCGGAAAAACATATTCAAATGACTAACTTATCTGAAAGTTAACTGCTACACGACAACTCTGGAACAGTTCTTAAAAGGGTAAATTCAAAAAGAGTTCTTAAAGTGGTAAATTTGAAAGTCCAAGTGATTTACACAGTCAATAAGGAGAGACTTCTCTGGAGAAGGATTTCTTCATAGACGTGACATTTCTGCTGGTTCTGTCCGAAGGATTCACGACGAAGGAAATAAGCAGCTTAAAAGGAACTGACCTTTTCCTGGCGAGCGAGCCCTGCACGAACTTCCTTGCTCTTTTGGCATGAGTTATCTCAGATTCAGGTCACTATTTCTCGACCGAAGACTCAATAAGGTCGATCCTTCATGAAGCTGCCAAACAACACCAACTTCCCCCGGTCCTTCGGGTCCCGTACTTTGATAAAGGTCTTCATTCTCCGATACTGAACTGCAAAAGTAAAACTAAAACAAAAACCTGGCAGATATTGTCGAAACTGCCAGCACAAAGGTTCTACCTTAAAATAGAAAGTAAAACTCCGGTTTAAAAATGAACTGCGTCATAATACGAATACGCAGCTTAACGGAATAACAAACAGAGCAAACAACAACTTTAACACAAGGAATTCTGCAGATGCTAGAAATTCAAGCAACACACACCAAAGTTGCTGGTGAACGTAGCAGGCCAGGCAACATCTCCAGGAAGAGGTACAGTCAACGTTTCAGGCCGAGACCCTTCATAAACAACAAATTTACCCTCCTCTGACCCCAGCCCCAACCCTTGCCATGTCTTCACTATCCCCTCTGACCTTCCCCTATCTGAGGCAGAACGTTCTGTCCTTAGCAAGGGTCTCATTTTTGTTCCCCTCCGTCCACACCTCAGTGAGTTCTGTGCCCGCCATGACGCTGAACTCCTCTTCCGTCGCCTACGTCTCTGAGCCTACTTCTTTGGCAAGGATTCCCCTCCCCCTACTGATGACCCCTTCTCCCGTCTTCATCCCTCCTCCTCCTCCTGGACACCCCGCCCCGGCCTTCCACCTGCACTCGATCTCTTCATCTCTAACTGTCACCGAGACATCAACCGTCTCAACTTCACCACTCCTCTCTCCTGTTCCAACCTCATTCCCTCTGAATGCACTGCCCTCCACTCTCTCTGCAATAATCCCAACCTCACCATCTAACCCGCAACAAAGGTTGTGCCATAGTAGTCTGGAGGACGGAGCTCTACCTCACTGAGGCCAAACGGCAGCTCTCTGGCACCTCCTCTTACTTACCTCTGGAACAGGACCCCACCAATAAACATCAAACCGTTGTCTCCCGTACCACCACTGCCCTCATCAACTCCAGAGCCCTTCCATCCTCAGCCGCTAAATTCGTAATTTCCACACTCCGTACTGCTCGGTTGTATCTCCTCCCCAAGATCCACAAGCCTGGCTGTCCTGGTAGACCCATAGTTTCTGCCTGCTCGTGTCCCACTGAACATGCTATTGTCTACCTGCTGAACCATGTCTACGCCCACCTGGACAAGCCAGCGAGCACTGTGAGGGTCATGTTTTTTGACTTCTCCAGTGCGTTCAACACCATCCGCCCTGCTCTGCTGGGGCAGAAGCTGACAGCAATGCAGATGGATGCTTTCCTGGTGTCATGGATTCTTGATTACCTGACTGGCAGACCACAGTACGTGTGCTTGCAACACTGTGTGTCCGACAGAGTGATCAGCAGCACTGGGGCTCCACAGGGGACTGTCTTGTCTCCTTTTCTCTTCACCATTTACACCTTGGACTTCAACTACTGCGCAGAGTCTTGTCATCTTCAGAAGTTTTCTGATGACTCTGCCATAGTTGGATGCATCAGCAAGGGAGATGAGGCTGAGTACAGGGCTACGGTACGAAACTTTGTCACATGGTATGAGCAGAATTATCTGCAGCTTAATGTGAAAAAGACTAAGGAGCTGGTGGTAGACCTGAGGAGAGCTAAGGTACCGGTGACCCCTGTTTCCATCCAGGGGGTCAGTGTGGACATGGTGGAGGATTACAAATACCTGGGGATACGAATTGACAATAAACTGGACTGGTCAAAGAACACTGAGGGCTGTTTACAAGAAGGGTCAGAGCCGTCTCTATTTCCTGAGGAGACTGAGGTCCTTTAACATCTGCCAGACGATGCTGAGGATGTTCTATGAGTCTGTGGTGACCAGTGCTATCATGTTTGCTGTTGTGTGCAGGGGCAGCAGGTTGAGGGTAGCAGACACCAACAGAATCAACAAACTCATTTGTCGGGCTAGTGATGTTGTGGGGATGGAACTGGACTCTCTGACGGTGGTGTCTGAAAAGAGGATGCTGTCTAAGTTGCATGCCATCTTGGACAATGTCTCCCATCCACTACATAATGTACTGGTTGGGCACAGGAGTACATTCAGCCAGAGACTCATTCCACTGAGATGCAACACAGAGCATCATAGGAAGTCATTCCTGCTCGTGGCCATCAAACTTTACAACTCCTCCCTTGGAGGGTTAGACACCCTGAGCCAATAGGCTGGTCCTGGACTTATTTCATAATTTACTGGCATAATTTACATATTACTATTTAACAATTTATGGTTTTATTATGTGACAAAAAACCAAGTTATCAGAAGATTGATGCTAATAGAGAGAGATAAGGGAGTCAAATGGAGAAACATTCAAAATGTTAATGAGAGAAGAGGGAGATTAACGAAAAGAGTCACAATTCAGAATATTGACAGACCGGTTGCTTTGAACCTGAACTGTCTGAAGTTTGATGGACAGGCGATACCCCAGCAGGGGGATAAAAAGAACAGGTTCGCTAAGGCACGACACACACCACGAGATAACGAGACCCTGGAAGAGCAGTGTGCCCCCACAAGTTGGTGAGTGTTGGAGGTCTGGTTCGAGGGAACCGACCATAGACTGACAGGGTGAAAAGGGACGATCGGCGGGAACCTGGTGTATGTGTCCACCATTGCCTGGGTACCGGGTTCACCGCTGAAGAACGGTCATATCCAGAACGGAGGGGTCACAGTCTGTGACCACAGAAGACATAAAAGGGTTCGCCCGAAAGCTAACTGCGAAGAACATCAAAGGTCTGTTTGAATCAAAATTTGCATTCTCTCTCTCTCTCCAATGGCACAACAGCGATTACTGCGAACTGTACTAAGATGAACTGAACTCTGCGTCACTTGAGACTGATCATTTTACCCCTCGACTGTGATAGGGCTTGGTTGATTCCTATTACCCTAGTTCTGTGTACGTGTGTGTTTTATCATTGCTAACCTGTTGCATTTATATCCGTACAATTACAGTACTGTGTTACTTATTTCTTTAATAAAACTTTATTAGCTTCCAGTAAACCAGACTCCAACTAGTGGTCCATTTCTGCTCATTTGGCAACCCAGTTACAGGGTACATAACAATTACTATTTATTATTTATGGTGCAACTGTAACGAAAACCTATTTCCCCCAGGATCAATAAAGTATGACTATGACTATGACTATGGCTATGTATCTGCCTACCTGGACTCCATTTTGTCACCCATAGTTCAGTCCATCCCCACCTACATCCGGAATACATCCCATGCCCTCCATCTCTTCGATAACTTCCAGTTCCTCGGTCCCGTCCACTTCATTTTCACTGTGGATATCCAATCCTTATACACCTCCATTCCCCACCAAGAAGGCCTCAAAGCCCTCCGCTACTTACTGGACAATAGACCTCACCAGTTCCCCACCACCACCACCCTCCTCTGGTTGGTGGAACTGGTACTCACACTTAATAACTTCTCTTTTGGCTCTTCCCACTTTCTTCAGACCAAGGGTGTAGCTTTGGGCACTCCCATGGGCCCCAGCTATGCCTGCCTCTTTGTTGGTTATGTGGAACAGTCTGTGCTCCAAACCTATTCTGGTACTGCTCCCCAACTTTTCCTTCGGTACACTGATGACTACATTGGTGCTGCTTCCTGCACACATGGTGAGCTCATCAATTTCATCAACTTTAATTCACTTGGTCTATCTCGGTCACTTCTCTCCCCTTTCTCGATCTCTTGGTCTCCATCTCTGGAAACAGACCATCCACTGAGATCTTCTACAAGCCCACTGACTCTCATAACTACCTCGTCTATACCTCTTCCCACCCCGCCACATGCAAAAATTGCATTCCCTATTCCCAGTTCCTCCGTCTTCGCTACATCTGCTCCCAAGATGAGGCTTTCCGTTCCAGGACATCTCAAATGTCCTCTTTCTTTAAGGATCGTGTTTCCCTTCTGCTGTCATCAACGATGCCCTCACCAGCATCTCCTCCATTTCCTGCACTTCGGCCCTCACCCCATCCTCCTGCCACCACAACAGGGACAGAGTTCCCCTTGTCCTCACCTACCACCCCACCAGCCTCCGGATCCAGCACATCATCCTCCGCAACTTCCGCTACCTTCAACAGGACCCCACCACTAAGCACATCTTTCCCTCTCCACCCCTCTCCGCTTTCTGCAGGGATCGGTCCCTCCGTGACTCCCTAATCCACACGTCCCTCCCCACGGATCTTCCACCCGGCACTTATCCCTGTAAGCGTAAGTGCTACATCTGTCCCTACACCTCCTCTCTTGTCACCATTCAGGGACCCAAAAAGTCCTTCCAGGTGAGGCAACACTTCACTTGTGAGTCTGCTGGGGTCACCTATCGCATCCGGTGCTCCTGGTGCGGCCTCCTCTATATTGGTGAAACCCGACGCAGATTGGGGGACCGCTTCGTCGAACACCTCCGCTCCGTCCGCCGCTACAGACAGGATCTCCCGGTTGCCACCCACTTGAACTCTGCTTCCCATTCCCATTCAGATATGTCCATACGTGGCCTCCCCTACTGCTATGATAAGGCTAAACTCAAGTTGGAGCAGCAGCACCTCATATACTGTCTAGGCAGTCTCCAGCCCCTTGGTATGAACATAGAATTCTCCAACTTCCAGTAATTTCCTTCCCCTCCCTTCCCCTATCCGTATTTCACTCTGCCCCCTCCCCCAGCTGCCTATCACCTTCCTCTTGGTTCCTCCTCCTCCTACTACCCATTGTGTTTTCCCCTATTCCTTCTTCACCTGTTCTGCCTATCACCCCCCTGCTTCCCCTCCCCCACCCCTTTATCTTTCCCCTTACTGGTTTTTCACCTGGAATCTACCAGCCTTCTCCTTCCCACCCTCCCCCCACCTTCTTTATCGGGCCTCTGCCCCTTCCCTCTTCAGTCCTGATGAAGGTTTCCGGCCCGAAACATTGACTGATTGTTTCTACGTATGCTGCCTGACCTGCTGAGTTCCTCCAGCGTGATGTGAGTGTTGCAAACAACAACTCAACTGAAACTAAACTGCGACACACCAGGGGACTCCATTTTATACCTGTCATTCACATGTGCACATGTGACCTCACATCGGCGGGAAGATTACTTCATGTGACCTCCACAAAACCATTACATCATCCTCATCAGACAGTCACAAGATATCCACAAGGTACGTAACAGAGTGAGTCTAGGACCAAAGGGCACAAACTCAGGATAGAGTGATGTCCATTTAGAACAGAGTTGAGGAGGAATTTCTTTAGCCAGAGGGTGGTGAATATGTGGAATTCATTGCCAAAGATGGCCATGGAGTCCATGCCATTGAGTATTTTTAAAATGAAGGTTCATCGTTGCTTGATTAGTCAGGGCATCAAAGGTTATTGTGAGAAGGCATGAGAATGGAATTGAGAGGGATAATAAATCAGCCATGACAGAATGGTGAAGCAGACCTATTGGCCTAAATGGCGTTATTGGTTGCCCATGTCTTTTGGTCTTATTTGCCAACTCTCCAAAACCGAGTGTGCTTCTTGTTTGTTGGGAAGAAATATTGCTGTATCTCCTAAATTATTCCCTGTTAGGATCCCCTCTGGCCAGCTCAGCTCCTATGCCTCTATTTACCTTTACTCTACCCTAATATCATTATACCTGATTTCAGTTTCTCTCAAAGTGCAGGAAGAACCCAATGATATAACGAACACCTTGATTTAGCCTTGTGAAAGTGCAAACAAAACTCTTTATGCACAAAACATATAAAATACTGTATTTACTGTATATGTTTAAGAAATATAATCATTATTTATTAACTAATAAAACAAAAATGTTTGTGATACTCAGTAGGTTAGCTAGACAGTTAATGTTAAAGATGGCTGATATTCAACCAGCTCTTCATTATGCTTTTTATAAAGTAGTTGGGCTTTGGTTGTCATCTTGTCATGAGTACACTCATGGATTGAAAATTTAATGGTGCAAACCAAGTCCTAGAACATCATTTTCTGAATTTCACCAGAACCCAATAATTATGTGCATAGTATGCATTTCATTCATTTCTAGTAATTTGTTCTGGGATCTTAGTACAAATCTCTCACGTTCTCACATTCTCACACTACAGAACATTAAAAGTAAGCAAATGAAACGCAAAGTATATTTTCATATCCTCGTTGTCGTTAGGTCGCATCTGGAATTTCCAGTTGGCGGACAATTTCCTTCCACGCTGCTCTGACATATTGGGAGATCATGTTAGTGGCAGGTTACAGCAGTGGTTTGCCTTTGCCTTCTGCCGGGTGAGTTTAAAGAGATCACCACCTCTATTCTCAAGCCAAAGCGAGATAGTTTTATCTTGGTTAAAGCCCATCATCCATTGCTGAGGAATATGATAGGTCCTCCTTAAAACAGATTTCATAACATTTGCCGCAAGATTATCTTCATCAAAAATCTCATCTCCTGTGATTGCCTGTCTGATTGATTCCTCATATCCCAGCCTGCTTGTCAATCTAATTCAATAGGGTACTGTTAATATGAAATTTGTTTGTTCTGAGTGTGACCATGTGGGTATCTCCTGGCAGTTCCAGTTTCTATGCATATGCTAGAGACAGCCAGTTGGTATATTCATTCGCTACTGTAAGTTGCCCCTAATTTTTTTGGGTGGAACTAGAATTGGGTATGAGAAGTGGTTGAAGTTGATGGACCTCGAGAGGGAAATTGGAGTAGTGTTGATGGGTCTATGAACTGAAACATCAGTCTTGTTTTTATTTCCACAAATGCGACATCTGATAATATCTTGCATTATTTTATTTCCATTTTAAGTTTATGGAATTTTAATATCAAATATTTCATAAACAAATAGTGTTTGAAAAAAGTAAAACTTTCCTGATGTTCAACAGTATCACTATATCAGTTTCTTGGTCTAGATTTAGATCTTGGATTTAGGATTTAGAATTATTTTCTATAGAAACAGGATACATTACTGATATTGTCAAAACTATTCCAATGCACAGAACAGAACAGTATAGCACTACACAGGCCATTTAACCCACAATATTGTGCTGGTTTTGATGCCAATTTACACTAAATAGCCTCTTCCTGTGTATCCTCTATATAAATCCATTCTCGGCATATTCATGTGTTTATCTAAAAGCCTTTTAAACGTCACCAATCTGCCTTGCTACCGCTACTCTCCCTGGTAATCCATTCCTGGCACCCACCAGTCTTTGCACAAAATCTTGTTTCTTACAATGACTTTAAACATCCTCCCCTAACCACCCCCCACCAACCTTAAAAGCATATTGTGACGAGAATACACATAAAATTAAGATGTTTGCTGGCCTGGGTTAGCATCAGTGACATCAGCAAGTGGTCTGCCACCTGCCCTCAGGGGAAGGAGAGATAAGGAACAATGGAGCAGCATCTGGAGATGTGTAATGAAGGAACGGGGGAGAGAGAGCTGTCTGGAGCGGCTCCCCCCTTTGAACCTTGAACTGTTTGAAGTGATGGACAGGCGATGCCCCAGCAGGGGGATAAAAGGGGACAGGTTCGCTAAGGCAGCACACACGCCATCCGAGGTAACGAGACCCTGAAAGCGGTACGCTTCTCACGAGTCGGTGAGAAGTACCAGACAACGGCCAGGGTGGAAAGGTACGATCAACGGGAACCCGGTGTGTGTCCACCCTTGCCTGGGTGCCGGGTTCACTGCAGAGGATCGACCGCATCTGGAGGAGGGGTCACAGTTGGTGACCTCAGGTGACATCACCAAGGACCCGCCCAAAAGTTGCTTGTGAGCCATCTCGCCGGTCTGTGAGTGAAGCCGTGTCTGAATGATCAGTTGTTCCTGTTCTATCTCTTTCTTCCCCCACGTTGTCCATCGCCATGGCAACGATTACTGCGAACTGAACTACTAAACTGGACTGAACTTTGAGTCACTTTGAAATTTGGTCATTTACCCCTAGACAACGATAGAGCTTGATTGATGCTGTTATCTTAATTCTGTGCACATGTGTGGTTATCATTGCTGAACTGTTGCATTTATTATCCTTTTGATTACTGTGTTGCTTGTTTCTTTAATAAAACTTTCTTAATTCCAGTAATCCAGACTCCAACTGAGCGATCCATTTCTGCTGGTTTGGCAATCCAGTTACGGGGTACGTAACATAAGTGGGGTTCTCGTCCGCGATTTTGAACGCTAAATTTGGGACGGAGTAAATTGATTGGGTTAAAATTCCCAAAAGAAAGAAAAGACAAACAACAGAAATGGAGGTTGAGGAATTTATAAAGGCGCCGACCTTGGAGGCATTAGAGGATGCCAGGAAATCGGAATTGATAGCTGTGGCCAAATGGTTGAATCTTGCTAAGGTGAAGTCGACAATGAGGAGAGAGGAGATACACAGAGCTATTGTAGAGCACTATGTATCTAAAGGTGTGTTTCCCCAAGGTGAGCTGGGGGTGGTGTCTATTGAAAAACCTGCTGGAGACGCGGTACAGGTGCAGCTTGAAAAACTGAGACTCGAGCACGAGTTCCGGGTACGGCAGTTAGAACACGAAGAGAAGCAGTTAGAAAGGCAAGAGAGAGAGTTAGAAAGGCGGGAGAAAGAGAAAGAGGTAGAAAGGCAAGAGAGAGAAAGACAGTTGGAGAGAGAAGAGAGAGAGAGAGGGACAGACAGTTGGAGAGAGAGGAGAAACAGAGGGAAAGGGAATTTGAGCTGGAGAAGTTAAAGATAAGGGCCGAGCAGGGGCTCGTGCCGAACCAAGGTGGAGGGTTCCGGGCGACCCAGGAGGTTAGGCTGGTTCCCCCATTTGACGATACCGACGTGGATCGGTACTTTCTCCACTTCGAAAAAGTGGCTATAAGTCAGGACTGGCCGAGGGATAAGTGGGTTGTTTTACTTCAGAGTGTACTGAAAGGGAAAGCCCAAGAAGCTTACTCAGCTTTGTCCGCGGAAGATGCCCAGAGGTATGAGGTGGTGAAAGAGGCCATCCTCAGGATTTATGAGTTGGTCCCGGAGGCATACCGGCAGAGGTTCCGGAATGCAAGGAAGCGGTGGGACCGCACGTATTTGGAGTTTGCCCGTGAGATGCAGACATATTGTGAGCGTTGGTGCGCCTCAAAGGGGGTAGAGGGGGATTATGACAGACTGCTACAACTGATCCTGATTGAGCAGTTTAAAGGTTGTGTCCCTGAGGGTATGAGACCCTACCTCGATGAGAAAGAGGCAGCCACGTTAGCCGCAACTGCTAAGTTAGCGGATGAGTATGCGTTGACGCATAAAATGAAGTTTGCCCCGAGTAAAGGCTACCAGAAGGGTAGTCAGGACGGCGGGGAGAGTCCGCCGGAAAAGTCAGAAAGTAAGCCGGGGACTAGTGAAAAGGATAAGGTAGAACGGGAGCAGTCTGGTAGGAAGTCTCCTGGGGTCGTCTGTTATAACTGTGGGAAAGCCGGACACTTTGCGTCCAGGTGCTTTGCCCCAAGGAAGGAGACGGGGAAAGGAAAAGCGGAAATTTTGAATGGCTGTATCGAGCTGTTAAGCGAACCGCTAGGGAAGGACAGGTCTGACAAAGTCCAGGAAGGGCGCGAGAGGTTTATCTCGGCCGGACTGGTGTCAGTGAAGGAGAGGTTAAAACCAGTTCCAGTGCGGATCTGGAGAGACATGGAAGCGTGTCAGTCACTAATACTGAAGAGTGTATTAGAGTTTAGCTCAGAGACCCAGACTGGAGAGGTAGAGGTCAAAGGTGTTGGGGAAGGGACAGAGTCAGTCCCTTTGCACCAGATACACTTACAGAGCAACCTGGTCTCTGGACTAGTCACGATCGGGGTGAGGTCCGAATTACCGATGAACGACGTGGAAGTCTTGCTCGGTAATGACATCGCTGGAGGAATCGTGTTCCCAGTCGTGAGATTGACAGGTCAGCCTGCCAACAGTGAGGCCCCGCCCATGGACTCACAGGTTCATCATGGGGCTGCAGTAGTGAATTTAGCTGTGGTGGTAAATTTAGCTGAAACGTTTCTGCCAGCCTTGTACGAGAAGGGGGTAGGAAATGGAAAGAAAGAGGGTAGTGAGACAAGAGGCAGTGAGGGAGCTGGGACGGACGTAGCAGTAGCCAGGAAAGAATTTGTGCAGACGCAGGAGCGAGACGAGGGGCTGATGGTTTTGGCAGAGACCACTCTCTCTGACACAGCCTTGACAAGGGAACTAGTAGGCTATTGTGCGGAGGAGGAAGTGCTAAAAGGGAAATCAAGTACAGTATCTGCAGATGAGGAGTGGGGGGTGGTGCAAAAGAGTTATGGGGATGAGGTTTTTAACATGGCCCACGAGGTACCCCCCGGTGGACATTTTGCGGTGCTGGAGGAAACAGTTGGTGGAATCATGAAAGAGATTTACCGGCTGCCCAGGGGGAAGAATGTTATTGATCATGACCGACGCGAACTGGGACGGGCACCGGCTTTTGATATGCTAACAAACCTAGTCGGTGTTAGCGTGGAAATCAATGAAGCTAGGGGCCCCCTGATAAGAGGAAAAAACCATTTTGAAAAGATTAGGATGGGATCGGTCAGATGGGAGAAGGCTATTGTTTTGGCCAAGTCTACTGATAAGGTCTCTCCCTTAATCCCCGAACAAAGCAAATCTCTAGAAGAAGTAATTAAACGACTCGCACCCGTGTGTTTGATTGTCCTGAGGTAATGCAAAGAACTGGGACGTTGGGTGATGTCTGTTACGATAGGGCAGCCTAGTAAACAACACCCATATTTTTTGAGTAATTCAGTGACTAAAGGGCTGATGAACACAGAGGTGTGTATTGGCAATTTAATACGGCTGTCTGAAGCCAGTTTGATAGTAAACCTTGAAAAAAATGAATTCGGCCACACGAGGGTCACTTACCTGGGAATGGTGGTGACACAGGGGCAGCTGGCAGCGATGCAAGCTACAGTGCAGGCTATCGCTGACCTCCCAACCCCGACAGACAAGAGGGCCCTCAGAAGGCTCTTGGAGATGGTGGGGTACTGCAGGAAGTTTTGCAATAACTCTGCAGTCGATACCCGTCCCCCTCCTACTAAGCCCTTGTGAGAGAAAACTGAGTCAGAATGGGACAACCCTTGTTATTGTGGTCTGGGACAAAACCAAATGAGAGGTTACATTGGTCGCAATTCATCAGTGTTTTTGGCCATTATGAAGTTTGCTGAGTTGGAGCCTGGTCTAAGGGATTATGAATAACACGTGTAAAAGGAACAGAAAATGCGATGACTGTCTGTCAAGGTGTTGACAGCTTCAAACTCGCTGTGTTAGCCAAATAGCTGATAAAGATGTATATTTGTGTATTTATCAAATAATGTATTCTTGTTTGTAATTTTTACCTCCCGGTAAAAATCCTTAAAGGGGGGAAGTGTAACGAGAATACACATAAAATTAAGATGTTTGCTGGCCTGGGTTAGCATCAGTGACATCAGCAAGTGGTCTGCCACCTGCCCTCAGGGGAAGGAGAGATAAGGAACAATGGAGCAGCGTCTGGAGATGTGTAATGAAGGGATGGGGGAGAGAGAGCTGTCTGGAGCGGCTCCCCCCTTTGAACCTTGAACTGTTTGAAGTGATGGACAGGCGATGCCCCAGCAGGGGGATAAAAGGGGACAGGTTCGCTAAGGCAGCACACATGCCACCCGAGGTAACGAGACCCTGGAAGCGGTATGCTTCTCACGAGTCGGTGGGAAGTACCAGACAACGGCCAGGGTGGAAAGGTACGATCAGCGGGAACCCGGTGTGTGTCCGCCCTTGCCTGGGTGCCGGGTTCACTGCAGAGGATCGACCGCATCTGGAGGAGGGGTCACAGTCGGTGACCTCAGGTGACATCACCAAGGACCCGCCCAAAAGTTGCTTGTGAGCCATCTCGCCGGTCTGTGAGTGAAGCCGTGTCTGAATGATCAGTTGTTCCTGTTCTATCTCTCTCTTCCTCCACGTTGTCCATCGCCATGGCCTCCAACCTGATGGCATGAACATTGACTTCTCTAACTTCCGCTAGGCCCCACCTCCCCCTCGTACCCCAGCTGTTACTCATTTTTATGCACACATTCTTTCTCTCACTCTCCTTTTTCTCCCTCTGTCCCTCTGAATATACCTCTTGCCCATCCTCTGGGTCACCCCCCCCCCGTCTTTCTCCCTAGGCCTCCTGTCCCATGATCCTCTCGTATCCCCTTTTGCCTATCACCTGTCCAGCTCTCGGCTCTATCCCTCCCCCTCCTGTCTTCTATCATTTTGCATCTCCCCCTCCCCCTCCAGCTTTCAAATCCCTTACTCACTCTTCCTTCAGTTAGTCCTGACGAAGGGTCTCGGCCTGAAACGTCGACTGCGCCTCTTCCTATAGATGCTGCTTGGCCTGCTGCGTTCACCAGCAACTTTGATGTATGTTGCTTGAATTTCCAGCATCTGTAGAATTCCTGTTGTTTACTAAACTGGACTGAACTTTGAGGCACTTTGAAATTTGGTCATTTACCCCTAGACAACGATAGAGCTTGATTGATGCTGTTATCTTAATTCTGTGCACATGTGTGGTTATCATTGCTGAACTGTTGCATTTATTATCCTTTCGATTACTGTGTTGCTTGTTTCTTTAATAAAACTTTCTTAGTTCCAGTAATCCAGACTCCAACTGAGTGATCCATTTCTGCTGGTTTGGCAACCCAGTTACGGGGTACGTAAAAATATCCTTTAGTGTTTCACATTTCTATTCCAGGAAAAAGATTCTTACTGTCTAACTTATCTATGCTTCAAATATTTTTTTTTAAAAAACTAGTCAGGTCTCCCGTCAGCCTCTGATGCTCAAGGGAGCCAATATTCCCTTATGTCTCACATACTCTTCACTGTCTCCACTTCCTTCCCTCATGACTCACATACTCTTCACTGTCTCCACTTCCTTCCCTTATGACTCACGTACTCTTCACTGTCTCTACTTCCTTCCCTTATGTCTCACATACTCTTCACTGTCTCCACTTCCTTCCCTCATGACTCACATATTCTACACTGTCTCCACTTCCTTCCCTCATGTCTCACATACTCTTCACTGTCTCCACTTCCTTCCCTCATGACTCAGATATTCTTCACTGTCTCCACTTCCTTCCCTCATGTCTCACATACTCTTCACTGTCTCCACTTCCTTCCCTCATGACTCACATATTCTACACTGTCTCCACTTCCTTCCCTCATGTCTCACATACTCTTTACTGCCTCCACTTCCTTCCCTCATGACTCAGATATTCTTCGCTGTCTCCACTTCCTTCCCTCATGACTCACATACTCTTCACTGTCTCCACTTCCTTCCCTCATGACTCAGATATTCTTCACTGTCTCCACTTCCTTCCCTCATGACTCACATATTCTACACTGTCTCCACTTCCTTCCCTTATGACTCATGTACTCTTCACTGTCTCCACTTCCTTCCCTCATGACTCAGATATTCTTCACTGTCTCCACTTCCTTCCCTCATGACTCACATATTCTACACTGTCTCCACTTCCTTCCCTCATGACTCAGATATTCTTCACTGTCTCCACTTCCTTCCCTCATGACTCACATATTCTACACTGTCTCCACTTCCTTCCCTTATGACTCATGTACTCTACACTGTCTCCACTTCCTTCCCTTATGACTCACATACTCTTCACTGTCTCCACTTCCTTCGCTTATGATTCACGTACTCTTCACCGTCTCCACTTCCTTCCCTCATGACTCACATATTCTACACTGTCTCCACTTCCTTCGCTTATGATTCACATACTCTTCACTGTCTCCACTTCCTTCCCTTATGACTCATGTACTCTTCACCATCTCTACTTCCTTCCCTTACGTCTCACATACTCTTCACTGTCTCCACTTCCTTCCCTTATGACTCACATACTCTTCACTGTCTCCACTTCCTTCCCTTATGACTCACGTACTCTTCACTGTCTCCACTTCCTTCCCTTATGTCTCACATACTCCTCACTGTCTCCACTTCCTTCCCTTATGACTCACATACTCTACACTGTCTCCACTTCCTTCCTTCATGACTCACATACTCGACACTGTCTCCACTTCCTTCCTATAATGGGACAACCACAATACTCCCACGTGTGGTCTGACTAAAGTTTTATATAGCTACAGCATGACTTCCTTACTCTTATAATCAACATCCCTATCAATGAAAGCAAATATGCCATACTTGCCGGTACCTTCTTTACCACTTTAGCCGTCTGCATAGCCACTTTCAGCAAACTATGGACTTGGACTTCTTCAATGTTACCATTCAAAAGGCTGATCATTAACTGTATACTTCCTTCCTTCTCTCATTTCACTTCCCAAAGTGCCCAACTAAACTCCATCTACCACTTCTCTCCCCAAATCGCTAATTAATATCTTGTTGTTTATTGATAGTTCGTTACATTTTCCACAACTCCACTAATCTCGCTAATCAACCTGTCTATATTTTCAACCGAATAATTTATATATACCTCAAACAACAGCAGTCCCAGTACTGATCCTTGCAGAACACCATGGGCTTGAACATCCAGTCAAAACAACAGCCATCCTCCTCCTCCTCCTATGAGCAAGCTGGTTCTGAATCCAAAATTGCAATTCATGCTGAATTCCATACATCTTTCTCCTCTATCTCAATGTACCATGATAGACTTTATCAAATGCCTTATGAAAGTCCACATAGACAATTGTCCACTGCTTTCCTCTCATCAAGCACCTTTGTTACCTTCTCCAAAATCTCATTGATATTTGTAAGGCATTATCTGGCCCACGCAAAACCCTGCAGACTTTCCTTAAGCAAAAAAATGTAGAGAAGTACAGCACAGGAATAGGCCCTTTTGGCCCATAATGTTCTGCTGAACCAGCTGAAAATTATATTTTTAAAAGACCCCTAAAAACTAATTCCTCCTACCTACACAATGTTAATATCCCTTCACCTCCCCATCTTCATGTGCCCATCTAAATGTCTCTTCAAAGTCTCTAATGTATTTGCCTCTACCACCATATCAGGAAGCGCATTCCCAGCATCCAATACTCTGAGTACACACCCTTTGAACTTACCCCCTCTCACCTTCAATATATGCCCTCTAGTATTAGACATGTCCACCCTGGGAAAAAAGATACCCCCTTACACAGTGTAGATGTGGAAAGGATGTTTCCTGTAGTGGGAGAGTCCGGGACAAAGAGGGCACAGCCTCAGGATAGAGGGGTACCCCTTCGAAACAGAGATGCGGAGAATTTCTTTAGCCAAAGGCTGGTGAATTTGTGGAATTTGTTGCCACATGAAGCTGTGGAAGCCAGGTATTTGGGTGTATTTAAGGAAGAGATTGATAGGTTCTTGATTGAACATGGCGTCAAAGGTTATGGGGAGAAGGCTGAGAACTGGGGTTCAGGAGGAGGGAAAAAAGGATCAGCCATGATTGAATGGCGGAACAGACTCAATTGGCCAGATGGTCTAACTATGCTCCTATGTCTTATGGTATTACGGTCTACTCTATCTATGCCTCTCATTATCTTATAAGCTTCTGTCAGATTTTCCCTCAGTCTCTGCAGCTCCAGAGAAAACAAACTAAGTTTGTCCAGCCTCTCATGACAGTACATGCCCTCTAAACCAGGCAGCATCCTGGCAAACTTCTTCTGCATCCTCTCCAAAGCCTCAACATCCTGCCTGTAGTGGGGTAACCAGAACTGTATGCAATACTCCAGATGTGGCCTAACCAAAGTCATATAAAATTGCAAAATAACCTCCTGACTTTTCAACTCAATGCCTCAATTAATAAAAGCAAACATTCCATAAGCCGATTTAACCACCTTATCAACCTGCGTAGCTATTTTCAAGAAGCATTTTCAGACCCCAATCAGTTAAGTTAGACAACCTCTCCTCCTCCACTCTCACCCTGAACACCGGCATGCCTCAAGGCTGTGTGCCGAGCTCTCTTCTGTACTCCCTTTTCACCTATGACTGCGTTCCTGGACATGGTTCTAACTCTATAATCAAGTCGCAGACGCCGCCACGGTGGTTGGTCTGATCAGAGGGGATGACGAGACAGCCTACAGGGATGAGGTTCAGCACCTGGCTGTGTGGTGTGCCAACAACAATCTGGCCCTTAACACCCAGAAGACCCAGGAGATCATTGTGGACTTCAGGCATGCTAGGGGCCACTCTCACATCCCCATCTACATCAACGGAGCTGTAGTGGAGCGTGTATCAAGCTTCAAATTCCTTGGTGTCCACATTTCCGAGGATCTCACCTGGTCCCTGAACTCCTCCATCCTGATCAAAAAGGAGCAACAGCGCCTTTATTTCCTGCGGAGCATCAAGAAAGCTCACCTCTGTCCCAGTATACGATGGACTTTTACCACTGTACCATTGAGAGCATACTCACCAACTGCATCTCAGTGTGGATGGCAATTGTCCCGTATCAGACCGCAAAGGACTCCAGCGTGTGGTGAAAACTGCCCAGCGGATTATCGGCACCCAATTGCCCACCATCGAGAACATCTACCATAAATGCTGCTTGGGCAGGGCAAAAAACATTGTCAGGGATGCATCTCACCCTAACCATGGACTTTTTACTCTCCTCCCATCCGGTAGGCGCTACAGGAGCCTCCGCTCCCGCACCAGCAGGGACAGGAAGAGCTTCTTCCCTGAGGCTGTGACACTGCTGAACCTCTCATCACAGCGTTAAGCAGTATTGCATCCGTATTGTACTGTCTCAGTACTTTTATATTTGTGTGCTGTAGCACTTTTTTTATTCGCAGTTATTTTATAAATAACAGTATTCTTTGCATTTCTGGTCAGATGCTAAATGCATTTCATTGGCTTTGTATCTGTATTTGGCACAATGACAATAAAGTTGAATCTAATCTAATCTAATCTATCAACATGGACCCCAAAAACTCTCCACTCAGACCCTTAACAGTGTACTTTCTCCTTATATTTGTCCTTCTTTTGCCTGCTGCACCGCTGGCATTTAGGACAGCAATAAGAGTCCTCCATCTCTAGCTGCATTCATGGCTTCCTACATCATATCAGCAACTTACTTTCAGTTTACTGTTAGTCAGCAAGTCCCAAGTGGATACTCAAGAATAGTCACACATAGATCTAGAAAGATTCTTCATTGCTGTTTCCAGTAACAGTTCTGCTTGACTAGTCAAGGTTGTTAGCCCAGAGTTGAACCCCCAAATCTGGAGGATTGATGGGCCACTCTTAGGCTGGCGTCTACCCTTTGACTTGTTTGGCATAGGTGACCCAATCAAGAATCAGAATATAAATCCCTGATTCGAGCTCTGTCATTGAGGCACACAAGCCTCCAAACCACAACAAGGTTGTTGTCCTCTTGGAGGTTGCATTTGCCCTATGGAGATGCAACACCTCACATGTATCTGGGTTAAACCCCATCTGCCATTTTTCTGCTCATATCTGCAACTGATCTACATTGCACTCCATTCTTTGCCAGTCTTCTATACTCTCCACAGCTCCACCAATCTTGCTGTCATCTGCAAACTTACATCTACCCATCTCCATTTCCATCCAGGTCATTTATATATATCACAAACAGCAGAGTTCCCAGCATAGATCCCTGCAGAACACCTCTAATTACAGATCTCCAGCCTGAATAAGTCCCTTTGACCACTACCCTCTGTCTTCCATGCACGAGCCAATTCTGAATCCAAACAGCCATTTTGCTGTGGGCCCCATGCATCCTACTCTTCTGGATTAGCTTCCCTCTGGCGATTGTCAAATGCCTTACTAAAATCTATGTAGACAGCATCGACTGGTCTACTTTCATCAATCTCTCTCACCACCTTGTTAAAAAATTCAATCAAGTTGGTAAGACACGACTTTCTACACACAAAGACATGCTGGCTCTCTATTTAGGCTAATGGTTTCCAAATGCTCATATATCCTATCCAGCAACTTCTCCACACTAACGCAAGACTCACCGGTAAATAGTTTCCAGGGTTTTTCCTTGTTCCCTTCTTAAATAGAGGTACAACATTAGCCACTCCCACTCCTCCAGGAATTTGTAGGCAATGCTTTTCCAAATGCACATAAATCCTATCATTCAGTATCCTCTCCAATAGCTTTTCTACCACTTACGTGAGGATTACAAGTCGATGATTACCAAGACTATTCCTATTTCCCCCTTTCAGCATTTCAGCATTTGTTAATCTCCACTGGGACTTTGTCTGTTGTTATTGAGGACACAAAGAACTTTATCAAAGCCCAAGCATTCTCATCACTTGTTTCATTAAATATTTGGGATATATGCCATCAGGCCCTGTGAAACAATTCACCTTAACACTTTGCTGATGACCCAGTTCTATCCCTTCCTTAACCTCAGAATGTCGCAGCATATTAGCATGACCCACTCTGTTTACTCTCTCCTCCAAATCCTTCTCCTCGATGAATGCCAATCCAAAATACACATTTAATACCTCAGCTACTTACTGTTTCCAAATGCAAATCCCCTCTTTTGTCCTTAAATGGATTTACCCTCTCCTTACACAAGCAAGAGAAAATCCGCAGATTCTGGAAATCCAAGCAACACACACAAAATGCTGGCGGAACTCAGCAGGCCAGGCAGCATGTATGGAAAAGAGTAATCAGTCAGTTTTCAGACCGAGATCCTTCATTGAAACTGGAGAAAAAAAGATAGGAAGCCAGAGTAAGAAGGTGCGGGGAGGGAAGGAAGAAATACAAGGTATGTGAGATGTGAAAACCGGGAGGGAAGAGGGGTGAAGTAAAGAGCTAGGAAGTCAATAAGTGGACGAGATAAAGGGCTGGAGAAGGGGGAATCTGATAGGGGAGAACAGTAGGTCATGGAAGAAAAGGAAAGGGGAGGTGCACCTGTGGCAGACATGTCAGAATGGGAATGGGAACTGGAATTAAATTCTGTGGCAAGTGGGAGATCCACTTTTTCTGGTGGACGTAGGTGCTTGGTGAAGCGGTCTTCCAATCTACGTCAGGTCTTACAGATATACAGGAAGCCACACCGGAAGCACCGGATACAGTAGGTGTCCCCAACAGACTCTCAGGTGAAGTTTCAGCTCACCTGGAAAGACTGTTTGAGGTCCTGAATGGTAGTGAGTGAGGAGGTGTAGGGGCAGGTGTAGCACTTGTTCCATTTGCAAGGAAAAGTACCAGGAGGGAGATCAATGACGAGGGACGACCAAAGGGAAAGATGTGCTTGGTGGTGGGGATCCATTGGAGGTGGCGGATCCCCTTCATTACGCTCTTTTTCCTAATCTAAGTCTTAAATGTTTTGGGATTCTCCTTGATCCTGCTCACTAAGAAAATTTAACAGCTCCAATGAAACACAAAATCTTCTTTTTGCATAAAGCAATGAGCTCAGAATGTTTATTCACAATCCCTGAGAAATAATATTACTAGAGTTATACACCATGAAAACAAGCTTCTCAGTCCAACTGGTTTATGCCAATCATAATTCCATCTAATCTGGTGTCTTTAAGGTCATCCCTCGTTCTGTTACACTCCAGTGAATAAATGCCAGTCTCCTCAACCTCTCTGAGTCACTCATTCCACCTTAAAACAGCTGTGGATGAGTGTGTCCCTATGAAATTATTCAGGGTTTCCTCAACCAGAAGCGCTGGATGAACAATGAAATCTGGAACCTGTTGAGAGCCAGATCAGAGGCATTCAAGTCTAGAGATCAAGAATACTACAAAAAGTGTAGCAATGATCTCCAGAAAGCCAACTGTCAGGCAAAATGGAGATTCCGGACTAGCCTGGAATCAATGAGGGATGCTCGACAGCTGTAGCAGGGTTGAATGCCATAACCTCCTACAAAGCTAAATCTTGTAACAGAGGGGGCAGCAGTGCTTCACTTCCAGATGAGCTCAATGCCTTCTGTGCTCACTTTGACCACCAGAACAATGAGGAACAGACTGCTTTCAAGACAGTGAATCCAAGGAAAGCAGCCATTCCAGACGGAGTACCTGGCTGAATACTGAAGGCAGTTGATAGGTCCTATTCTTTCACGTCTCATCCTCTTGTTCTTCACATGTAGAATGCCTTGAGGTTTTCCTTAATCCTGCCCGCCAAGGCCTTCTCATGGCCCATTCTGGCTCTCCTAATTTCCTTCTTATGCTCCTTCCTACTAGCCTTATAATCTTCTAAATCTCTAACATTACTTAGCTCCCTGAACCTTTTGTAAGCTTTTCTTTTCTTCTTGACTAGATATATTACAGTTAAAAGCCTTGGGCAATGGTACACAGAGGAGCTGAGAGACACCAAGAGGGTTCAAGAGACAGGAGAACAGATCAGCAGAGGTCTGATGTCTGACAACAAGTGTGGCTTGCCCGGCAAGTTGACGTTGTGGTGCTTGCAGTACGGACTGATGCCACGGATAATGTGCCACTAACTGTCTATGAAGTGGCAATGTCCCATGTTGAGGCAATGGAACAGAAGATCAACAAGTCTGTGAAGAAGTGGCTTGGAGTACCGAACAGCCACCAATGTTGCAATCCACAGGAGCCAGACAAAGCTCACCATCCCAGTGCAATCCCTTGTTGAGGAGGTCAAGGTAGCCAAGGTAACGTCATTCTTGATGCTTCGAGACTCAAAAGACCCTGTCATCAAGAACACCCAGCCGGATGTGAGATCAGGCAGGAAGTGGTCAGCCCGTGTAGCAGTTGATGAGGCAGAGTCTAGATTGAAGCACAAGGAGATGGTTGGGGCTATCCAGCTAGGCCGACAGGGACTTGGATGGGCAACCCACAAGTGGTGGTCATCTTCTACAGGTAAGGAGCGCCGTGAGCTTGTAACGCAAGAAATACGAGAGGTAGAAGAGGAGAAGAGGTTGGTTAAAACAGTTGGCCTGGCCAAACAAGGGGCTTGGACCTGGTGGGAAAGTGTTGAACAACGACATCTGTCTTGGAATGTCCTGTGGCAGATGGAACCACTCCGTATTTCTTTTCCACGCAGAGCAGTGTATGATCTGCTCCCAACACCTGCCAACCCCAGCACCTGGTATGAAGACAAGAGAGACAGGTGTGCTGCTTGTGGCGAGAAGGGTACACTTCAGCATATTTTGAGTGCATGCAGAGTCAATCTTTCCAGCGACATGTACACTTGGAGACATAACAACGTTCTCAAAGTTATAACAGAAGTGGTTGAGCAGAGAGTACTTCAGCACAACTTATCTCATGCCCCATGCTGCACAGAACATCGCGTATCATTTGTGAACGAAGGCTCCAAGTCAAGGGTGTACAGCGCAGGCTCACGGTCAAGCATACTTTCTTCAGCCAATGATTGGTGTGTCAAGGCTGACCTGGATGGGAAAGGCAGTTTCCCGGAGCAAATAGGTTTCACCACATTGTGTCCAGATATAATCGTATGGTCTGACACCAGTAGAGAAGTGGTTATTGGTGAACTCACAGTCCACTGGGAAGACAACATTGATGAAGCCCATGAGCTCAAGTTAACCAAGTATGCAGAATTAAGATCAGAGTGCAGAGACAGAGGGTGGAAGGTCTCATGCTATCCATTCGAAGTAGGCTGCCGTGGGTTTATTGCTCTCACTTTCCAGAAGTGGCTGCATGACCTTGGCTTCACTAGAAGAGAGATCAAGTCAACCAGCAGGGCTGTAACTGAGGCAGCAGAGAAAGGATCAGCATGGGTGTGGACCAAGTATGTCCAGAGGAGCAGATTGTCAGACAGTGTATACATATCTTACAATCCCTTCAGTAGTTGCATAGACACCTGAAGAGCAGACTATCTGTTGGATGAAGCAACCAACAACTCTGATACAGGCAGATGCTAAGTTTTTAAGCTCACCAGTGGGAGGTGGTGCGTTAGCACTGCTGGCCCACTACCTCGAAGGAGTCTTGATCATAAGTGGGCCGAAACTCCTGAAGACAGGTGGCAGTTCAACTGATGATCCCACTGGTAATAGCACAGGACAGTTAACAGCTCAGTCCATGTGTATGTTCAATTCTTTAAATAATCCATTGTACACCATGTTTCCTGTACCCTACCATAACTTCCCTGTTTCATTGAAACATACCTATGCAGAACTCCACACAAATATCCCCTGAACATTTGCAACATTTCTTCTGTACTTTTCCCTGAGAACATTTGTTTCCAGTTTAAGCTTCCAGTTTCCTGTCTGATAGCCTCATAATTCCCCTTACTCCAATTAAACGCTTTTCTAACTTGTCTGTTCCTATCTCTCTCCAATGCTTTTGTAAAGGAGATAGAATTATGATCACTATCTCCAAAATGCTCTCCCACTGAGAGATCTGACACCTGATCAGGTTCATTTCCCAATACCAAATCAAGTACAGCCTCTCCTCTTATAGGCTTATCTACATATTGTGTCAAGAAACCTTCCTGAACACACCTAACAAATTCCACCCCATCTAAACACCTTGCTCTGGGGAGATGCCAATCGATATTTGGGAAATTAATCTCTCCCATCATGACAACTCTGTTATTATTACACCTTTCCAGGATCTGTTTCCCAATCTGTTCCTCAATATCCCTGTTAATATTGGGTGGCCTATAAAAAACACCCAGTAAAGTTATTGATCCCTTCCTGTTCCGGACCTCCACCTATAGAGACTCTGTAGATAATCCCTCCAAGGCTTCCACCTTTTCTGCAGCCGTGATACTATCTCTGATCAACAGTGCCATGCCCCCACCTCTTTTCCCTCTCTTCCTGTCCTTTCTGACACATCTAAAATCCGGCACTTGAGGTAACCATTCCTGCCCCTGAACCAACCAACCTAGTCTCTGTAATGGCCACCAAATCACATCTCCAAGAACTGATCTACACTCTAAGTTCATCTGCTTTGTTCACAACACTCCTTGTGTTAAAATTGACGCATCTTAAACCTTCAGTCTGAGTGAAGACTTAATGCACTGAATTCTCTATGGAGTAGCCATGTATTCACAGAGGGGGGATGGTTTGTTTGCTCCTTCCTGAAATCCACAATGATTTCCTTTGGTGAAACCCAGTGTAAATTGGGGGACTGCTTCGTCAAACATCTCTGCACCATCCGCTAAAAGCAAAATTTCCCTGTGGCCAAGCATTTTAATTCCTATCCCTATTCCTGTTCTGACATGTCAGTCCATGTCTTCCTCTTCTGCCACAATGAGGCCACTCTCAGGGTAGAGAAGAAGCATCTCAATCTGTCTAGATAGATTCCAACCCGATGGCATGGACATCACTGTCTCCTTCTAGTATTTTTTTCCACTTTTCTTATTCTCGCCTCCCTCTTCCTTCTTCTTTTCCCCACTTTGGCTTCTTACCTTTTCTCCTCACCTCCTCTGGTTTCCCTCCTTCCATTTCTTCCATGACCCACTCTCCTGTCCTGTCAGAATGCTTCTTTCCCCATCTGCATTCATCTATTCTAGCTTTTCCTCCTTCCCCTCACCTTTTATTCTGCCATCTTCTCCTTTCTTTTCCAGTCTTGATAAAGGGTCTAGGCCTGAAAAGTCAACTGTTTATTCATTTTCATAGATGCTGTTGAGTTCCTCCAGAATTTTGTGTGTTGCACTAGATTCCCAGCATCTGCAGAATCCTTGTGTGTTGTAGCATTATCTTGGAATGAGAATTTCCTGTTTAACCTCAAACACCATTTACAGTGAACCCCGCACTACGGGTGTGTGGCAGTTCCATTCCGAGAGAAAGGTCTATATAGTGATATTTTCAGAATGAAAAATGATATCATCTGCATGTACATCAAGAATTGCAAATAGAAAGTATAATCAGATTTTGTTTATTTATTTCCTTTTTCTCACACAAATTTCATGATAACAAATTTTATGCCATATCTCACACTTGGATAGCAATTTGTGAATTTTGTAAGGGTGATTTTTTGCTAACTGAATAGCTCTAACATGGGGATTACCTGCACATTGTATCAGGATAACTGAGAGATAGTGTGTCTCCGTTATGTTGGGTGGCACAGTAGCGTAGTGGTTAGTACCACGCCTTTCAATACAGGCGACCAGGGTTCAATTCCTGCTACTGCCTATAAATGTTCTCCTTATAACTGCACAGGTTTCCTTCGGGTGCTCTGATTTTTTGCCACAGTCCAAACATGTACCAATTAATAGGTTAATTGGTCATTGTAAATTTCCCCATGATTAGGTAGCATTAAAATGGGGGGATTGCTGGGCGGCATACCTTGAAGGGCCGGAAGGGCCTACTCTATGCTGTACCTCAATAAAATATTTTAAATAGTTGTTGGACAAAGGGGCCTGAATGAACAAATATACTTGGCCATTTTAAGTGCTCTTACAAAAGGTACTGAATAAAAGGCAAGAACAGAAAGAAAGCACAATAGAATGAAATTTAAAGGAAAGACAAAAGTGGCTGAGCATCCTTTCTAGGATAAAAGATCGCAAATGATCTTTTGATTAAAATTAAGATATTGGTCAAGATGGTGCTGATGCACAAAGGCATTGTGTTGTGCGCAAGACACTAGGCACTAGACACTAGAATACTACAGCACACTACAGGCCCTTCGGCCCTTGATGTTGTGCCGACCCATATATTCCTTAAAAGAAAAGTACTAAACCCACACTACCCCGTAACCCTCTATTTTTCTTTCATCCATGTGCCTGTCCAAGAGGCTCTTAAATACCCCTAATGTTTTAGCCTCCACCACCATCCCTGCCAAGTCATTCCAGGCATCCACAACCCTCTGTGTAAAAAATTACACAGATGTCTCACCTAAACTACCCTCCCTTCACTTTGTACATATGCCCTCTGATGTTAGCTATTCGTGCCCTATTTATGCCTCTCATAATCTTGTAGACCTCTATCAAGTCCCCTCTCGTCCTTCGATGCTCCAAAGAGAAAAGTCCCACCTCTGCTAACCTTGCCTCATAAGTCTTGTTTTCCAATCCAGGCAACATCCTGGTAAATCTCCTCTGCACCCTCTCCATAGCTTCCACATCCTTCCTATAATGAGGTGACCAGAACTGAACACGACACTCTTAGTGTGGTCTCACCAGAGATTTGTAGAGTTGCAACATGCCCTCTCTACTCTTGAACTCAATCCCCCTATTAATGAAGCCTAGCATCCCATAGGCCGTCTTAACTATCCTATCAACCTGTGCAGTGACCTTGAGGTAGGTATGGATTTGAACCGCAAGGTCCCTCTGTTCATCCACACTCTTAAGTAACAGACCATTAACCCTGTACTCAGCCTTCTGGTTTGCCCTTCCAAAATGTATCACCTCACACTTATCCAGATTGAACTCCATCTGCCACTTTTCTGCCCAACTCTGCATCCTGTCTATATCCTCTTGTAACCTCCAACAACCTACAGCTCCATCCAGAACTCCTCCAATCTTCGTGTCATTCGCAAACTTACTCACCCATCCTTCCACCTCTTCATCCAGATTATTTATAAAAATTATAAAGAGCAGGGGTCCCAGGACAGATCCTTGCAGCACTCCATTAGTCACTGACCTCCAGGCAGAATACTTTCCTTCCACTACTACCCTCTGCTTTCTTTCTGTAAGCCAATTTTTTATCCAAAGAGCCAAGGTTCCACTGATCCCATGCCTCATGTCTTTCTGGATGAGTCTGTTGTGGGGGACCTCGTCAAATGCCTTGCTAAAATCCATGTAGACCACATCTACTGCCCTAGCCTCATCAATTTCTTTTGTTACCTCTTCAAAAAACTCAATTAGGCTCGTGAGGCACGACCTTCCCTTCACAAAGCCATATTGACTATCCTTGAGAAGACTGTACTTCTCCAAATGCTCGTAGATCCTATCCTTAAGAATCCTTTCCAATAGTTTGCAGACCACCGACGTAAGACTCACCAGTCTATAGTTCCCAGAATTCTCCCTATTACCTTTTTTAAACAAGGGAACTATATTTGCCATTCTCCAATCCTCCGGCACCTTCCTTGCAGCCAAAGAGTATTCAAAGGTCATAGCTACTGCTCCAGTGATCTCTTCTCTCACTTCCCACAGCAACCTGGGGTATATCACATCCAGCCCTGGGGACTTATCGATCTTGATATTTTTAAGAAGATCCAACACTTCTTCTTCCTTAATCTCCACATTGTCCAACACACAGGCCTGTTCTATTTCGACCTCACCCTGATCAAGGTCCTTTTCACTTTTAAATATTGAAGCAAAGTATTCATTTAGGACCTCACCGACCTCCTCCGCCTCCAGGCACATGTTGCCTTCTTTATCCTTTAGCGGCCCCACCTTCATTCTTGTCATCCTTCTGTTCTTCACATACACACAGAACACCTTGGGGTTCTCCTTCATCCTACATGTCAAGGCCTTCTCATGCCCCCTTCGAGCTCTCCTAAGTCCTTCCTTAAGCTCCTTCCTGGCTACCCTATATTTCTCATGAACCCCTCCTGCTTCCTGCTTCTTATATCTAACATATACTTCCTTCTTCCTCTTGACGAGTTGCCTCGTGTTTCGTCAGCCACGGTTCCCTTTTCCTACCATTTTTTCCTTGTCTCAGTGGGACAAACCTATCCTGAACCCAGCACAAGTAGTCCCTAAACTTCCTCCACATTACTTCTGTGCTTTCACCCTTGAACATCTGTTTCCAATTTACTCTTACTAGTTCCTGCCTCATCCCTTCATAGTTAGCCCTTCCCCAGTTAAGCACTTTCCCATTTTGTCTGTTTTTGTCCTTTTCCATAGCTATGCTGAAGCTAAGGGAGTTGTGGTCACTCTCACCAAAATGCTCCCCCGCCAAGAGGTCTGCCACCTGACCAGGTTCATTACCCAGTGTTACGTACCCCGTAACTGGGTTGCCAAACCAGCAGAAATGGATCACTCAGTTGGAGTCTGGAGTACTAGAACTAAGAAAGTTTTATTAAAGAAACGAGCAACACAGTAATCGAAAGGATAATAAATGCAACAGTTCAGCGATGATAAACGCACATGTGCACAGAATTAAGATAACAGCATCAATCAAGCTCTATCGTTGTCTAGGGGTAAATGACCAAATTTCAAAATGACTCAAAGTTCAGTCCAGTTCAGTTCGCAGTAATCGTTGCCATGGCGGTGGACAACGTGGGGGAAGAGAGACATAGAATAGGAACAACTGATCATTCAGAACACTGCTTCACTCACAGACCAGCGAGATGGCTCACAAACAGCTTTTGGGCGGGTCCTTGGTGATGTCACCTGAGGTCACCGACTGTGACCCCTCCTCCAGATGCGGTCGATCCTCTGCAGTGAACCCGGCACCCAGGCAAGGGCGGACACACACCGGGTTCCCGCTGATCGTACCTTTCCACCCTTGTCGTTATCTGGTACTTCTCACCCACTCGTGAGAGGCGCACCGCTTCCAGGGTCTCGTTACCTCGGGTGGCGTGTCTCCTGCCTTAGCGAACCGGTCCCTTTTTATCCCCCTGCTGGGGTATCGCCTGTCCGTCACTTCAAACAGTTCAAGGTTCAAAGAGGGGAGCCGCTCCAGACAGCTCTCTCTCCCACATCCCTTCATTACACATCTCCAGACGCTGCTCCATTGTTCCTTATCTCTCCTTCCCCTGAGGGCAGGTGGCAGACCAACTGCTGATGTCACTGATGCTAACCCAGGCCAGCAAACATCTTAATTTTATGTGTATTCTCGTAACACCAGAACTAGATCCAGTATGGCCTCTCCTCTCGTCGGCCGGTCCACATACTGTGTCAGGAATCCTTCTTGAACACACCGGACAAATTCAGCCCCATCTGTCCCCCTTGCAGTCAGGAGGTGCCACTCAATATGAGGGAAGTTGAAACCACCCATAACCACAACCCTGTATTTCCTGGACCATTCTAAAATCTGCCTGCTTATCTGTTCCTCGGTGTCCCGAGGGCTATTTGGGGGCCTATAGACTACTCCCAGCACAGTGATTGATCCCTTCCTTTTTCTGACTTCCACCCACACCAACTCAGTGAACACTCTTTCTGCAGTGTCCTCCCTTTCTATAGCCATGATACTATCCCTGACCAGTAATGCTACTCCCCCTTCTTTTCTTCCTCCCATCCTATTCCTTTTAAAACACCTAAACCCCGATACCTGCATCAGCCAATCCTGCCCTTCCTCCAGCCAAGTTTCAGTAACAGCCACAACATCGTAGTTCCATGTATTGATCCATGCTCTAAGTTCATCCCCTTTATTCCTAATACTCCTAGCATTGAAATAGACACATTTCAACCCCTCTAACTGGCTACATTTATGTTTTGTCCCCTGCCTGCCTTCCACACCAACTCAGAACACATAGCATCATGCCCTTGTCCTTCTACCCTAATCTCTGCACTCACATTCTGATTCCCACCCCTCCCCAACAGCTCTAGCAAACCTGCCCACCAGGATATTGGTCCCTTTCCAGTTCAGGTGCAGCCCATCCTTTTTGTACAGGTCAGACCTTCCCCAGAAGAGATCCCACTGATCCAGAAATCTGAACCCCTACCCCCTGCACCAAATCTTCAGCCACGCATTCATCTACCATAACTTCCTGTTCCTACCCTCTCTGTCTCGTGGAACAGGCAGCAATCCCGAGATTACCACCCTTGAGGTCCTGTTTTTTAACTTCTTTCCTAACTGCCACTATTCCTTCTTCAGGACCTCATCCCTACTCCTATATATGTCATTTGTCCTCACGTGGACCACGACATCTGGCTGCTCACCCTCTCACCTGAGAACACCGAGAACTCGATTCGAGATATCGCGGACCTTTGCACCAGGGAGGCAACAGACCATCCAGGATTTTCGATTTCTCCCACAGAACCTCTTATCTGTCCCCCTAACTATCAAATTCCCTATCTCTACTGCTCTCCTCTTTTCCCTACTTCCTTTCTGAGCTGAGGGTCCAGTCTCGGCGCCAGAGATGCGACCACTACAACATGTCCCTGGTAGGTCGTCCCCACCAACAGTATCCAAAACGGTATACCTATTGTTGATTAGAACAGCCACAGGGGTGCTCTGCTCTTTCTGTCTATTCCCCTTCCCTCTCCTGACAGTCACTCAGTTACCTGTCTCCTGACTTTTAGGGGTGACTGTCTCCCTGAAACTACGATCAATTACTGCCTCTGCCTCCCGAATGATCGGATGTTCATCCAGCTCCAGCTCCAGTTCCGTAACTTGGTTTAGCAGGAACTGCAGATGGATGCGCCTTTTGCAGGTGTGGATATCAGAGACAATTGTGCTGTCCCTGACTTCCCACATCTTACAATTGGAGCACTGGACTGCCCTGACTACTGCCTCCATTACCAACTCGTAAGTAAATTAAATTAGTTAAAGAAACTTACCTGGCCTTACCTCACTGAGGGCAAGCTCGTCCTCAGCCTCTGTTCTCTGTTGCCTCTCGAGCCAAAGCCTCAAAGCTCCACTCCTTCACTGGCTCACTCACTCACTGGCCGCTCTGCTTGAGGTACCCTCTTTTTATTTGTTCGAGCTTTTCAGTTTTCGATTGCCCAATCAAACTGCTTGGTCACCTGACCTTGATTGCCCAATCAGCTGTTTTCTTCTGAGTCTGAGCTATTCAAATCTTGATTGACTTGTTTGCACAAACCAACTGCCAAATCCTCTTGAGCCAAAGCCTCAAAGTTCCACTCCTTCACTAGCCACTCTGCTACTTACAAAACTTCTAAATATTTATATTCTAAATTACTTTCACTCTTATCTGCAGCTTATTATTCCCCTTTAAGTAACATATTTTGGAACAGTCTTAATGAACTGTGACTTCACGATCTTCTGATGGACTCGGCCAATTTAACTTCCAAGTATGCAGATATAACACTTTTAAACGGGCAAAGGTATGGCCAAAAAGGAGGAAGAGGGGAGGACTCCAAGCCAGACTGAGATACCAAGAAAAAAAGTTAGCAAATGCCCAGTCACTGGAGAACAAGGTTGAGGACCCAAGGGCAAGATTAGTGAATCAGAAGGAAATGCGGAATTGCTTTGTTCTGTGTTTCATAGCAATGTGATTTACTCTGGACGCATCAGTAAGACCCGAAGGTTTCTTGATATACAGGATGGACTGGACTGCTGATTTGGAGAAGACAAAATGTAGGGCTCTGTGTTTCTTAATAAGCTCTTCATGATGCTCAGACCTGGAACACCTAATAATTAAATGCCGATTGCCGAATTACTGTCCTGACTGCAGTTTACATACCATCAATAGCCGATGCTAAATCTGGCACTTGAGATATTGAATGCTGTTATCACCAAACAAGAAATAACCTCGCTGCATTTCAAATCATAGTTGGGGACTTACATAAGACGTGTTTGATGAAATCTCTGCTCAGTTATCATCAGCATATAACCTGCAGCAACAGTGTCCTAACACACTGGACCACTGCTGTACTATGTTTTGGAATGCCTACCATTCCATGTCTGGAAAGTATTTCAGGAAATCTGATCACTTGGCTATCCTCTCCTACTTGCTCACAGGGCTAAAGAGCAAGGCTCTAGAGATAAGGACAACAAAGAGGGGGTCGTGGAGGGCAGAACAGTGGCTACAGATTGATTCGAGTCAGTTGGCTGGGCCATGTTCAAGGTCTCATCAGAGGATCTGAATGAATACACTGTGGTTATCATGGACATTATGAAAATAGTCATAGACGAGTGTTTTCCCTCAAAATCATTCAAAGTTTCCCCCAACTAAAAGCCCTGGATGAACCATAAGATTCGCGGTCTGCTGAGGGGCAGATCAGAGGCAGAGGCACACAGGTCTGGTGACCAAGTAAATAAAGAGGTGCAGGTACATAGGCGGCCTTAGCTATGTTCCACCAGTTTCAACTGAAACGGGCCCCACCCTCACAGGGGCCCCCGACTGACATGCAAAAATTTAATGCACAGCTCCCAGATGCCACAATATTCTCCTGCTATTGCCAGCTGAACAACCAGTGGGTGCTCGCTGACTGACATCTGAGAAAATACATTAAAATATTTACTTCACTTGTAAACATTGCTCCCAGCAAAGAAAGCAATGAGAGGAAAATGAAATGCTCCTATCCTAGTGGTGCTGAAAAACGGAAAATATTAGACAACAAAACAAAACATATAAATAGTCTCCCAAAAGTTACATCTTTCTTTGGTCCAGCATCTGTAAAAGATCCACTGACTGCAGTTGCTGCTGCACCATCGTCACAGCATGGGGCTGCAGTGCCAAGTGACAGTGTGAGCGGTACAGGAGCTGTTGATAATCAGGGCAATGAAAATGAGAAGAACAATTCTACTCAAACAGATGGTGATAAAGATGACAAAACTTTGTTTGATGAACAAGCACCACAGCATGATGACAGTCCTACAACTGAGACAGGTGAGGGAAATGCCGCCACCAGCACACCAGACAGAGAGAAAGTCCCACTAACATTCACAGAGGCTGATCTGGCACATTGGCCAACGCATATTACCGGTGACCAACAGATCGACATTGTTAGGAGAAGTCCCGTTCAGTTAGAAGACATTAACTTTCCACAGAGCCAATCACACCGTCGTTTTACCAAGGACAGATAGCTTATGAAGATGAAAAATGGAGAAACCATTCGTAGGTCATGGTTAGTGTACTCAGAATCATCTGATTCAATCTTCTGTTTCTGCTGTACCCTATTTGGCAAGGAAAATCACAGTCTCATTTGCGGAGGTTTCAGAGTGTGGCAGCGACTCACTCTCACACTCCAGGATCATGAGAAGTCAAATGTGCACCGCGCCAACGTGGATAGCTGGCGCGAGCTGGAAGCACGCTTAAGAACGCACAGTGCAATTGAGAGCACGTACCAAGAAAAATGCAAATGCTGGAAAAAAAACACTGGAATGATGTCATGAAGAGGTTCATTGCCATGGGCTGTCACCTTGCAGAACGAAACCTTGCTTTCTGTGCTACAATTCCACCATAGATGAACCAAATAATGAGAACTTTCTAGGTCTGGTGGAGCTGCTTGCCACGTTCGACCCAGTGAAGAGCAAACATGTCAGATGTGCAGAGAAAAAAGAGATTGCTGACCACTACATGGGGAAAACCATACAAAATGAATTGATCACACTTATTGGAGACAAGACACTGGAAGCAATAACAGAGAGAGTGAAACAATCACGTTACTACTCGGTGATAATGGACTTCACCATTGATGCTGCACACATAGAACAGCTCTCACATAGAACATAGAATAATACAGCACATTACAGGCCCTTTGGCCCACAGTGTTATGCCGACCCTCAAACCCTGCCTCCCATGTAACCCCCACCTTAAATTCCTCCATATCTCTGTCTAGTAGTCTCTTAAACTTCACTAGTGTATCTGCCTCCACCACTGACTCAGGCAGTGTATTCCATGCACCAACGACTCTCTGAGTAAAAAATCTTCCTCTAATATCCCCCTTGAACTTCCTACCCCTTACCTTAAAGCCATGTGTAAGGGGGTTTCATCTTTTACTGCGCAGGCTAATTAAAATGGCTTCTTTGTTATGTTATACTGGGGAATGTTTCTTTGTTATGTTAAATGCTGAGAAAGTCTCTAGCTAGACATTTGCTTGGGTTAATACAGACAGCAGGGTGCTATTAACCAATTGGGATAGTTGTTATGACTTTGGTGTATCTGGGAGATTTGTATGCCCGGGGTTTTGGGGCAGAAGGCGGGAGAGCGAGACAGAGGATGGACCAGGTGCTGTGATGTCCGCTAACGGGGTCAGACCCCGAGGAGGGCGTTCGGCGAGGAGACGGAGACTGACTCGTGTGGAGCGTCTGGTCGACCACCACTGTTGTTCCCAGGCGGCCGGTCGAGGTGGTCTGAGGGGTCGCAGTGTGAAGATGAAGATTGTTGAGCTCCAACTGTTTTGTGCACGAAGAGATTGAACTTTGATAAATGGGGCGCCTGTTATTTTCCTTTTATATTTTATTCTCTATTAATTATATAGTTCCAGTAATATCTATAAACTGTAAATCATTTAATCATATCTGGTGTATTGTCTGTTATTTGGGCGGGGTGGGGTACATCACATAGCATCCACACAAACTAATTACCCAGTTTGGCGGGGCCGAGGATTGTTTCCCTAGACGACAGCGAGCCGAGCGACCCTGAGGGTGGCTAGCAGGGGCTATACATGTCCTCTTGTAATGAGCAGTGGTTCCCTGGGGAAGAGGCACTGGCTATCTACTCTGTCTATTCGTCTTATTATCTTGTACACCTCTATCATGTCTCCTCTCACCCTCCTTCTCTCCAAAGAGTAAAGCCCCAGCTCCCTTAATAAGACCATAAGACAAAGGAGCAGAAGTCGGCCATTCAGCCCATTGAGTCTGCTAGGCCATTTTATCATGAGCTGATCCATTCTCTCATTTAGTCCCACTCCCCCGCCTTCTCACCATAACCTTTGATGCTCTGGCTACACAGATACCTATCAATCTCTGCCTTAAATACACCCAATGAATTGGCCTCCAGTGATGCCCTTGGCAACAAATTCCATAGATTCACCACCCTCTGACTAAAAAAATTTCTTCGCATTTCTGTTCTGAATGGGCGCCCTTCAATCCTTAAGTCATGCCCTCTCATACTAGACTCTCCCATCATGGGAAACAACTTTGCCACATCCACTCTGTCCATGCCTTTCAACATTCGAAATGTTTCTATGAGCTCTCCCCTCATTCTTCTAAACTCCAAGGAATACAGTCCAAGAGCGGACAAACGTTCCTCATATGTTAACCCTCTCATTCCCGGAATCATTCTAGTGAATCTTCTCTGTACCCTCTCCAACGTCAGCACAACCTTTCTTAAATAAGGAGACCAAAACTGCCCACAGTACTCCAAGTGAGGTCTCACCAGCGCCTTATAGAGCCTTAACGTCACATCCCTGCTCCTATACTCCATTCCTCTAGAAATGAATGCCAACATTGCATTCACATTCTTCACTACTAACCCAACTTGGAGGTTAACTTTAAGGGTATCCTGTACGAGGACTCTCAAGTCCTGATGCATTTCAGAACTTTGAATTCTTTCCCCATTTAAATAATAGTCTGCCCATTTATTTTTTCTGCCAAAGTGCATAACCATACACTTTCCAACATTGTACTTCATTTGCCATTTCTCTGCCCATTCTTCCAATCTATTCAAGTCTCTCTGCAGACTCTCCATTTCCACAGCACTACCGGCCCCTCCACCTATCTTCATATCGTCAGCAAACTTAGCCACAAAGCCATCTATTCCATAATCCAAATCGTTGATGTACAATGTAAAAAGAAGCGGCCCCAACATGGACCGCTGTGGAACACCACTGGTAACCATCAGCCAACCAGAATATGATCCCTTTATTCCCACTCTCTGTTTCCTGCCAATCAGCCGACGCTCTATCCATGTTGTAACTTTCCCGTAAATCCATGGGCTCTTATCTTGTTAAGTAGCCTCATGTGTGGCACCTTGTCAAAGGCCTTCTGAAAATCCATATATACAACATCCACTGCATCTCCCTCGTCTAGCCTACTGGTAATTTCCTCAGAAAATTGTAATAGGTGTGTTAGGCAGGATTTTCCTTTAAGGAATCCATGCTGAGTTCTGCCTATCTTGTCATATGCCTCCAGGTACTCTGTAACCTCATTCTTGACAATCGACTCCAACAACTTCCCAACCACTGATGTCAAGCTAACAGGTCTATAATTCCCTTTTTGCTTCCTTGCCCCTTCTTAAATAGCAGAGTGACATTTGCAATCTTCCAGTCCTCCGGAACCATGCCAGAATCTATCGACTTTTGAAAGATCATCGCTAATGACTCCGCAATCTCCACAGCAATTTCCTTCAGAACACGCGGGTGCATTCCATCTGGTCCAGGAGATTTATCTACCTTTAAACTATTCAGTTTCCTGAGTACTTCCTCTGTCGTAATTGTGACTGCGCACACTTCTCTTCCCTGCCACCCTTGAGTGTCCGGTATACTGCTGATGTCTTCCTCAGGGAAGACTGATGCAATATACTCGTTCAGTTCCTCTGCTATCTCCTTATCTCCCATTACAATTTCTCCAGCATCATTTTCTATCGGTCCTATATCTACTCTCACCTGTATTTTACTCTTTATATACTTGAAAAAGCTTTCAGTATCCTCTTTGATATTATTTGCTAGCTTCCTTTCATAGTTAATCTTTTTCCTCTTAATGACCTTCTTGGTTTCCTTTTGTAAGGTTTTAAAAACTTCCCAATCCTCTGTCTTCCCACTAATTTTTGCTTCCTTGTATGCCCTCTACTTTGCTTTAACTTTGGCTTTGACTTCTCTTGTCAACAACAGTTGCATCCTTTTTCCACTCGAAAACTTCTTGTTTTTTGGAATATACCTGTCTTGCACCTTCCTCATTTCTCACATAAACTCCAGCCACTGCTGCTCTGCTGTCTTCCCCGCCAGTGTTTGTTTCCAGTCAACTTTGGCCAGTTCCTCTCTCACGCCACGGTAATTTCCATTACTCCACTGAAATACCAACACATCAGATTTCGGCTTCTCTTTTTCAAATTTCACAGTGAACTCAATCATGTTATGATCACTGCCTCCTAAGGGTTCCTTCACCTCAAACTCTCTAATCACCTCCGGTTCATCACACAATACCCAATCCAGTACAGCCGATCCCCCAGTGGACTCAACGACAAGCTGTTCTAAAAAGCCATCTCGCAGATATTCTACAAATTCTCTCTCTTGAGATCCAGTGCCGACCTGATTTTCCCAATCCACGCGCATGTTAAAATCCCCCACAATTAACATAACACTGCCTTTCTGACAAGTCTTTTCTATTTCCTGTTGTAATTTGTAGTCCACATCCCTGCAGCTGTTTGGAGGCCTATAAATAACTGCCATCAGGGTCCTTTTACCCCTGCTATTTCTTAGCTCAACCCATAAAGATTCTGCACCTTCCGATCCTGTATCACCTCGTTCTAATGATTTAATATCATTTCTTACCAATAAAGCCATGCCTCCCCCTCTGTCTACCTTCCTATCCTTCTGATACACCGTGTATCCTTGGACGTTCAGCTCCCAGAGACATGCATTCTTTAGCCACGTCTCAGTGATGGCCACAATATCATACCTGCCAATCTGTAGCTGTACGACAAGATCATCCATTTTATTCCTTATGCTACGTGCATTTAGGTACAACACCTTAAGACCAGTATTTGCTACTTTTCGCTTTGATTTCACTGCAACTTTATTGCACTGCAACTCATCCCAATGGCTACAATTTTCCCCTATCACCTGCCTGTCCTTCCTGACATCTTTACTGCTCCCTATCTTAGATTTATTTCTGTTTTCCCCTTCCTCCGCTCTGTCATTCTGGTTCCCATCCCCCTGCCAAATTAGTTTAACCCTCCCTAACAGCTCTATTAAACTTTCCCGCCAGGATATTGGTCCCCTTCGGGTTCAGGTGTAACCTGTCCTTTTTGAACAGGTCATACTTTCCCCAGAAGAGATCCCAATTATCCAAGAATCTGAAGCCCTGCCCCCTACACCAGTCTGTCTGCCAAGCATTCATCTGCCTAATCCGAGTATTCTTGCCCTCACTAGCACGTGGCACAGGTAGCAATCCCGAGATTACTACCCTGGAGGTCCTGCTTCTCAGCTGCCTTCCTAACTCCTGGAAATCTCTCTTCAGGACCTCCTGCTTTGTCTTATCTATGTCATTGGTACCAACATGTACCAAGACAACTGGCTGCTCACCCTCCCCCTTTAGAATATTCAGGACCCGATCCGAGACATCCCGTACCCTGGCACCTGGGAGACAACACACCATGCGGGTATCTCTGTCAGGCTCACAGAATCTCCTGTCCGTTCCCCTGACTATGGAAACCCCTACGACTACTGCATTTCTCTTCTCCCTCCTTCTCTCCTGCACAACAGCGCCAGGCTCAGTGCCCGAGACTCGGTCACCGTGGACGTCCCCTGTCACGTCATCCCCCTCAACAGCATCCAGAACAAGATATTTGTTGCTGAGGGGGACAGCCACAGGTGTGCTCTCCATTATCCGGGCATTTCCCTTCCCTCTCTTGACAGTGACCCAGTTTTCTGACTCCTGTAGCCTAGGGATGACTATCTCCCTGTAGCTCCTGTCTATCACCTCTTCATTTTCCCTAATAAGCAGTAGGTCATCAAGCTGCAGCTCCAGATCCCTAACACGGTCTCTGAGGAGCTGCATCTCGGTGCACCTGGAGCAGATGTGGCCATCAGGGAGGCTGGAGGTCTCCCAGGATTCCCACATCTGACACCCTGAACAAAGCACTAACCCTGCAGGCATGCTATCTAATTCTACAGAAATGAAACAGGAAAGATAAGTCTACTCACCCACTTACCTCGCCAAACAGATGAAATTTTTAAACCGTTAGCTCATACCATTAGCTGTGAGAGCCCTGCTGTTTCTGTCTGTCTGGGCCGATTAGCGAAGCGGGGGGCAGGAAGGAGAAAAAAAAGTTGGTGCTTCGCTCTCGCCTTTTCCCGTTTCCTGCAGAAGCCCCTTGAAGCCAAAGCCCTACACTCTGCTCCCACTCACTCAGCTGCCTGCTCCGACAGCTGCCTTCTGTATAGGGTGCTCTCCTTTTTAAACTCTCCACGCAGTCCTATTGACATCATGCGCCTGAGCAGTCTCGCCCTTCTTGCACTCGAAGAAGTTTTCAAAAAAAACTGCCTTCCTTCAGAATTCAGCTCCCATGACGCTCTGTAGTCCCGATCCAAAAGACAGTCGTTGGTAGCAACCTTCCTTTTTAAACTCTCCGTGCGGTCCTGTTGACACCATGCGCCTGCGCAGTCTCGCCCTTCTTGCACTCGAAGAAGTTTTTAAAAAAAAACTGCCTTCCTTCAGAATTCAGCTGCCACGACGCTCTGTAGTCCCGATCCAAAAGACTGATCCTAATGCATACTTTCTAAACCAGGCAGTATCCTGGTAAATCTCCTCTGTACCCTTTCCAATGCTTCCACATCCTTCCTATAGTGAGGTGACCAGAACTGGACACAGTACTCCAAGTGTGGTCTAACCAGAGTTTTATAGAGCTGCATCATTACATAGTGACTCTTAAACTCTATCCCTTAACTTATGAAAGCTAACACCCCATAAGCTTTCTTAACTACTCCATCCACCTGTGCGGCAACTTTCAGGGATCTGAGGACATGTAACCCCAGATCCCTCTGCTCCTCCACACTACCAAGTATCCTGCCATTTACTTTGTACTCTGCCTTGGAGTTTGTCCTTCCAAAGTGTACCTCCTCACACTTCTCTGGGTTGGACTCCATCTGCCACTTCTCAGCCCACTTCTGCATCCTATCAATGTCTCTCTGCAATCTTCGACAATCCTCTACTCTATCTACAACACCACCAACCTTTATGTTGTCTGCAAACTTGCCAACCCACCCTTCTACCCTCATATCCAGGTCGTTAATAAAAATCACGAAAAGTAGAGGTCCCAGAGCAGATCCTTGTGGGACACCGCAAGTCACAACCCTCCAATATGAATGTACTCCCTTCACCATGACTCTCTGCCTTCTGCAGGCAAGCCAATTCTGAATCCACCTGGCCAAACTTCCCTGGATCCCATGCCTTCTGGCTTTCTGAATAAGCCTACCGTGTGGAACCTTGTCAAATGCCTTACTAAAGTCCATGTAGATCACATCCACTGCACTACCCTCACCTATATGCCTGATCACCTCCTCAAAGGACTCTGTCAGGCTTGTTAGACACAATCTGCCCTTCACAAAGTCATGCTGACTGTCCCTGATCAGACCATAATTCTCTAAATGCCCAGAGATCCTATCTCTAAGAATCTTTTCCAACAGCTTTCCCACCACAGACGTAAGGCTCACTGGTCTATAATTACCCGGACTATCCCTACTACCTTTTTTGAACAAGGGGACAACAGTCGCCTCCCTCCAATCCTCTGGTACCATTCCCGTGGATAACGAGGACATAAAGATCCTAACCAGAGGCTCAGCAATCTCTTCCCTCACTTCGTGGAGCAGCCTGGGGAATATTCCATCAGGCCTTGGGGGATTTATATGGCCTGATGTATTTTAACAACTCCAACACCTCTTCTCCCTTAATATCAACATGCTTCAGAACATCAACCTCATTCATATTGTCCTCACCGTCATCAAGTTCCCTCTCATTGGTGAATACCGAAGAGAAGCTCTCTGTGACACTGCGCATTGTCACATGCCAAGTAAATGTCGGAGCTACTGCTAGTGAGTATTTTGTCGGTTTCCTACTAGTGCTTGACACAACAGGTGCAGGCCTAACAGACGTTTTCTTAATGCATATGGAGAAGTTAGGATTAGATATCTCAAAATGCAGGGGGCAGGCATATGAGAACAGGAGCAATACGCTGAGGAAAAATAGCGGAGTGCAGAAGAGGGTGCTAGATATTAATAAAAAAGCACTGTTCATGCCATGCGCCAGCCACAGCCTAAACCTAGTCATTGTCGATGCTGCATTCTGCAAAATCAACAGTGCTGTGTGCTTCTTTGGGGTGCTGCAACGTCTATACACACTATTCAGCTCATCGACACAGAGATAGGAGCTGTTCAAGGAGAACGTGCCACAGATGACCCTCAAGGCCATATCCAACATGCGATGGGAGTGCCCCGTGGAAAGTGTGAAAGTCCTGCGCTACCAGCTTCCCAACGTTGGCAATGCGCTCCTGTCACTGATTGAACATGCCACACAGAAAGGTGACAGTGAAACCACATCTGCAGCCAGAGGCCTGGAACAGGAGATCGTGTCATGGTAATTCCTGCTGACTGTTAGCATCCAGTACAACGTTTTACATGAGGTGAATCGTGTCAGCAAGCTGCCCCAGAGCCCACAGGCGGGAATCGATGTGCTACAGCGTGAGGTGGAATATGTTCTGAAATTTCTCAAGGAATACAGAAAGAACGGCCTTTCATCCACCCAAACAGATGCCAGAGACATATCTGAAAAGATAGGAATGCCAGTGGTCTTTCCTACTGCACGAATAAGAAAACCAAAACGCCAGTTCCAGTACGAGTCCCAAGGTGCAGATCCTTCCCTGACAGTGGCACCCAAGGAACGGTACAAGAGAGAAGTTTTCCTTCCACTAGTGGGCTCTGCCATTACAGGCATTAGTGAGCGCTTCAAGCTGATGGAGTCATTTTACAATCTGTTTGGCTTCATTTATGGAAGAGAGAAGATGAAAAAAGCCACCCAAAGTCGCACACTGAAAGACAGCTGCGTAAACATGGAGAGGACACTTGGTGATGTGGATGCTGAGGACTTTTTGCGCGAGATGTCGGCTGCTGTCAGTGCTGTGCCTGCAAAAGAAACCACTGGCCTGTAGATTCTGAGCTACATTTACAGCAACAATCTGGTTGAACTGTATCCTAACCTCACCATTGCTCTAAGACTCATGCAGACAGTGCCTGTGACTGTAGCCAGTGGAGAGAGAAGTTTTTCGGGGCTAAAGCTCATCAAAACGCATCTGAGGACAACCATGCTCCAGGAGCGTCTGTCAGCTCCTGCTCAGATATCAATTGAGCATGAAATAACAAGATCGCTGGACAAAGATGAGCTCATTAAAGCATTCTCAGCACTCAAGCACAGGAGGGTGGTGAAGTTCTACTGGTAAGTCTTTTAACACATTTTTAGCAGAAATAACATTTATAATTAAAATAATAAAATAAACCATGTATTTCACTCAAAATGTGTATAGACAATTAGGCGGCGTTTCCACAAATCGTAATTTCTCTCTCCCGCTTGCGTCCCCTCTCTCTCTCACTCTTCTCCTGTTCGCACTCCAGGCCTTACGTGAGCTGTCCGTGGTGCTGAAAGAGCGCGAGACGCAGTTTGTTGTAAACTTCCAGTAGTTAACTTTCAGACACTGTTCATTGAATAAATAAAGTGTGAATTTTCATTAAATATGACATTGCTTTTGTTATTAATTTGGTTAGAGGGAAATTGTTTAAGCTGTTCTTATGTCAGCTGATCACTAACACATAGTGCCATTCAATGCAGACCAGTTGCTGAAAAGGACGAGGCTTCTCACTCCAAAGCAAAAAATGTCATTGTTTCAGTTTTTAATTAAGAGAATTGTTTGGATTATGTTGAGCTGTCTGTCCATTATGCTGAAAGTGCATATAATGCATCAACGTTTAAATCCAAAATTATACTATTATTGATGCAAACCAACTTGAATTATCGCTTTTTTAGGGGAAACGGGAGTAGGGCCCCACATTAACTCTTGAAGTGGGCCCCAGATGCTTAAGGCCCCCTATCTGCAGGTACAATCTCTAGAAAGCAATCTCGTATGTGAAATAGCAATTCTGGACCAAGCTTAAATTACTCAAGGAGGCTTGACAGCTGTGGCAGGGCTTGAATGCTATTAACTCTTACAAAGAGAAGCCAAGCAACATGGGTGACAACAGAGCTTTGCTTCCAGATGAGGCTCACTGCCTTCTGTGCTCGCTTTGACTGTCAAAAAATGGAGGAACCTTTACAAGCTCCCACAGCCCTCAATGACCCTGTGATTTCAGTGTCTGAAGCTGACATGAGAGCTTCCTTCAGGAGACTAAATCCACAGAAATGAGGCACATGGCTAAGTACTACAGACCTGGTCTGATCAACTGGCTGGAGTGTTCACCAATATCTTCAACTTCTCACCTCTGCAGTCTGAGGTACCCAGATGCTTCAAGCAGGCTTCAATTATACTGGTGCATAACAAGAATGTGGAAACCTGTCTCAATGATTATCATCCAGCAGCATTTACATGCACTGTGACGACAATAAACACAAAATACTCTGCAGATGCTGGGGTTAAAGCAACACAGTCAATAAAACAGAGGTACCTGTGTCAATAAAACGGATGAAGGGTCTCGGCCTGAAACGTTGACTGTTCATTTCCACGGATGCTGCCCGATCTACTGAGTTCCTCCAGCGTGTTGTGCATGCACTGTGAGGAGGTGCTTTAAGAGGTTGGTGATGAAACATATCAACTCCTACCTGAGAAGCAATTTGGATCCACTCTAATTAACCTATTGTCACAACAGGTCCACATGGATGCCATTTCATTGGTTCTTTACTAAAGCCTGGAACATCTTATGGAAAAGATGCGTACATCAAGATGCACTGTCATCCCCTGAACACTAATCTATAACCTTTTTGCTGGTACCAGCAAGGTGGTACAGGATCCTCAGGACTTGCACCACCAGGTTCAGGAACAGCTAAAACACCCCAACCAGCAGGTTCTTGAACCAAGAGGGGATAGTTTCACCCAGCTTCACTCGCTCCAGCACTGAACAGTTTCCACAACTTACCAATTCACTTTCAAGGACACTTCATCTCATGTTCTTGATATTTATTGCTTATTTATTTATTCTTATTATTTTTGTATTTGCACAGTTTATAATCTTTTGCACATTGTTTGTTTGTCTGTCCTGTTGGGTGTGCTTTCATTGATTTACTGTGTATTCATGCAAGAAAAAAAATCACAAGTTGTATATGATGACATATACATATGTGTTTTGATAATAAATTTATTTTGAACTTTGAAAAGCAGATTATAAGAAGGAAGAACCATGTAGTATCCTTCAATATTGAAAAATGTTCGAAAGCTCTTTGCTGAAGCTTAATCAGAGAGGTATGGCACAGAGCCAATAAAAGAAAATAATAGTAAAGGCTTAATCAAAGAAATGGCTTTTGAAAAAGGAATTTTAAGGTGGAGAGGAGACAGTGATGAAAGGTTTATAGGAGATTATGTATAAACAATAAAATGCACAGATTTCAATATCTGAGCAAAGAAAAGGGAGCACAGAGAATGACAGGACAGAATATTCAGGAATTTCTTTAAGATTGCAGAAGATTTCACAGTGAAGCTACAAACTCATTTAAATCCTGCAAGAAAGTTATTTCAAGACTTTCGGAAATCATTCCCAACACGTTTATGGGACCTGGTTTTAAGAAAGAATTTGGGAGTGGGGTTCAGTGCTTAAAGAGTGGAAGTTTCTAGAGTAAGGTGAATATGAGGTCAGCCAACAGAGGTATGGAACTTTTGGGTCTGAAATTTTCTAACTCTTTAACCTTTGGGATAAGAAAAATGGATGTAAACGTCAAAAGCAGATCACATGAAGTAAGAAGAGAGCTGAATTGTGTTTGAGAAATAAAAAGGCCACCTCAGTAAACCAGACATTGTGGATGGAAGGTCAGTACAGGATTAATTATGATGTGAACCATCTGACTCATTCTGATGCCATTGTAGTTGCACTGGGGGATGGAATCAGTGACATTGATTTTCCAAGCAAGAGATTATTGTGCTTTATCAATGACTGGGTGTTCTGAAATCATGTAAAGAGGACAGAGAGGAGAATTCTAGTTGGGTATTACCTGCATACGTTTGAAGTTGACCTCTTATTTGTGAGTGATATGTCACAGGATACATGCAGGTGAAAGAATGAATAGATTAAGTATAGAACCTTGGGAGAATTTGGTGGTACAATGTACAAATGAGAAAGTAAAACTTGCTGATCTGCACATGGCTGGGTGTACTTTGGGTTTATCTGGATAACCAGAAGAATAAAGTTATATTAGAGGTGAGATGTTGAACAGGGATGTTGTAAACTCTGTTAAAGGCAGTGTGAAGCTGAAGTCAGAAAAAAATGAAACACAGAATGACTGCAGGACTAAAACCCTAGATTATATCATTGAAAAGCCCTTTAGGAGATTTTGTTCCCCTTAAATGCTAAGTCAACTGGAAGTGATAACACTACTGTTATTTCAATTCAATGCAGTCCTAAAAGGCTTCCCCTTTATCCTCAAACTGTGACCCCTCGTTCTGGACTTCCCCAACATCGGGAACAATCTTCCTGCATCTATCCTGTCCAATCCCTTTAGAATTTTATACGTTTCAATCAGATCCCCCTCAATCTTCTAAATTCCAGAGAGTATAAGCCTAGTCGATCCAGTCTTTCATCACATGAAAGTCCTGCCATCCCAGGAATCAATGTGGTGAACCTTCTTTTTACCCCCTCTATGGCGAGAATGTCCTTCCTCAGATTAGGGGACCAAAACTGCACACAGTACTCTAGGTGTGGTTTCACCAAGGCCTTGTACAACTGCAGTAGTACCTCCCTGCTCCTGTACTCGAATCCTCTTGCTATAAATGCCAGCATACCATTCGCCTTTTTCACTGCCTGCTGTACCTGCATGCCCACTTTCAATGATTGGTGTACAATGACACCCAGGTCTCGTTGCACCTCCCTTTTTCCTAATCGGCCACCATTCGGATAATAATCTGTTTTCCTGTTCTTGCCACCAAAGTGGATAACTTCACATTTATCCACATTAAATTGCATCTGCCATGAATTTGCCCACTCACCTAACCTATCCAAGTCACCCTGCATCCTCTTAGCATTCTCCTCACAGCTAACACTGCCGCCCAGCTTCGTGTCATCCGCAAACTTGGAGATGCTGCATTTAATTCCCTCATCCAAGTCATTAATATATATTGTAAACAACTGGGGTCCCAGCACTGAGCCTTGCGGTACCCCACTAGTCACTGCCTGCCATTCTGAAAAGGTCCTGTTTATTCCCACTCTTTGCTTCCTGTCTGCTAACCAATTCTCCATCCACATCAATACCTTACCCCCAATACCGTGTGCTTTAAGTTTGCACACTAATCTCCTGTATGGGTCCTTGTCAAAAGCCTTTTGGAAATCCAAATATACCACATCCACTGGTTCTCCCCTATCCACTCCTCTAGTTACATCCTCAAAAAATTCTATGAGATTCGTCAGACATGATTTTCCTGGGGGGTGGGGGGGGGGCAGCACCAACCCTGGACACTGCGCACCACACCACCCCTGTTAGAGCACACTGGCTCCAATGCCCCTCTCCTGGTGACTGGAAACAAGCAATTCCATGGCGGTCTAGTCCTCACTATGACTGATGCCACACACTCCCCTGACGTCCATCCCACTCTCCACCAATAAATCAGTGAATCAAACTTGCGCCATTGCACATTAACAATGTCCGAAAGGGTCTTACCGTCAGAAGAAATGCGAGCAAGTTGGTCACTTGCTACTAGCCTGTACACAAGCAGCAGTACGTTGCACAGCTCCTTCACTTCCTCCGCCAACGTGCAACTGGCTGATCGGATCGACTGGCAGCACTTTAAGTTCTTAGTGTCTAGCAGGATCTTGCGATAATAAAACCTACTTTTAAAAAGGACAATAGCACATACAAGATTGCAAGCACATGAAAGATATCAGTAAAATACATGCAAAAAAGGAAGCCACTGTAATCAAATGTATTGCATCGTATTACTGCCATTGAATGATCATATACAACATCAGTTCCATTTAATATCAAAACAGCTTAGAAAATAATAACTAAAATTTCAGAATTATGCTATAATGAATTGTTACCACATTGTTTCAAGAGACAATTCAGTGATCTAAATTGTTTATTTCTTTTTTTATGTGAGGATGACATTTTGTCATTGAAAATTCAGTGATATAGATTGAAAACAGACTCTGGTCCACAGAAACCATGCTGGCCATGAGTCGATGTTCCCCTATAGATCAAGCTTACCCTAAACTATTTTATTCCCCACGCTGTCCTCTTCCCCATCCTCCAATTTCTACCTCTCACCTATGTACCAGACCAATTAGCCATGAAGATGGAGGATAAAATTAGAGCTGTTAACAGAAGCCCATGCAGTCACAGAGAGAACCTACAAGCTCCACACAAACAAGATTGAATCCAGGTCACAAGCTGTGAAGCAGCAGTTCTACTAGCCATACTACTGTGCTCCTCCATTCAAAACCACTTATTTGAAGTAGATTAGTGCTCAAAGATTGACACAGATCAACTTTACAATTCAACATTGGGACAATATATCAAAATGGTCATTCTTATTTCAGATAATTAAAATTTACTATCACATAGGTATACAGATTAGGAGCTAGATGAGATCACTTAATCCTTCTAATCCTTTCTACCATTTAGTAAGACCACAACTAGTCTAACTGTTACCTCAACTTTGAACTTTGCATTGATGCTTACCTGCAGTAATCTTTGATTCCCTTATTTCTCAATTATTTACTCCTCTGATAAAAATTTTCAATGACAATAACCCTTAGTATAAGATTCTCCCTGAAGAGGAAGCATCCTCACCACATCTACATTGTTTAACACCCCCAGGATCTTAGGTTTCGATCAATTCACCTCTGATTCTTCCCAACAAAAATCCTAGCCTGTCTCTTTTTCTCTTAAGATAACCCAAGCATTCAAGAATTAGTCTAGTAAACTCCTCTGAAGTGCTACTAAAATATCGTACTTGTACTTCTTAAAATAAGCAGACTGGTATTGTACATAGAACTTTGAATATGGTTTAACCAATATATAACTGAAGCATAAGCCCTCCCCTACTTGTGTGTTTAATTCTCTTATAATAAGCAATAAGATTTTATTTGCTTTACATTCATACTTTGATGAATAGTGCATTGGGACAGACAGATCTGTTTCACAGAGCACAGTAGTCCTTCATATTTCCCTCATTTTAAATATGAAAATGGATACTTACACATATCTTACATTAACCTGTTTGTCACATCTTTATCCATACTCTTAATGCATCTATAGCTTTTGTAGTCTCCGTGTCCTCTTCACAAGTTATTTCCTGTATTTTCAATGCCTTTATCATTTTACTACTTAAGTTTAGCCAGATAAAGTCCCATTACTGAGTGGCATACCCCTCCTTGCATCTTACCAAGCAAGAAAAAAAATGGATTTACTTATGTCTACTCTTTCTTTCTTGTTAAGCTATCCAATTTTCTGTCCATACCAACATGTTACTATCTACCACATGAATTATTATCTGCAATGACAATGACTTTTTAATGCAGCATCTTATCAAATGTCTTCTGCAAATCCAAGTATAGGTCACTGGTTCTCCTTTATCCATAGCACATGACTTCCTCAAAGAAAGCTAACAAATTGTCAAAAATGATTCTCTTGTCATAAAACCTGTCAGGCCTGCACAGCCAAGCACCTCCCAGTCTCCACCCGGCTAACAAGTGTCACCTGCCACATGCTTCCAACTCATCACCTATACCCTGTTAACACTCTGCTCTCATCCACAGTCCTTGTTCACCCATCAGACCAGCCAGCTTTAACCAGTTGCTCCTAGCCTTCTGTCATCTTGTCATGTTAGGTTTCCATTCTCTTTTGATATGTGGCCCCTCGTGGCTTGTTATTTTGCAGTTTATTATTAAAGTGAACACTTATCACAATTATCTCTGCTACTTCGCATTTGGGTCGAGCCTCCTCTACATTTCCTGATAGGATGGGTGAAACAACAGTTGACCCAGCTGTGTTTGCTCGTTGAAAGGAAGTCTCTGCCGATATGAGCACACAATCTAGAAGGAACAGGAAACCATTGACCATCTGCTCGCCATTCTCAACCAACTCTGTCTTGTTACTGTAACACCGCACCAGCCAGCCTCCTCCCTCAGAGCCCCAGATCCAGTGCTCAATCTCCAACAGTGCGTTTGCACTTCAAGCTGCAGCCATCTCTGTATTCTAAAGATCGAGCCAAGATCGCTTTTGTCATCTGTCTCTTGATTGGGCAAGCTCTGACCTGGGTCACTACTAACTGGGACAATAAAACCACCATCTACAAAATACATGAAGGATTCACCCCTGAGAGGTGCCGTTTTTCTGAATGTCCGGGAAGTGGAAGGGGGACAGTAGATCGGATATTTCACCTGCTTCAAAGCTCATGCTCGTTGCTGGATTACACTGTGGAAGTCAGGGCACTCACACCAGAGTATGGTTGGAATGTGCAATTGCTGTTAGCCATTGCCATCACAGCCCATCAGAATGCTTGAAATATGAGTTGTTCTACCCGGGAGTGGCCACTGACTTTGAAAACCTCATCACACTGGCCCTCTCTGTTGACAAGCATCTTATGGAACAACCCTCCAGATCACCAGCCACTACCCCAGTTCTGTTCCCAAAACTATTTCAGGCTGAAAGACCCTTGTCAGCAACACTTCCAGAGCACGTGGCAGTTAGGGAGAGCTCCCTGAACCCCACAAGAGTGTGAGCATCAGTGGAAAAACAACTTGTGCGCTTACGTTGAGGCAGCTGACCCCCCATGCATCAAATGCCCCCTGTGTCTGGGAAAATGGCACCACAAGGTAGAGATAAGGGTCTTTCTAGCTGGTTAGCTACCCCCGGCCCCCCACTCCAGTAGCATAACCTGACTCTCTTTGTCCTTCTTCACACCCTGATGGCTCAGGTGAATTCTGGCACAGCAGGCAGCTTTCTGAACCAGACTCTGTTTGTGCAACTGGACTTTCTACCAAATCCATCTCTCATCCCTTCTGCATCACAGCCATTAATGGACTTCCCTCCGTGTCTGTGATGATCAGAATGCACCTGCAGCCTGTGTACCTGGTATCAGAGAGCACCATGATTCCATCCAGTTCCCCCTTATCGATTCACCCAACATTCCTCTCATCTTGGGCAACTCTTGCCTCTCTAATCATGACTCTCACTTTGCCTGGTCATCTGGTTCACTGCTGAGTTGGGGGTCTACATGCTGGACCACCTTTCTGCAACATCAGTTGACTTCAATCAGTAAATTTGTGGAAACAGAAGAAACCCTCGATTCAGTAAACTCCTGCAGGAATACCATGACTTAGCCATCACCTTCAGTAAAAGGGAAGCCAGCACTCTGCTGCCTGACAGACCACATGATTGACCTCCTCCCAGGCAGCACCCCTCCCAGAGGTTGTCTGTTCTCCCTCTTTCCTCCTGAGGCCCAAGCCATGAATGACTAAGTCGCCAAAGAGCTACAGCACGGCCTCAATCAACCACCCAGTTCCAGCTGGTACAGGATTGTTCTTTGTCAAAAAGATAGGGGTATCCGCCCCTGTATCGACTACCATGCACTCAACAAAATCACCATTAGGAACCGATACCCTCTCCTCTTGATAGACAGTGATTTCAAAACACTCCATGGGACCCAAGGATTCAACCAACTGGATCTATGGAGGGTTTTCAGCCTGATCTATATCCGCTGGGGAATATGGAAGATCACATTCATAATATCCATTGGCCACTGCAAATACTTCCTGATGTCTTTTGGGCTTTTGATCATCAGTGGAAAAACAACTTATGCGCTTACTTCGAAACAGTTGATCCTTCATGCATCTAATGCCCATTGCGTCTGGGAAAATGGCAGCCATTTTCCAAGCTTTCATTCATAAGATCCTCCAAGATATGCCACACAGAGGCCAAACTCTGACATCCTCATCTTCTCCAAGGACTCCGAAGACCAAGTCTGTCGGGTTTGGTGAGTCCTTCGGCATCTCCATAAAAACCAACTCTACTACAAGTTAGAGAAATGCCAGTTTCACATCCAGGGTTACATCCTTTCACCCCAAGGCATAACCATGGACCCAGAGAAAGTGTATGCTGCCACAACATGGCTCCGACTCTGCTCCCTCAAATAGTGGCACTGCTTCCTGGGCTTCTCCAACTTCTACCCCCATTTCATCAGGAACTACAGCCAAATCACCATTCATCTCCCTCACTAAATCACCTACTTCATGGATAACTTGGTCTATTGCCATGGAACACGCTGTTAAAGAGCTGAATTCTCCACAATCCAAATCCCTTAGGTGCTATTGTGGTAGAGGTGGGCGCTGGGGCCAGCCTTTCCCAATGAGGACTGGATGGATGCTGCCTTCTCGCACGAGTCCAGCTCTATACAACATCATTATGGAGTAGAAGACGGGGAGTTTTGGCCTTGGAGGAATAGATACATCAGGTGATGGGAAACATTGCGCCTTTCCTGATGTGGACTGACCACTAGAATCTCATGTCCATTCAGTAGATCTGTTCACACAACCCACGGCAGGCTCGTTGGGCCTTCTTTGAGCAATCTGGCTTCACTATTTCCTGCCAACCCTGCTCTAAGAGCACCAAGGCAGATGCTCTGTCACGACAGTTCAATTCAGCTGAGATGGAGATGAAGATCAACCCTCAACCCATCATTCCATCCTCGCAGATCCTCGCCACGATCATCTGGGATCTTGAGAACCAAATTTTCCAGACCCTACAGTACAAGTCTGCTCTGGCTGACACAGCAGGCAACAACAGGCAGCTGTGCACTCTGAAGTGCTCCAGTGAGCCAACCATCCAGGTACACAACAGGCCCTACATTTCCAGCGATTCCTGTTCCTGTGGCCCATCATGATCACAGAACGTCAGTTCATTGCTGCCTGCCCTCAACGTGCCTCGTCCAAATCCTCCAAACAGCGGCTCTCTGGGCTCCTGCTGCTGGTTTCTTGATACTTGTGGTCCTACATCACCATGGATTTCATCACAGGTTTGCCACCAATGAGGCCACAGTGATCATGATAATAGTGGACTAGTTCTCCAAGCTAGCCCACTTCATTGCCCTCCCCAAACCTCCATTAGACACAAAGACAGTAGATCTGGTTCTCCAACATGTAGTTCACCTCCAGTTTCCCTGAGGATGTTGTATTGGATTGGGGCCTACTTCTGGAGATCCTTGTGCTCCCTCCTCCATACCTCAGTGAGTTTGTCTTCTGTCAGTCAGAAACAACCAGTCAGCAAGTGGAGAAGTTGTTCTGATTCTTCACCAACCCTGACCCTTCCCAATGAAAGAAGTATCAGCTCAACTGTTCCAAATCTACACACCTCCTTTGCCATGGCTATGTCACCCTTTGAAGTACTTCATGGCTACCAACCCCATTGTTCCTTATGGAGGAGCCAACTGTGGGTGTCCCATCCCCCAGGGCCCCTGTTTTCCACTGCTGGAACACTTGGAAGAAGGCACAGATGGCCATCCTAACTGCCCATCACATCTACCACCGCCAGGCCAAATGCTAGTGGTGCTCAGCCTGACGACTCCAACATGGGGACCATGTCTGGCTGTCCATCCAATGTCTGCCACTGCATACTGACTCCTGCAAGCTGGTTCATCAGCCCCTTCAAGATCAACCATTGCTTCAATGATGCCTCAATGATTGCCCAATGCCTGGAAATGATGAAGGGTCTCAGCCCGTAACAGTGACTGTTTACTCTTTTCCATAGATGCTGCCTGGCCTGCTGAGCTCCTCCAGCATTTTGTGAATGTTGATTTGATGCCATTTCCTAAAGACCAATGTTCTGTTTACTTGAAACACTGACCCATAGTTCTTTTCATAAAATAATCACTCCTGACATACACATTGTCACTGACCTCGTTTCCTTACTTTCCATTAATCTACCTTGCTACTTTTCTCTGCCACTGTAAATCTCTACCTCCTCCTTGTTTTCACTCTGCAGATGCTATCTGAACTTCTGCATCAACATGAATCCATCAGCCATCGAGCTGTGTACACTAGACTGCCTTCCGCCTTCCTATGTTCCGTAGGTGAAGTGGGTTGAGTGGCCTACGGACAACGTGTTGAGGCAAGGCATGTGGGAAGTAGGTGTGATACTGAGGGATGGTGGCAGCTGAAAACTGTAACTAGAACCATGCACAATGCTCCGAATGCAGTCTTAGTAGAAGGAACAAGAGCCTCAGGACTCGCACTACCAGGTTCAAGAACAGTTACTACGCCCCAGCCACAAGGTTTTCGATTAAAAGGGGATAAGTACAGTCACTTGCCCCATCATTAAAATGTTCCTGCAACCAATGATCTCACTTTAAGGACTCTTTATCTCATTATCTCATGTTCTTGTTATTCATTTGCTATTTATTTTTTATTTGAATTTGCATAGTTTGTTGTCTTCTGCACTCTGGTTGATCTTTAATTGATCCTGTTATAGTTACTATTCTGTAGATTTGCTGAGTTTGCACACAAGAAAATGAATCTCAGGGTTGTACATTGATAATAAATTTACTTTGAATGTAGCATCCCATGCCTTGAGTAATGAAGACCAGTGAGCAGCCGGTTTGTCTATGATACCACCTCTACTGAATTATCACATGCCCTCTTTTTGTCTCCTGATTCCCTCTTCAGGGTCTGAATTGAATAAATTTGAATTTATTTAAATCTTACATCCATCCCCCAATGTGAGGGAGTAAAAATCTTTACATTATGATTCTGTCGCAATGTACAGCTGACAGCGATGCAGGTGGATGCTTCCCTGGTATCATGGATTCTTGATTACCTGACTGGCAGACCACAGTACGTGTGCTTGCAACACTGTGTGTCCGACAGAGTGATCAGCAGCACTGAGGCTCCACAGGGGACTGTCTTGTCTCCCTTTCTCTTCACCATTTACACCTCGGACTTCAACTACTGCACAGAGTCTTGTCATCTTCAGAAGTTTTTGGATGACTCTGCCATAGTTGGATGCATCGGCAAGGGAGATGAAGTTGAGTACAGGGCTGTGGTAGGAAACTTTGTCACATGGTGTGAGCAGAATTATCTGCAGCTTAATGTGAAAAAGACTAAGGAGCTGGTGGTAGACCTGAGGAGAGCTAAGGTACCGGTGACCCCTGTTTCCATCCAGGGGGTCAGTGTGGACATGGTGGAGGATTACAAATACCTGGGGATACGAATTGACAATAAACTGAACTGGTCAAAGAACACTGAGGCTGTCTACAAGAAGGGTTAGAGCCGTCTCTATTTCCTGAGGAGACTGAGGTCCTTTAACATCTGCCGGACGATGCTGAGGATGTTCCACGAGTCTGTGGTGGCCAGTGCTATCATGTTTGCTGTTGTGTGCTGGGGCAGCAGGCTGAGGGTGGCAGACACCAACAGAATCAACAAACTCATTCCTAAGGCCAGTGATGCTGTGGGGATGGAACTGGACTCTCTCACGGTGGTGTCTGAAAAGAGGATGCTGTCCAAGTTGCATGCCATCTTGGTCAATGTCTCCCATCCACTACATAATGTACTGGTTGGGCACAGGAGTACATTCAGCCAGAGACTCATTCCACCAAGTTGCAGCACAGAATGTCAGAGGAAGTCATTCCTGCCTGTGGCCATCAAACTTTACAACTCCTCCCTTGGAGGGTCAGACACCCTGTGCCGATAGGCTAGTCCTGGACTTAATTCATAATTTACTGGCGTAATTTACATATTACTATTTAACTATTTATGGTTCTATTACTATTTATTATTTATGGTGCAACTGTAACGAAAACCAATTTTCCCCTGGGATCAATAAAGTATGACTATGACTATGACTGTGACTACAGACATATGAATTTATGAGTGTAATGGCTTGTAGAAAGAACCTGTCCTGTAGCATGCTGATCCCGGCTTTAATGCTGTGCTACCATTTTCCAGAGAGAAGAAGCTGATACAGTTTATGGTTGGGGTGACTGGTGTTCCCGACGATCTTCCACTCGGAGGGAAGTTCACGTCCACAGATGTGCAAGGCTGATTGTACCACTCTCTGCAGTGCCCAGCGATCAAGGTTGGCCCAGTTCCTGTACCAGGCGGTGATCCACCCAGTCAAGATGCTCTCAGTGGTGCTCCTGTAGAAGGTCTTGGGAGCTCATGCTGAATAACTTTAGTCACCTGAAGTGGAAGAGACACTGTTGTGCATTTTTTGCCACACAGCCGGTGTGTATAGTCCAGGTGAGATCTTCGGTGATGTGTTTACCTAGGGACTTGAAACTACTCACCCTCTCAACTGCAGACCCCTTGACGCTGATCGGAGCGAGCCTGTCTCCGTTCCTCTTGTAATCCACAATCAGCTCTTCTGACTTTTGGACATTGGCACCACTTGGCACTACTGTGTCAGTGTGTCACCTCTCCTCTCTAGGCTGTCTCATCACAGCTAGATACAAGGTCTATCAGTGTCGTTACATTGCAAATTTAATCAGCAGATTGGAGCTGTGTGTGGCAGCACAGTCATGGATGAAAAGAAAGTAAAGAAGGGGACTCAGGACACAACGCTTGGGAGCACCTGTGTTTAGGGTCAGAGGTGAGGGAGCCCATCCTTTATCACCTGTCGTTGATCCAATACGAAGTCCAGATCCAGCAGCACAAGGCAAGGTGCAGGCCATGCTCTCCGAGCTTCCTGTCAAGTCTGGAGGGAATTATGGTGTTGAATGCTGAACTGCAGTCCAGGTACAGCATTCCAACGAATGCATCCCTCTTCTCCAGGTGAGTGAGGACGGTGTGTAGTGCTGTCATCGGTAGACCAGTTCCATCAGTAGGTGAATTGTAGGGGGTCCAGTGTGGTTGTAGCATGCTGCAGATGTAATCTTTAACCGGTCTGTCAAAGCGTTTGCTTATAATTGAAGTGAATGTGACAGACAGCCAATCAATCATGCATGCTACTTTGGTTTTCTTAGGTACAGGGACAATGGCAGATGATTTGAAACAGGAGGGCACTACACACTCGGAGAGGGAGAGATTAAAAATGTCTGTAAACGTACCAGCCAGCTGTTCCACACACACTTTAAGGACACACCCTGGGATGCCGTCCGGCCACGCTGCCTTGCGGCTGTTGACAAGTTGGAATGTTCTATGTACCTCAGCCTCGGAGGTGACCAACATGCAGGCCTCGCTGGCGACTCTCCTCGGGGGTTCAGTCCTACCTACCTTGACTCAAGAGTAAGAAAACATTTAACCCATCGAGGAGCCAGGTGGCAATGTTTGCTGTACGGCTGCGTTTCCTCTTTAAGTCTGTGATGATGCACAGTCCTTGCCATACGCCGCGCATGTCATTGTGGCAGAGTTGTGCCTGGATTTTGTCCCTGTGTTGCCATTTTGCCATCTTGATGGCTTTATGTAAATCATAATGGCATTTCTTTAGCTTCTGTTGGTCTCCGGAGGTGAAGGCTTCATCCCTTGCTCTGAGAGCAACATGCACTTAACTATTTATCCAAGGTTTCTGGTATACCTGCATACATCCAGGGATTCACTAGTTCTCCATTGTATAAATGCAATCTATGCCTCCTTCTTCCTGACCATAAGCTCTAACTCTCTCATTAATCAGGGTTCCTCAAATTTGCCAGCCTCACCCCTTGTCCTAAAAGGAATATGTTGCTCCAGCTCTTGATTTGCTTGTTGTCCATTTATCTACAAGCAATCTACAGAACTGTACAAGATCCCATCTAATGACTCCAAATCTGGCCCTGCTTCAACTTCACCTTAACGTTAACCCAGTCCTTTCTTTTTCCATAACTGTTTTATAGTAAATAGAATTATGGTCACAAGATCCTTCCCAACTGACACTTTAGTCACTTACCCTAACTTGTTCCTGAAAAGAGATCCAGTGTTTCACTCTAGTGAGGCCCCTTGTATATGATTAAGGAAGCTTTCTTGGACACAACTAACAAATTCTACTCAGTCCAAGCACTTTGGATTATGAGTTGCCCACTTAAAATTAGGGAAATTAAAATCTCCCTTTAATAGTCTCAAATCATTTTTATAATTATTTGCAATATCCCTACACGTTTGCTTGTCTAATTCCCACTGATTGTTGGGGGACCATTGAAGTGATCATATTCCCTTATTGTTTCGCAGTGCTATGTAATTCACTTGGCAATTCATCCAATAATATTCTCTCTAAGCACTTTTGCTATGTCTCTCTCATCAAGTAGGCAACCCCTCACCCCCTGTTTCTTAAGCATACCTGTGTAATAGCTGTTGCATGTGTATAATGGAATATTGAGCTGACAGTCCTGCCCTTTTCTCAGCCATATTTCTGTTATGTCATTAATATCCCAGTTCCCAGAGCCAATCCATGTCCTGAGTTCATCAACCTTAATTATTAAAGCTCCTGCATTGAAAAGAAATGGAGATTACACCAAGGTCTTTTCATCTTTCTTTGCCATGATGACGATCCTGTCAACTAAGCTTGCTCTCATTAATAGCAGATATGCCCTGATCACTGATTTTCATTACTACTGCTAAGTGTCCCAAACCCACTAGTTTAAAACTTACAAAGTAGCCTAAGCAAGTCTCCCTCTCAGGATATTAATGTCTCTCCAGTTCAGCTATAATCCATCTCTCTTGAACAAGCCACTTCGCCACAGAAGAGATCCTGTGATTCCAGAAACTGAATCCGAAGTATCCAAAGAGGTTATATGCCTATTGCTGAGGGAATTGGCCATGGTGAAACACTACTATCTGCCTCACTCACAACATGCTGGAGGAACTCAGCAGGTTGGGCAGCATCCGTGGAAATCATCAGTCAATGTTTCGGGTCGGAGCCCTGGTCCTGACGAAGGGTTCCGGCCCAAAACATTGACTGATCATTTCCACGGATGCTGCCCGACCTGCTGAGTTCCTCCAGTGTGTTGTGAGTGTTGCTTTGAACCCAGCATCTGCAGAGCATTTTGTGTTTACTAGTATCTGCCTACATCTTTTACCTTTCCTGATGGTTACCCAGTTACCTGCAGCCTGCACCTTGGGTATGGCCACCTCACTATTACTATCTGTGTTGCTTTCAGCATCCTAGATAATCATGAGTGCAGATCTCTCCAGCTCCAAATCCCTAACTGCAGTTAGCCAGCAGCTGCAGCTGGGTGCACTTCTAACAGGAGTTCTCATCAGGGACACTGTAAGTTTCCCTGATCTCCCACATTCCGCAGGAGGAGTTTGCCACTACCTTAACTACCATTTCAATGACGTTAAGTATAAAATTAAAATCTTTATCTTTACTTCTGCTCAGTCCCTTTGCTGAAGCCTTACAGCCAAAACCCCGAAACTTATTCCTCAGCAGAGCACTTAGACCTCACGCACAGCGATTCCCAAGAATAGGGAGAGCAGCTGCTGAGCCAGTTTCTCTTCCTTGTATTTGCTTCTGAGGACTGCAACTTAAATGGTCCATTTCTAAATCACCTGCACTCCCCCATGATGTTGTTGCTCACTACTGAAATAGACCAGACAATGCTTTTGTCGATAGGCAAATTGAATCAACTGTTCAGAAGAACAATGATTTGCTGTTAAAACATAGAAACATAGAAAACATAAAGCACGATACAGGCCCTTCAGCCTACAATGCTGTGCCGAACATGTACTTACTTTAAAAATTACCTAGGGTTACACATAGCCCTCTACTTTTCTCAGCTCCGTGTACCTATCCAGGAGTCTCTAAAAAGACCTTATCGTATCCGCCTCCACCTCCATCGTTGGCAGCACATTCCACGCACTCACCACTCTCTGTGTAAAAAAAATTACCCCTGACATCCCCACTGTACCTACTTCCAAGCACCTTAAAACTGTGTCCTCTCGTGTTAGCAATTTCAGCCCTGACTGTCCACACAATCAATGCCTCTCATTATCTTACATCTCTATCAGGCCACCTCTTATCCTCCTTCACTCCAAGGAGAAAAGTCCTTAAGTTCACTCAACCTATTCTCGTAAGGCATGCTCCCCAATCCAGGCAACATCCTTGTTGATCTCCTCTGCACCCTTTCTATGGTTTCCACATCCTTCCTGTAGTGAGGTGACTGGAACTGAGCACAGTACTCCAAGTGGGGGCTGACCAGGTCCTATATAGCTGCAACATTACCTCTTGGCTCTTGAACTCAATCCCACAGTTGATGAAGGCAAAAATCTTAACCTTTGTTAAACTCTTTCAAACTCTTCTTCGAGCTCAGCCCTTCCTTAGGCAGAGGCCTTAGACAGGTCCAGGCACACGGTGCAGCGCCCAAGTTCATCAGGGGGTAAGGTATTGGTGTGGGTGGAGAATTGGTTAGCAGACAGGAAGCAAAGAGTGGGAATAAACAGGACCTTTTCAGAATGGCAGGCGGTGACGAGTGGGGTACCGCAAGGCTCAGTGCTGGGACCCCAGTTGTTTACAATATATATTAATGACTTGGATGAGGGAATTAAATACAGCATCTCCAAGTTTGTGGATGACACGAAGCTGGGTGGCAGTGTTAGCAGTGAGGAGGATGCTAAGAGGATGCAGGGTGACTTGGATAGGTTGGGTGAGTGGGCAAATTCATGGCAGATGCAATTTAAAGTGGATAAATGTGAAGTTATCCACTTTGGTGGCAAAAATAGGAAAACAGATTATTATCTGAATGGTGGCCGATTAGGAAAAGGGGAGGTGCAACGAGACCTGGGTGTCATTATACACCAGTCATTGAAAGTGGGCATGCAGGTACAGCAGGTGGTGAAAAAGGCGAATGGTATGCTGGCATTTATAGCGAGAGGATTCGAGTACAGGAGCAGGGAGGTACTACTGCAGTTGTACAAGGCCTTGGTGAGACCACACCTGGAGTATTGTGTGCAGTTTTGGTCCCCTAATCTGAGGAAAGACATCTTTGCCATAGAGGGAGTACAAAGAAGGTTCACCAGATTGATTCCTGGGATGGCAGGACTTTCATATGAAGAAAGACTGGATGAACTGGGCTTGTACTCGTTGGAATTTAGAAGATTGAGGGGGGATCTGATTGAAACGTATAAGATCCTAAAGGGATTGGACAGGCTAGATGCAGGAAGATTGTTCCCGATGTTGGGGAAGTCCAGAACGAGGGACCACCGTTTGAGGATAGAGGGGAAGCCTTTTAGGACCGAGATTAGGAAAAACAACTTCACACAGAGAGTGGTGAATCTGTGGAATTCTCTGCCACAGGAAACAGTTGAGGCCAGTTCATTGGCTATATTTAAGAGGGAGTTAGATATGGCCCTTGTGGCTACGGGGGTCAGGGGGTATGGAGGGAAGGCTGGGGCGGGGTTCTGAGTTGGACAATCAGCCATGATCATAATAAATGGCGGTGCAGGCTCGAAGGGCCGAATGGCCTACTCCTGCACCTATTTTCTATGTTTCTATGTTTCTATATCTCTTCTAACTAGGTGCATAACATACGATTCATAGATACATGCTGAGGCTTTAATCTTTTCCACAGAAGATGGCTGTTGGGTCACAAGGAGCTCATCCACCCTTTGTCAGGTCTTGTTTTTTCTAGTCCTGCTGGGTGTCCTCACACCCTCCTCACCAGACTAAGTCTGGTGGGAGGGGGCCGGCCCAAGTCGCCGACCACTCGACTATGGCTGCCGGCCCAGTGCCGGGCACCTGCCTCCCGCCGAATCTTTCCAGGCATCCGGCACCCGACCGAAAACCATGGTCGAACGGCTGGCAACCAAACCGGAATGTATATTCACATCAAGAATTAAAACAGGAACCGTGCAAGGTCTTATCTGTCATCAAAGTTGCTGGTGAATGCAGCAGGCCAGGCAGCATCTCTAGGAAGCGGTACAGTCGACGTTTCAGGCCGAGACCCTTCGTCAGGACTAATTGAAGGAAAAATTAGTAAGAGATTTGAAAGTGGGAGCTTTCCACTTTCAAATCTCTTACTAACTCTTCCTTCAGTTAGTCCTGACGAAGGGTCTCGGCCTGAAACGTCGACTGCGCCTCTTCCTATAGATGCTGCCTGGCCTGCTGCGTTCACCAGCAACTTTGATGTGTGTTGCTTGAATTTCCAGCATCTGCAGAATTCCTGTTGTTTAAGGTCTTATCTGTAACTGTTTTCATATTATACAAAAATGGATGCAGCCTGTTTATATGCCTCATTATCATTACTGTTCCCTTGTACTTGTTCTGATCACCAGGGTGACTAGAGATGGACTTTACAGATTTTTCCTGAAGTAGATTGAAGGCTGCAAAGTGAAAACGTACATGGTAAAATGAAGGAGTTGGGGAGTGTTTCATGACTCTGGGCCTGTACTCAACAGAGTTCAGTACGATGATGAAACCTACCAAATACTGAAAAGCCTAGATAGAGTAGGCATGGAGGATATATTCAGTAGTAGACCAAGTCAGTGCATGATTGATAGGCAGAGATTGATGGGTTATGGATCAGTAAGAGTTTGTTTTGGATACAAGGAGAAGGCGAGATAATGGGGTTGAGGAAAAAAAACTAGATTGAAAGATGGAGCAAATGATGGGCTGAACAGCCTAATTCTGCTCCTATCTTATGGTTTATGGACTTGTAGCGTCCCTAGCTTGGAGCAAGCTATGAAAGAACCACACCCTACAAAATGGTGAAAGAAACAAGTGTTAATTTTGCTCTGATTCTCTCTATAAAGGATAGTTTCCAACATGAACCAGTGTTCATGTCACTTTGCAGCAGATATGCTCTTTAATGATAGCTGTGTAGTCGGACCTGTACTACACAAGTCTAATGATTGAAGAATATAGACTGATGTTGGGTGTGATTAGGAATCTGGTTGGCATAAGGCAACATTTCTGCACTGAAATTATGTAGAAATCCAGATGGCTTTAGGCCAATATTTGTTTTTAATTATGTTGTGCTTTCCCCTTAACGGTCACCATAACCAATTAAGTACTTTTGAAATATAATGAGATAAATTACCAGCAATGACACTAAAATGGAAGAAAAACATAAGGGCTCCATCAACTGTAGCAGAAAGTCAAGTCAAGTCAAGTCAAATTTATTTATAAAGCACATTTAAGAACAACCCATGTTGACCAAAGTGCTGTACAAACCATAACAGGTAGCTAAAATCACAAATACAAGAAACACAGATATAAACAACAAGCCACACAGCTTATAGGCACAAAATAAACAACACATGAGCCTAGGCACAAGGCAAAAATCAGCCACATCAGGAAGATTCAAACGCTAGTGAATAAAAGTAAGTTTTGAGCCTGGAGTTAAAAGAGTCAATGTAGGGGCAGGTCTAATAAGGAGGGGAATGCTGTTCCACTGTCTAGGGGCTACAACAACAAAGGCATGGTTACCCCTGAACATAAATTTAGATCACAAGACAGCCAGGAGCCCCAAGTCAGCCGACCTGAGGGACCTGGAAGTAGAATAAGGGGTTAGAAGGTCTGCGATATAGGAGGGGGTCAGCCCATTTAGGGCTTTAAAAACAAACAGGAGAACCTTAAAATCAATTCTGAACCGTACTGGTAGCCAGTGGAGGGAGGCCAGGATAGAAGTAATATGGTCCCTCTTTTCAGAAGGATGAAATTTTAGAAGCTCTAATGCAGACGGCCTCATCTTGAGAGCAGATGTGGTGGAAATGGAGAAATTAAGAAAAAAAAGTGATGTAATTCTTATAGGAGCCAGGGTTAGAAGAGGTGTGTGGCTGTAAGAGTCAGTGGGTTTATAGAGAGGAAGATGAAAGCTGGTGAAAATGATTTAATAACGACTAAGGGCAACACTGATGCAGTTGGTGATGTAGAAGAGAAGGAACTAGGATAGGAGCTAATGGGTGGTGGTGGTGGGTATGATGCCATAAATGCTTTGGAATAAGGACCATTCCATATAATCAACAAAAAGAAAAGGATAGCCAGGGCCTATGCAAGTACAGCCCCTTTGATCTGTAATAGGCAGGAGAAATCAAAATAGAATGTTGACATTAAGGACAAGTTCTGCCATATGTGTTAACGGGGGGAGGGGGAGAAACTAGTTGAGTCTTTATTCCCATTAGAAGCGGAAGCCCTGAAGACCTTCTTGACTGGAAATAGAGATGCATTGAGACTGGGTCTCCCTGGTAGAGATACGCCAGGTGGGTTTGGGGGTTAGAGTTCATCTGTAGTCTATAAAACAGGCACCAAAGTGGTGGAAGAAGAGATGACAATGTGTCAAAACCAGAATTTACTGAGAGGCAGATGTAGGGGTATCATCGTGAGAGTCTGGATCTCTGAAGATAGAATTGCCACTGACATCTATAAACTTATTGTCTCCAGGAACCCAAACAACCCTTCCAGGTGAGGCAGTGGCTTATCTTCATTGGTGAAACTGGGCATTGACTAGGTGACCATATGGTGAAGCACATGTGTGTGTCCACAAAAGCAGTCTCAAGTGTCATGTACCATTTACAAAGTAATACAATTTAACTTCCCTTCCCACTCCCACACCAACTTGTCTATGCTCCATCTTCTCCATCCTACAGAAAGGACAATGTATCATTTTCTGTTTAGGTAGCTTATTACCAAATGCTAAGAGTATTGTAACTTCCAGTAATGCATACGCCTGGTGCTCTTTTCCTCATACACACTCACATTCCTGCTTAGTTATCCTCTGTCTTTGTTCCACCCCCATCTCAATCCATCTGTTCATCATCCCCTCCCCATTTGGCTCTACCTATCACCAACCAGCTTCGGCCTTTGAAACTTTTGCCTTCATCAACCGTGGGATTGAGTTCAAGAGTCGAGAGGTAATGTTGCAGCTTTATTGAACCCTGGTCAGCCCCCACTTGGAGTACTGTGCTCAGTTCCAGTCACCTCACTACAGGAAGGATGTGGAAACTATAGAAAGGTTGTAGAGGAGATTAACAAGGATGTGGCCTGGATTAGGGAGCATGTCTTATGAGAATAGGCTGAGTGAACTTAAGGCCTTTTCTCCTTGGAGCGATGGAGGATAAGAGGTGGCCTGACAGAGGTGTGCAAGATATTGAGAGGAATTGATCATGTGGACAGTCAGAGGCTATTTTTGCAGGGCTGAAGTGGCTAACACGGGAGGACACAGTTTTAAGGTGCTTGGAAGCAGGTACAGAGGAAATGTCAGGAGTAAGTTTTTTACGCAGAGAGTGGTGAGTGCGTGGAATGTGCTGCCAATGACGGAGGTGGAGGCGGATACGATAAGGTCTTTTTAGAGACTACTGGATAGGTACATGGAGCTTAGAAAAGTAGAGGGCTATGGGTAACACTAGGTAATTTCTAAAGTATGTACATGTTTGGCACAGCATTGTGGGCTGAAGGGCCTGTATTGTGCTTTAGGTTTTCTATGGTTAAATATGAGGTACCAGAATGTCACCAGCCCTAGCACAGAATTACCAACAAACACAGAGATAATGAACTTTTGGTCTAATATCTGGTCAAAAAGGGCAACGTACAATCAAGCAACAGGCTGGATTAGGAAGGGGAAAGAACACACTCACACAAACAAAGACATGCAATACACCTGAAGTTACAATGGATATGCTAAAATAGTTTATCAAAAATACCCACAACTGAAAAAGTACTTGCAGTGATAATATTCAAGGAAAATCACAAATGACCTATCAAAATAACGCGCCTTATTACTTACTAACAAGTTATATATAGACAATATTATATACACAATAATACATACTTGTTACAATTATCTATATATAGTGTTACATACCTCATGGATATCTTGTGACTGACTTATGAGAATGATGTAATGGTCTTTTGGAGGTCACCTGATGTAATTTCCCGCCGATGTGAGGTCACCTGATGACCTGTTCTCACCAGGTATATAAGTGTAGACCCCTGGTGATGCATTTAGTTCTCCAGTTAGAACGTTAGTCAGATACTCCGCTCGGCTGCGTATTTGCTTTATGACTCAGTTTCGATTTACAACGGTTTTACGTTCTATTGTAAGGTACAACAGTGTTGAGCTGGCAGTTTATCAATCGCTGCCAGGTTTGTTGATGTATCTTTTCAGTGGTATTGGAAAGTGAAGACAGGAACCTGAAGGAGTCATTCGACGGTTGAAAGGATCGACCATTATTGAATTCATTCAAGAAAGAGTGATCTGCATGAGATAGCCTCGGCTAAAAATGGCAGAAAAGGCTGTGCAGGATCTAGTACCTAGAAGGAAAGGTCAGTGCCTTTAAACCATTTTACTTCTGTCGTCGTGAATCCTGCGGACAAGGCAGAATCTGGCTGGGAATGGTGTGATGTCGTGTCTTCAAGGAATTCTTTACTTCAGGAAAGTTTCTCCTAATTGACTATATAAATTTCTTCAACTTTCGAATTTACCGTTCTAAGAACTGCGTTTGAGTTAATCGCTTTAAGAACTGTTTTTGCATTTATCACTTTAAGAACTAGTATTGAGTGGCGGTTTATTAAGTGGCTGCATAGCAGTTTACTTCCGGTTAACATTTTAGTTTGTTCATTTTTTTTATATTGAACACAGTTGAATAAATGTTTGATTGTTTTTATAAAACCTGACTCAATTCAGTCCTATATTCATTGTTGCCGGTCACATGACATAAATTTGGGGGCTTGTTCAGATATATTCCGATTTTGAGCTTAAGTGCTTGTTTAAGTATCAACCTGATTTAGAACAGGGAAATACCTGATTCTTTTGGTTGATTGGTGTGTGAGTGGTATTCAGCAGCAATGAATATTGATAACTTTATGGATTCGCCTGACCCGGTGTTTTTAGTGAATGCGAGAAAACCTGAGGTGTCAGAGATTGCTAGGAGGTTGAAACTTAAAGGAATTGTGAAGGCAACAACAAAGCCCGTAATTCAGAGAAAAATCGCTGAGCATTATATAAGTTTGGGAAAGTTTGATGATGAGGTGTTAGGGAGGTTTCCAATGAGTACACTGGAAATGCAGTTACATCTTGAACAGATAAAGTTTGAGCAATTTAAAGCAGAAATGGCTGAAAGAGAGACAAATAAAATAAGGGAATTTGAAGAAAGAGAGAAAAATAAACAGAGGGAATTTGAAGAAAGAGAAGTTGAAAACCTGAGGAAATTTGAGCTAGAGATGGAGAAGTTAAGGATGGGAAATCAATCTTCTGGTTCTAGGAAACAGTTTGTAGCCAGTCGTGAGGTTATTTTGGCTCCTCCATTTAACGAAACAGAAGTGGATAAATATTTACAACATTTCAAAATTGTTGCTCTGAGTTTAGAGTGGCCAAAAGAGCAATGGCCAGTGATGTTACATAGTGTAATTAAAGGCAAGGCACAACAAGTTTATACAGCTTTAAATGCTGAGCAGCACTGGATTATGATACTGTGAAGCAGCATATATTGAAGGCATATGAATTGGTTCCAGAGGCGTATAGAGAAAGATTCAGAAATTTGAAGAAATCTGTGGAAAAAACTTAACGTGGAATTTGCCTACGAGAAATCTGTGTGTTTTGAGAGATGGGTTTCCTCTAAAAATGTGAATGGGGAGTATAATAAATTAAAAGAATTGATTTTACTGGCAGAATTTAAAAGGAGCATTCCTGTTGAAGTAAGGCATACTTAAATGAATGGAACACTGCTACATTGCAGGAGTCTGCTAAATAAGTACATGAGTATACTTTAATTCATAAGAATAAATTTTCTCCAGGTAGAACCTTTAAAAGGAAAAATAGCACAGAGAGTCAAGGTGAACCAGAAATTAAATCTGAAGTTAGTGAAAAAGGTCAGGATGAAGGGAAACATGTGAAGGAAAGACATTTTGCTATTATTTGTAATTATTGTAAGAAACCTGGACATGTGACACTCAGGTTGGAGGAACAACACCTTATATTCCGTCTGGGTAGCCTCCAACCTGATGATTTCTCAAACTTCCGCTAATGCCCCACCACCCCCTTGTACTCCATCCTTTATTTATTTATATGCACACATTCTTTTTCGCTCTTTCCTTTTTCTCCCTCTGTCCCCCTCACTATACCCCTTGCCTATCCTCTGTTTTTTTTCCTCCCCTCCCCCTTTTCCTTCTCCCTAGGCCTCCTGTCCCATGATTCTCTCATATCCCTTTTGCCAATCACCTGTCCAGCTCTTGGCTCCATCCCTCCCCCTCATGTCTTCTCCTATCATTTTGGATCTCCCCCTCCCCCTCCCACTTTCAAATCTCTTACTAACTCTTCCTTCAGTTAGTCCTGACGAAGGGTCTCGGCCTGAAATATCGACTGTACCTCTTCCTAGAGATGCTGCCTGGCCTGCTGCGTTCACCAGCAACTTTATGTGTATTGCTCGAAATTCCAGCATCTTCAGATTTCCTCACGTAATAGCTAACTGTTTTCGATTGAAACAGAAAGAGAAGGAAGCAGTCCCAGATGCTTGCGTGCAGCATATTGAAACACCTGTAAATCCACAGAGTTCGATAAATACCAATGAAGCTTTGTTAGAGTCTGACCAAGTTAAGAGGGGATATGAACATTTTATAACTGAATGATTTTATCCTTGAAGGAGGGATCCAATCCTGTACCAATAAGAATACTTAGAGATACTGGAGCTTCTCAATCACTAATGTTAGACAGTGTTCTAAAGTTTAGTGATGAGTCTGATATCGGTGAGGTAAACTACATAAGAGGAGTTGGGAAAGCCCTTATGCCAGTACATTTGCATAGAGTAAATTTAAGGTCAGGGTTAGTTACGGGGCTTGTTAAAGTAGAACTACAAACCAGTTTACCTATGAATGATGTTGCTCTATTGTTAGGGAATGAATTAGCTAATGGACAAGCTTTTCCTGATGTACATTTGACAATAAAATCTATTTCTGAGGAACCACAGAGGAATTCTAACACGGATTCTAACACTTAGCTATGGCTAAGAAGACTGAGGTAGAGGATGAGTTTGTTACCCATGACAGTTCAACTCAGGATGCAAATTTTGAGGATGTGTCAGAAACTTTCTTACCTTCATTATATGATCAAGGTTCTTATGATAAGTCTGCCATGAAGATTTGTCTTTATCTCAGAAGGAGATGAAAGCAGAGCAGGGTAGAGATCCTGAGATAGTTAAATTAAAAGAACAAGCTCTTCCAGATAGTGAAATTGAGAAGGTGGCAGTTGGATATTATTTTGAAAAGGGAGTATTAATGAAAAAGTGGAGATCACCTACAATTCCTGCTAGTGAGAAATGGGAAGTTAATCACCAGGTAGTTGTTCCTAAAGTTTATCGAAATGAGATTTTAACTATGGCTCATAGTATTCCTTTGGGTGGTCATCTAGGTGTAAAGAAAACTATGAACAAGGTTTTTAAACATTTTTATTGGCCTAGTTTAAGAAAGGATGTGGCGACATTTTGCAGAACGTGCCATACGTGTCAAATTGTGGGTAAACCTAATCAAGTTACTCCAGTGGCCCCGCTGCAACCGATTCCAGCATTTGGTGAGCCGTTTTCCAAAATTATTATAGATTGTGTAGGCCCATTACCAAAAACTAAAACTGGACATCAATATTTGTGGACCATTATGTGCACAGCATCTAGGTTTCTAGAGGCAATACCTCTGAGGAATATAACAGCCAAAACTGTGACAAAGGCTCTAATAAATTTTTTTACATATTTTGGGTTGCCTAAGGAAATACAATCGGATCAAGGTAGTAATTTTATGTCAGGGTTGTTTCAGCAGATAGTTTATAAATTGGGAGCAAAAAAGATTACCTCATCTGCATACCATCCAGAATCACAAGGAGCCTTGGGAAGATTCCATTCTACCCTTAAAAATATGATTAGGATGTATTGTTTGGAAAATGAAAAGGACTGGGATGAAGGAGTACATTTACTACTTTTTGCAGTAAGGGAGGCAGTACAGGAATCATTAGGTTTTAGTCCTTTTGAACTTGTGTTTGGACATAGAATTCGAGGACCTTTGGCCTTGTTGAAAAAACAGTGGATTAATAAAGAGGTACACACTAATTTGCTGGATTATGTTTTAAAATTTAAAGAAAGATTACATAAAGCTTGTAGCTTGGCCAAGGAAAATTTAAAATCAGCTCGAGGAAAGATGAAAACTTGGTATGATAAGGACGCTAGAATGAGGTCATTTAAGACTGGAGATAAGGTGTCAGTTCTTTTCCCGGTGCAAATGAACCCATTACAAGCTAAATTTTGTGGTCCTTATGAGATTAAATCTAAATTAAATGATGTGGATTACGTGATAAAAACTCCAGATTGGAGAGAGCCAACACAGCTGTGTCATATAAATATGATAAAACCATATTATGAGAGAGAAGCTGCTACTGTGATTGTTGTGGTCAATAATGAGTTCTGATCTTTCTAAAAACTTAATGGATGATTCATCAGAAACTCATTTTAAACCCAACATTATTTCTACCAGGTTACCAAACTCAACAATTCTGGAAAATATTGATGAGAAATTAGCTCATTTACATCCAGAGCAGAGAGAGCAGATGAAACAGTTAATTTTTAAATATAGGGATTTATTTCCAGACATTCCTAGAAGAACCACTGTAGCTACTCATGCTGTCGATGTTGGAGATGCAAAACCCATAAAACAACATCCCTATTGAATGAATAGGGAAAAATGTGAACTTGCTGAACAAGAAATTAAGTATATGTTAGAGAATGATATTATTAGACATTCTAATTCGAATTGGAGTTCACCGTGTGTTATGGTGCCTAAGCAGACACCTGATGGCATGAACATTGACTTCTCTAACTTCCGCTAGGCCCCACCTCCCCCTCGTACCTCATCTGTTACTCTTTTTAATGCACACATTCTTTCTCTCACTCTCCTTTTTCTCCCTCTGAATATACCTCTTGCCCATCCTCTGGGTCACCACCCCCCCGTCTTTCTTCCCGGACCTCCTGTCCCATGATCCTCTCGTATCCCCTTCTGCCTATCACCTGTCCAGCTCTCAGCTCTATCCCTCCCCCTCCTGTCTTCTCCTATCATTTTGGATCTCCCCCTCCCCCTCCAACTTTCAAATCTCTTACTCACTCTTCCTTCAGTTAGTCCTGACAAAGGGTCTCGGCCTGAAACGTCTCCTATAGATGCTGCCTGGCCTGCTGCGTTCACCAGCAACTTTGATGTATGTTGCTTGAATTTCCAGCATCTGCAGAATTCCTGTTGTTAGCATTAGGTTTTGTACAGATTACAGGAAGGTGAATGCTGTGACAAAAACTGTTGCATATCCAATCCCTAGGATAGGTGATTGTGTGGATAAAGTTGGACAAGCCAAGTTCCTTACAAAGATTAATTTTTTAAAAGGTTATTGGTGTGTTCCATTGACGGATAGAGGTAGAGAGATTTCTGTATTTGTAACCCCATCTGGGTTATATGAATATAATGTTCTTCCATTTGGAGTAAAGAATGCACCAGGTACTTTCCAAAGGATGATTAATAGTATGATTCATGGGTTAAAAGATACAGATGCTTATATTGATGACTTAGTTACAGGAAATAATATGTGAAAAGCACATGTTATTGCAGTGGATTGCAATATTGCAGTGGAGTGCAGTATTGCAGTGTTATTGCAACTATTTGAGAGACTTTCAAAAACTAACTTAACTACTAACTTAGCTAAAAGTGAATTTGGCCATGCCACAGTGACCTACCTTGGTTATGTTGTAGGTCCGGGCTTATTTAAAGAAAATGGTTCAGGAAATAAATCAAACTCCAATTTAGTAATGAAATTTGATGTTACGGGAGTATAATATTTTGATAACCCATAATAAAAGTAGAGATAATGTGATCACTGATTGTCTATCTAAATGTTAAATGTACAATGTAAATTTTTTTATGGAGTGATATTTTAAACTTTGTAACACTCCTACTGTATATTAGTTTGTAAGGTGTTGTATAATGATACTGTGTATACTGTGTATGTTGTAAATTTTATACATTCGTATTTTCTGTTGTAAATAGTTAATTGTTAAAATTTTACTCTTAAAAGACCAATTTTTTTTGGAGGGAGGTGTTACATTCCTAATGGATATCTTGTGACTGTCTTGTGAAGATGAAGTAATGGTCTTTTGGAGGACACCTGATGTAATTTCCTGCCAATGTGAGGTCACATGATGATCTGTTCTCAGCAGGTATATAAGTGACGCAATTAGTTTTCCAGTTAGAACGTTAGTCAGATACTCCGCTCCAGTGTATTTGCTTTATGATGCAGTTTCGATGTAAAATGGTTTTACTTTCTATTGTAAGGTACAACAGTGTTGGGCCGGCAGTTTAATCAATCGCTGTCAGGTTTGTTGATGTATCTTTTCAGTAGTATTGGAGAGTGAAGACAGGAACCTGAAGGAGTCATTTGATGATTGAGAGGATTGACCATTATTGAATTCATTCAAGAAAGAGTGACCTGCATGAGATAGCCTCTGCTAAAAGTGGTAGAAAAGGCTGTGCAGGATCTAGTACCTAGAAGGAAAGGTCAGTGCCTTTAAACCGTTTTAATTCCGTCGTCGTGAATCCTGCGAACAAGGCAGGATCCGGCTGGGACTGGCATGAGGTCGTGTCTTCGAGGAATTCTTTACTTCAGAAAAGTCTCTCCTAATTGACTGTATAAATCTCTTGGACTTTCGAGTTTACCACTTTACAAATTATTTTCGCATTTATCGCTTTAAGAACTAGTACTGAGTGGCGGTTTGTTAAGTGGCTGCATAGCAGTTTACTTCCGGTTAAGATTTTAGTTTGTTTACTTTTTTTATATTGAGCAGGTTGAATAAATGTTTGATTGTTTTTATAAAACCAGACTCAATTCAATTCTATATTCATTGTTGCCAGTCACGTGACAATAGCTTGTTAGCATCATGCAACTCGCAACTAATCACCATTCAGTTAGATAGACACAGTACATAGTGCCCATAAAAAGTATTCACTCCCCTTCGAAGTTTTCATGTTTTGTTGTTTTACAGCCTTGAGTCTGTGTGGATAGGTCTCTGTCAGCTTTGTATATCTAGATACTGCAATTGTTCCCTATCCTTCTTTACAAAACCCCCCGGCTCTGTCAGAATGCATGGAGTTCATGAGTGAACAGCCCTGTTCAAGTTCAGACACAAATTCTCAATTGGATTGAGGTCTGGCCTCTAACTTGGCCACTGCAGAACATTAACTTTGTTGTTTTTAAGCCATTCCTGTGTTGCTATGGCTTTATGTTTGGGGTCATTGTCTTACTGGAAAGCAAATCTCCCAAATCAAGTTCTCTTGAAGAGTATGTCCCATTTTCCTCCAGGATTTCCCTGTGTTTTGCTGTACTCATTTTACTCTCTACCTTTTCAAACCTTCCAGGGTCTGCTACAGTGAAGCATTTTGAAGACAGCGCTGTCTTTGAAACATCTTAAATATCAGCTGGGAAGATAGCAGAACCAACATCAGTGTGCTAAATGAAACAAAAACGACAAGCATTGAAGCCTACGTCATCAAGAACCAACTAAGGTGGAGCGGTCGTGTTGCTCGGATGAAAGACAATTGTCTGCTGAAACAAATCTTCTATTCCCAGCTTAAAGAAGGCAAACGTAAAAGAGGCAGACAACAGAAGAGACTCAAAGACATCTTAAAAGCCAACATGAAGAAATGTAACATCGACATAAACAGTTGGGAAACAAATGACAAGGACAGGAAACTCTGGCAAGCCATCATCCGAGAAGGAACAGGAACTTTTGAAGCCAATAGATGTGCAGAATTAGAAGAGAAGAAAATGGAAAGAGAGGCAGCAACAACCAAAGCCCGATCTGCCATCTGGAACTACCTGTCCTGAATGCGGAAAACTTTCAAAGCTGAGATTGGACTCATAAGCCACTTGACAGCCCATAAGTCATCAGTAGAAGGAAGACCGTCATACTCGACCTCGAGGGATAGCCACAACGACAGTGAAGCATCCCCTCAGTATGATGCAGTCACCGCCACGGTAGAGATGGTGTGTTTTTAATGATGTGCAGTGTTTAGATTGATGGCCAAAAAGCTCAAATTTGGTTTCATCAGACTATAGAACTTTCTTCCAGTTGACCAAAGTATCCCATATGCCTTCTGGTAAATTCTAGCTGAGATTTCATGTGAGATTCTTTTTCAACAGTGGCTTTCTCTTTGCCACTCTCCCATAAAGCTGAAACTGGCGAAGCATCCAGGCAACTGTTGTTGTATTGATTGGGACTCCCATACTGTTAGGGGTCCAGATGGTTTAGAGTTTGTAAAGTGTGTTCAGGAAAGTTTTCTAAATCAATATATAGAGGGACCAACTAGAGGGGATGCAATATTGGATCTCCTGATAGGTAATGAATTAGGACAAGTGACAGAAGTCTGTGTAGGGGAGCACTTTGGTTCTAGTGATCATAACACCATTAGTTTCAATTTGGTCATGGACAAGGATAGATCTGGTCCAAGGGTTGAGGTTCTGAACTGGAAGAAGGCCAAATTTGAAGAAATGAGAAAGGATCTAAAAAGCATGGATTGGGACAGGTTGTTCTCTGGCAAAGATGTGATTGGTAGGTGGGAAGCCTTCAAAGGGGAAATTTTGAGAGTGCAGAGTTTGTATGTTCCTGTCAGGATTAAAGGCAAATTGAATAGGAATAAGGAACCTTGGTTCTCAAGGGATATTGCAACTCTGATAAAGAAGAAGAGGGAGTTGTATGAAATGTATAGGAAACGGAATAAATCAGGTGCTTGAGGAGTATAAGAAGTGCAAGAAAATTAAGAAAGAAATCAGAAGGGTTAAAAGAAGACATGAGGTTGCCTTGGCAGTCAAAGTGAAGGATAATCCAAAGAGCTTTTACAGGTATATTAAGAGCAAAAGGATAGTAAGGGATAAAATTGGTCCTCTTGAAGATCAGAGTGGTCGGCTTTGTGCAGAACCAAAGGAAATGGGGGAGATCTTAAACAGCAACATACATCAAAGTTGCTGGTGAATGCAGCAGGCCAAGCAGCATCTATAGGAAGAGGCGCAGTCGACGTTTCAGGCCGAGACCCTTCGTCAGGACTAACTGAAGGAAGAGTGAGTAAGGGATTTGAAAGCTGGAGGGGGAGGGGGAGATGCAAAATGATAGGAGAAGACAGGAGGGGGAGGGATAGAGCCGAGAGCTGGACAGGTGATAGGCAAAAGGGGATACGAGAGGATCATGGGACAGGAGGTCCGGGAAGAAAGACGGGGGGCGGGGTGACCCAGAGGATGGGCAAGAGGTATATTCAGAGGGACAGAGGGAGAAAAAGGAGAGTGAGAGAAAGAATGTGTGCATAAAAATGAGTAACAGATGGGGTACGAGGGGGAGGTGGGGCCTAGCGGAAGTTAGAGAAGTCAATGTTCATGCCATCAGGTTGGAGGCTACCCAGACGGAATATAAGGTGTTGTTCCTCCAACCTGAGTGTGGCTTCATCTCTACAGTAGAGGAGGCTGTGGATAGACATGTCAGAATAGGAATGGGATGTGGAATTAAAATGTGTGGCCACTGGGAGATCCTGCTTTCTCTGGCGGACAGAGCGTAGATGTTCAGCAAAGCAGTCTCCCAGTCTGCGTCGGGTCTCACCAATATATAAAAGGCCACATCGGGAGCACCGGACGCAGTATATCACCCCAGTCGACTCACAGGTGAAGTGATGCCTCACCTGGAAGGACTGTTTGGGGCCCTGAATGGTGGTAAGGGAGGAAGTGTAAGGGCATGTGTAGCACTTGTTCCGCTTACACGGATAAGTGCCAGGAGGGAAATCAGTGGGGAGGGATGGGGGGGACGAATGGACAAGGGAGTTGTGTAGGGAGCGATCCCTGCGGAATGCAGAGAGAGGGGGGGAGGGAAAGATGTGCTTAGTGGTGGGATCCCATTGGAGGTGGCGGAAGTTACGGAGAATAATATGTTGGACCCGGAGGCTGGTGGGGTGGTAGGTGAGGACCAGGGGAACCCTATTCCTAGTTGGGTGGTGGGAGGATGGAGTGAGAGCAGATGTACGTGAAATGGGGGAGATGCGTTTAAGAGCAGAGTTGATAGTGGAGGAAGGGAACCCCCTTTCTTTAAAAAAGGAAGACATCTCCCTCGTCCTAGAATGAAAAGCCTCATCCTGAGAGCAGATGCGACGGAGACGGAGGAATTGCGAGAAGGGGATGGCGTTTTTGCAAGAGACAGGGTGAGAAGAGGAATAGTCCAGATAGCTGTGAGAGTCAGTAGGCTTATAGTAGACATCAGTGGATAAGCTGTCTCCAGAGACAGAGACAGAAAGATCTAGAAAGGGGAGGGAGGTGTCGGAAATGGACCAGGTAAACTTGAGGGCAGGGTGAAAGTTGGAGGCAAAGTTAATAAAGTCAACGAGTTCTGCATGCGTGCAGGAAGCAGCGCCAATGCAGTCGTCGATGTAGCAAAGGAAAAGTGGGGGACAGATACCAGAATAGGCACGGAACATAGATTGTTCCACAAACCCAACAAAAAGGCAGGCATAGCTAGGACCCATACGGGTGCCCATAGCTACACCTTTAGTTTGGAGGAAATGGGAGGAGCAAAAGGAGAAATTATTAAGAGTAAGGACTAATTCTGCTAGACGGAGCAGAGTGGTGGTAGAGGGGAACTGATTAGGTCTGGAATCCAAAAAGAAGCGTAGAGCTTTGAGACCTTCCTGATGGGGGATGGAAGTATATAGGGACTGGACATCCATGGTGAAAATAAAGCGGTGGGGGCCAGGGAACTTAAAATCATCGAAAAGTTTAAGAGCGTGAGAGGTGTCACGAACATAGGTCGGAAGGGATTGAACAAGGGGTGATAAAAAAGTGTCGAGGTATGCAGAAACGAGTTCGGTGGGGCAGGAGCAAGCTGAGACAATAGGTCGGCCAGGACAGGCAGGTTTGTGGATCTTGGGTAGGAGGTAGAAACGGGAAGTGCGGGGTGTGGGAACTATAAGGTTGGTAGCAGTGGATGGGAGATCCCCTGAGCGGATAAAGTCGTTGATAGTGTGGGAGACAATGGCCTGGTGCTCCTCAGTGGGGTCACGATCGAGGGGTAAATAAGAGGAGGTATCCGCGAGTTGTCGCTGTGCCTCGGCAAGGTAGAGGTCAGTACGCCAGACTACAACAGCACCCCCTTTATCAGCGGGTTTAATAATAATGTTAGGATTAGTGCGGAGGGAGTGGAGAGCAGAGCGTTCCGAAGGAGTGAGGTTAGAATGGGGACAAGGTGCGGTGAAGTCGAGACGGTTGATGTCCCGTCGGCAGTTAGCGATAAAGAGATCCAGAGCAGGCAGAAGACCAGAGCGGGGTGTCCATGAAGAAGAGGAGGGTTGAAGACGGGAGAAGGGGTCATCGGTGGGGGTGGAAGAGTCCTTGCCGAAGAAGTAGGCTCGGAGACGGAGACGGCGGAAGAAAAGTTCCGCATCGTGGCGAACACGGAACTCGCTGAGGTGTGGGCGAAGGGGGACAAATGTGAGGCCCTTACTGAGAACAGAGCGTTCTGCCTCCGACAGTTGAAGGTCGGAGGGGATGGTAAAGACCCGGCACGGATGAGAGCTGGGATCAGAGGGGGGAGGGGGGAGGCTGGGGGTGTCAATGGAGAGGGGAGGGTTGGGGTGAGAGGAAGATGGAGCCTCTGAGGGCCCAGGAGTTGACGGTGGGATCTGAGGAAGACGGGGCTGCGGAGTGGTGGTGGGGGAAGGGGAGACGGGAGTCACAACAGCAGCACATAAAGACCCGGCCTGGAGTTCAAGGCTGGAGTCGCAGTTGGTGGTTGTGCAATCGCTGTGAAGGTGTCCATGGTCGTTGCTGGAGTCCGGGTTTTGAATATGTCCTGGGGTGTTGGAGCCGCCGAGATCAATGGCAGGCGCCGCAATTGAAAGTTCATGCCTGCTAGCGTCGGGGCCGGCAGGCTCTGGAGTCCGTAGATGTAAGATCTTACGATCTTTGCCTAACATGACAAAGTCAAAAAAACGGCGATTGCAGGCGTGGATCCGACGGAGGATGAAATAACGAGTAGGACCATTACAGATGGCGAAGAAAGTGTCCCGAAGGTGTGGAAGGGTCTGGGATAGGGACACCAAGTACCTCCTCATGGCGGAGAGCGTCGCCTTCAGAGCTTGACGGGAGAAGCGGTGAGAGGCAGAGTCAATAAAATGTGAGTACCTGGGATCCTCAGAAGGTCCAAATTGAGAGGCTTGGAAACGAATCCTAAAGCCAACTGGAGTAAGTTGGCAACGGAGGCACGTTCCAAGAAAGGATACATGGCTGTGATAGCAAGTTTGAGTCAAAGTGTGGTCGAAAAGTTGAAGGGCCGAAGAAATTACAGATGGGGAGCAGTGAGAGATGGTTTCACTGAACTCCCGTCGAAGAGAGGATCTAAACTTCTTCGGTGTAGGCATCACCGGAAGAGGCTTCGCAGTAGTGAATTTAAACGCAAACAACAGGAATTCTGCAGATGCTGGAAATTCAAGCAACATACATCAAAGTTGCTGGTGAACGCAGCAGGCCAAGCAGCATCTATAGGAAGAGGCACAGTCGACGTTTCAGGCCGAGACCCTTCGTCAGGACTAACTGAAGGAAGAGTGAGTAAGGGATTTGAAAGCTGGAGGGGGAGGGGGAGATGCAAAATGATAGGAGAAGACAGGAGGGGGAGGGATAGAGCCGAAAGCTGGACAGGTGATAGGCAAAAGGGGATCTTAAATAGGTTTTTTGCGTCTGTATTTACTAAGGAAGCTGGCATGAAATCTATGGAATTGAGGGAATCAAGTAGTGAGACCATGGAAACTGTACAGATTGAAAAGGAGGAGGTGCTTGCTGTCTTGAGGAAAATTAAAGTGGATAAATCCCTGGGACCTGACAGAGTGTTCCCTCGGACCTTGAAGGAGACTAGTGTTGAAATTGCGGGGGCCCTGGCAGAAATATTTAAAATGTCGCTGTCTACGGGTGAAGTGCCGGAGGATTGGAGAGTGGCTCATGTTGTTCCGTTGTTTAAAAAAGGATCGAAAAGTAATCCAGGAAATTATAGGCCGGTGAGTTTAACGTCAGTAGTAGGTAAGTTATTGGAGGGAGTACTAGGAGACAGAATCTACAAGCATTTGGATAGACAGGGGCTTATTAGGGAGAGTCAACATGGCTTTGTGCGTGGTAGGTCATGTTTGACCAATCTGTTGGAGTTTTTCGAGGAGGTTACCGGGAAAGTGGATGAAGGGAAGGCAGTGGATATTGTCTACATGGACTTCAGTAAGGCCTTTGACAAGGTCCCGCATGGGAGGTTAGTTAGGAAAATTCAGTCGCTAGATATACACGGAGAGGTGGTAAATTGGATTAGACATTGGCTCGATGGAAGAAGCCAGAGAGTGGTAGTAGAGAATTGCTTCTCTGAGTGGAGGCCTGTGACTAGTGGTGTGCCACAGGGATCAGTGCTGGGTCTATTGTTATTTGTCATCTATATCAATGATCTGGATGATAATGTGGTAAATTGGATCAGAGAGTTTGCTGATGATACAAAGATTGGAGGTATAGTAGACAGTAAGGAAGGTTTTCAGAGCCTGCAGAGGGACTTGGACCATCTGGAAAAATGGGCTGAAAAATGGCAGATGGAGTTTAATACTGACAAGGGTGAGGTATTGCACGTTGGAAGGACAAACCAAGGTAGAACATACAGGGTTAATGGTAAGGCACTGAGGAGTGCAGTGGAACAGAGGGATCTGGGAATACAGATACAAAATTCCCTAAAAGTGTCGTCACAGGTAGATAGGGTCGTAAAGAGAGCTTTTGGTACATTGGCCTTTATTAATCGAAGTATTGAGTATAAGAGCTGGAATGTTATGATGAGGTTGTATAAGGCATTGGTGAGGCCGAATCTGGAGTATTGTGTTCAGTTTTGGTCACCAAATTACAGGAAGGATATAAATAAGGTTGAAAGAGTGTAGAGAAGGTTTACAAGGATGTTGCTGGGACTTGAGAAACTCAGTTACAGAGGAAGGTTGAATAGGTTAGGACTTTATTCCCTGGAGCGTAGAAGAATGAGGGGAGATTTGATAGAGGTATATAAAATTATGATGGGTATAGATAGAGCGAACGCAAGCAGGCTTTTTCCACTGAGGCAAGGGGAGAAAAAAACCAGAGGACATGGGTTAACGGTGAGGGGGGAAAAGTTTAAAGGAAACATTAGTGGGGGCTTCTTCACACAGAGAGTGGTGGGAGTATGGAATGAGCTGCCAGACGAGGTGGTAAATGCGGGTTCTTTTTTAACATTTAAGAGTAAATTGGACAGATACATGGATGGGAGGTGTATGGAGGGATATGGTCCGTGTGCAGGTCAGTGGGACTAGGCAGAAAATGGTTCGGCACAGCCAAGAAGGGCCAAAAGGCCTGTTTCTGTGCTGTAGTTTCTATGGTTCTATGGTTTCTATGGTATGTGCAATCTCCCCCATCTGAGTCACTGAAGCTTGTAACTTCTCCAGAGTTGTCATAGGTCGCTTGGCCTCCCTCACTAGGTCCATTCTTGCATAGTCACTCAGTTTTTGAAGATGGCCTGCTCTAGGCACATTTACAGCTGTGCCATATTCTTCTCATTTCTTGATGATTGACAGCTGTATTCCAAGGGATATTCAGTGACTTGGAAATGTTGTTGTATCCGTCTCCTAACCTGTGCTTTTCAATAACCTTTTTTGTAGAGTTGCTTTTAGTGTTCTTTTGTCTTCATGGCATAGTTTTTGCCAGGACACTGGCTCACCAGCAGTTGGACCTTCCAGATACAGGTGTATTTTTACGGCAATCAATTGAAACAGCTTGACTGCACAGAGATGATCTCTATGTAACTGTAAAAACCAATTGGCTGCTCTAGAGATGATTTGGCGTGTCATATTAAAGGGGGGTGAATACTTATGTATCAATTATTTTGTGTTTTATATTTGTAATTAATTTAGGTCACATTTTGAGATCTGTTTTCACTTTCACATGCAAGCGTCTTTTTCTGTTGATCAGTGTCAAAAAAGCCAAGTTAAATCCACTGTGATTCAATGTTGTAAAACAATAAAGCACGAAAACTTCCAAGGGGGGGGCAAATACTTTTTATAGGCACCGTAACAGAAGCCATTCGAAGTTTGAAGAAAATGCTTTCTCTGTGTCTTGCTCAGTACATTTTGTTTCAGAATTTGAGTATTGTCTACATTGTTTCATTGGTTCTCAAAGATAACCACTGTAGTGTTCATGCATTTCCATTCAGGTGATACATTGCCATGAATATTGATTTCGATGTTGTTTCTCTTTTTAAAGAAAATGTTAAAGCACTGTTCTTTTTGATGACAGTCAAATAAGTTAAAATGGCTAAAGTCAGTCTCTATTGGTAGTTTTCCAATTTGTCTAAAATAACTCTTTATATTTCTGTTTTAGATCAGTGGACTATTTTTGATCATGGTTAGTGCTCTTTATAGTAATAATTTAGAATATCAAAGTAACCTGGAATGATTTTGATTTGTATGGGGTGTATGGGGTGGTTGGTCCCGACTAAATATCAGGAAATGCCAACAGCAATTATATAGCTTCTCCCACCCAACAACAACTCCACCTTCATGTAGGACTTAGGTCCAGGTGCACCCTGTCTCGCTGAAGGAGCTCTGTCCATGGCAAGTGTTTGGCGCCAGAAAAGTAACCAGACCAATGGTGGTGGTGTCACCTAAAATCACTGAACTCTCTGGCAGCAGGGAGATGGATTCCAAGTTTTGGTGGAGGATTGTCTTTGTACAACAACAGCAAATGTTGGGCGATGTCTAGTGTATGATCCCCAGTTGGGAACACCAGTAGAGGTCAAATGCTCTAGTTAGATGAGCACTGTGGCAACAGAAGGCACTGTTGAAATTTCTGCCTAGTCAATCATGGAAAGAAACAAAAGAAGGAAACCAGACAACAGCGTGAATGGGGTTGATACTAATCAACGGAACAACACCTCGTTCGGTAGGGGTAGTCACGTGCTGCAGGTGACACCAGACCGTCATCCAGAGACTGTAAGCAATAGGGAAAGGCTAAGGGTAGCAACATGGAACATCCGTACACTTTACCAGAAAGGAAAGTTGGACCACACATTAAATGAAATGGAAGGTTGGAAGTTGATACCTTAGGCCTGTTAGAAATTAGATGGACCAACAGTGGCAAACTCACTAAGAATTTTTCTCTGATAATGTATTCTGGAGGTCAACAGCATATGTATGGAGTTGGAATTATTTTAAACAAACAAGTATCAAAATGTCTTATGGGATATTGGGTGATATCCGAACGGCTGCTTTTAGTTAAATTAAGGGGTAACCCTTTTAACATTAGCATAATCCAAGCCAATGCGCCAGCAAATGCGGATGAAGATATCAACAAGTTTTATGAAGATCTCAACAGTGCTTATGAGCAATGCAAATCTCAGGATATAAAATTAGTCATGGGAGATTGTAACTCCAAAGTTGGACAGGAAAGGGTTGATAACATTATAGGACCTTTTGGATTAGGGGAGAAAACTGAAAATTGGGAAAGGTTTACTGATTGGTGTGTCAGAAACAACCAAGTGATCACCAATCCTTGGTATAAAAACCATCCACGTAGATTGTCTACTTGGATTAGCCCTGGAGATAGAACAAGGAATCAAATAGATTTCATTACCATCAATGAACGCTTTAGAAATAATATCACAAATTCTAAAGCCTACCCAGGAGCAGACTGTGGTTCAGATCACCATCCAGTAATAGCTACCATCAAAACAAAATTAAAGAAACTGAAATGTGGAAAAAAGAGAAAGAAATAGATGTTGGGAGAAATTGAAAAGGTAGCATACTTAAGCAACAATTCAAAACAGCTGTAGAAAAACACGTCAACGAAAAGGAAACAACACCTATTTGGGACAGATTTAAATATGCTGTACAACAATCAGCAGAGGAAATAATCCCAGTACAAGAAATCCAACACACCAACAAGGGGTGGATAACCCAAGAAATTCTAGATCTGATGGAACAAAGAAGGTTAGTGAAGAATAATGAAGTGTAATACAGAGAGCTAGACAGACAGATCAGAGAATGGCTGAATCAAAAATGCAATGAAGTAGAAGGCCATGTTAACAACAGCAAAGACATGCACAAGAAAATTAAGGAAATTACTGGAATTAAGAAAACCTCCTCTACAGGATGCATAAGATCAGCGGACGGATCCATACTAACAGATCCAGATAAAGTATGTGAGAGGTGGATTCAGTATATAGAGCAGCTGTTTGAGGATTATAGAGGGGGGATCCCCAAATATTAAACACCCTAATTCTGGCCCACCTTTTACCAAAGAAGATATAACTATATAACAATTACAGCACGGAAACAGGCCGCCTCGGCCTTTCTAATCCGTGCCGAACGCTTACTCTCACCTAATCCCATCTACCTGCACTCAGCCCATAACCCTCCATTCCTTTCCTGTCCATATACCTATCCAATTTTTGTTTAAATGACAAAATCAAACCTGCCTCTACTAAAGCAATGAAAAGCATGAAACATGATAAAGCCACTGGACCTGATGAAATTTCAGTGGAAATGATACAAGCCCTAGAAGATCTGGGCATAGATATTCTTTTGAACTGTTTAATGGAATATATGAGTCTGGTATATTGCCTGATGATCTCTTGAAATCAGTACTTATAACTCTCACAAAATTCCTGGAACTATTCACTGCGAAAATTATAGAACAATCAATCTTTTGAATCACATAATAAAGATTTTGTTGAGAATTGTTCTGAATCCAATTAGAAACAAGTTAGGGCCAGAAACTTCTAAACTGCAATATGGGTTTATTGAGGATAGAGGAACTAGGAACACAATTTTCATACTACGAATGCTTTCAGAAAGGGCAATTGAATATCAAAATGATGTCTTTTTATGTTTTATTGATTTCACTAAAGCACTCGACAAAGTGCTACATGAAAAATTATTTCAAATTCTTGCTAAACTAAACATTGACGGAAGGGACCAACAATTGCTTCAAAATTTATATTGGAACCAAACGACGGTGGTAAAAATTGATGATAATATAAGCAGTTGGACCAAAATTCAAAGAGGAGTTAGACAGGGATACGTTGCCTCACCGGAATTGTTTAATATCTATAGCAAAATGATTCTAAGAGAAATAGAAGAGCTAGATGGGATAAAAAATTGGAGGTGTTAACATCAACAATACCACCCTAGTAGCAAGTGCTGCAGAAGACCTACAAATCCTCCTAGACAAAGTAGTACAAACAAGTGCGGACTTTGGTCTAACCATCAACTGTAAAAAAACCAAATGTATGGTAATATCAGAACATCAGGATACTCCCAACTGCCAATTGTACATCCAAGAGACTGAACTGCCAAGAGATTGAACAAAAGACCAGCTTTAATTACCTTGGCAGCCTTACATCACAAGATGCTAGAAGTAAAGTAGAAATAAAAAGAAAAATTGCCATTGCCAAAACCAACTTCCAAAAAATGAAATCCATTTTTACCAACAGACACATTTCTATGACAACAAGGCTTAGGCTACTAAAATGTTACATCTGGTCAATCTTGCTGTATGCTTCCGAAACATGGACTATAACACCAGAACGCCAGAGAAACTTAGAAGCAACAGAAATGTGGTTTCTTAGAAGAATGCTGAAAATATCAAATACAGATAGGGTAACTAATGAGACAGTACTCCAAAGAGCCCATACAAAAAGATCTTTAATAAGAACATTAAATGAAAGGAAACTTCAATTCCTGGGCCATGTCATCAGAAAGGGAGAAATAGAATGCCTTACATTACAAGGCAGTATGCCAGGGAAACGCAGAAGAGGAAGGAAAAGAAGAAAATATATGGACACTGTGAAAGAACTATCATTGACTCTGCGAGGGATCGTTGATATGGAAAGCCATGATCGCCCAAGCGTGTAACACGCAAGGCACATGAAGAAAAAGAAGACAATAATGTGCCATGTCAATGATGGGCTATTTATCTCATTTAAATATTTTAAAAACTATATATCGACCAAACTATTAAGTCAATTTTTTTTCAGAGTTACCTCTGTTCAGTTTAAATTAGGAGGAGTCGATAGGAGAATAGTACACTCTTAATTGGGTGGGGGAGTGTTGTGGGGGGTGGAGATGTAAAGCGCTCCTTGCCACCACTAGCCTGCAGGTCACCCTTGGGCAAAGTGTGGCAGTTACTTAGCTCCCATCCCCTATCAAGGTCACATGAAACCTTGGAAACAGGTCATATGAGCAGCAGGCACATATCACGTCTTGGTTATGTAACCACAGATGGTCAGGCAGACAATCGCTGAAGAGTATTGATAATGGCTGGGGTCACCCGACTTCTAAAGACACTACCCAGAAGAAGGCAATGGCAAACCACCTCTACAGAAAAATTTGCCAAGAACAATCATGGTCATCGATTATAATCGCCCATATCATACGACACAGCACATAATTATGATACTCTTGATAAAATGGTAATAAAAGTTTATCTGTGATGATAAAATCATTTTAATAAAATTATTCAACTTACATGTGTCATGGGGTGCTGCCTGAAAGAAACAAAAAGGAACAGTTGCACATATTGTATAGTTTAATGGATGGTTTTAAATTTGTAATTATGAAAACAAATTTTAGTGTAAACTTGAAACTTGACATAAAGAATTCTGTTCAGTACCTCTTTATAATAGGGATATGGAGACTTTGGAGAGAGTGCAGAAAAAGTTTACCAAGATGCTGACTAAATTTGAGGATGTGTCAAAAGGAGAGGTTGGATGCATTTGGTTGTTTTCTCTAGAGTAGCAGAGGCTAGGGGGAGACTGGCTGTCTATCTTTGCCTCTCATGATCTCATAAACTAGATTATGAGAGATAAAGACAGACAGACAGTATTTTTTTCAGTGTCAGAGTACTAGAGTGTGAGAGAGTGAATGTTCAAAGAAAATGACATGATTTTTTCACGGTGAGTGGTGGATGCCCGGAATGTTCTGTTATGGATGGTGGCGGAGGCAAGTACAATGGAGGCTTTTAAGAGGCTCTTAGATACACACATGGGTATGCAGAAATTTGAGTGAAACAGATGCAGTCATCAGTTTAGTTAGGCATTTAGTTGCTTACTTAATTAGTTCGGCACAGCATCATGGGCTGAAATGCCTGTACCTGTATTATGTTCTATTTCAAGTCCAAGGCACACAAAAAGTAGAAAACAGGATGGCTGTTTTCATTTCTGTCCATATAAAAGAACTTTAAAATATTTCATTTTTATTTAAGATGTATAATGTTAGACATTACTTTTGTGCATGTCAATTATGAAATAATGAATATTTTTATTCATCAAATTGCCATGGTGATATTTTCCTTCTTTCATTACTGCCCTCAAAGTTTTATTCAATATAATTCTCAAGTGACAGCAATTCCTGTGAACGGATTTTTCAACTTTATAATAAGTCTTGCAAAGAGGTTTACATCTAAACTGGATCACCACAAGCAGATACTGAATGTACAATATATTCCTTTTTCTTCTTAAGCATTACCTGGAAATTGGCAGTGATTTGCTCCAACTCTGATTTTGCAGGTTCTGAGGTGACTGTTGAAGCCAGCATGGAAATGGTTGAATTTTCCATGGATGAGGCAAGAGGTACCTGCCTGAATAGGCAAGCGAGTAGATTTTAAGTTTGTGCACTCTCTCAGTGCAGAGCTTTTGTGTGCTCCTGACACATGGACTCAATACCATTCTCAAACCCTATCCTGCATTTTCAGTACTCATTGGAGATTCATAAGTCAGTAGAGATGTTGTATTCTGAAAGAAAGATTTAAACATATCCTTGAATCTTTTTCTCCGTCTACCTGCCAGTCTCCTCTTTCTCCCTTTGTAGTTTATTTAGAAGTACAAGCACTTCTGGCCCAATAAACCCACAACACCTATTTACACACATGTGACCAATTAACCAACTAACCCTTATATCTTTGGAATCTGGGAAGAAACTGGAGTATCTGGGAAGAAAAACACTCAGTCATGGGGAGAACATACAAACACCTTACAGGCAGTGGAAACATTGAATCCCTGTCACTAGCGCTGTAAGAGTGTTGTGTTAACTGCTACACTACAATGCCTCCCCTTACAATCTGCTTGGCCTCATCATTACCTCAGAATCTACCAACCTAGAGTGGAAGTGGATGATCCCAAGAAGAAAAAGGAAGTAAAGATGAGACAGATCGGGAAAGACAAAACATATATCTAAAATATCACTGAAGGGTGATATACTCCAGATTCTAAAATGCAAATGCATCTGTGTATATTTGTATCTCATGGGGAAATTGTAGCCTTCGTTCACAGCATAATGGAAAGGGCTCAGATGGAGAAAATGCATCCAAGCAGAATATAGAAAGTTGCATGAGGAATGAGACTTTACTAGACTTTATCCCAAGGAATGAAGATGAGTAAGTGATAGGTATAGAATCTTTGGGAATACTAACTGTAGTTCTGTAAAACTCAAGGTAGTCATGGAAAAAGGTAAACACGAGGAGTTCTGCAGATGCTGGAAATTCAAGCATCACACATCAAAGTTGCTGGTGAATGCAGCAGGCCAGGCAGCATCTCTAGGAAGAGGTACAGTCAACGTTTCGGGCCGAGACCCTTCGTCAGGACTCAAGGGAAAAGGTAAGATTGGTCCTTGTGATAGAGCCCTAAACTGTGGGAAGGCAGATTTTAATTGTGGAAGATGCAACCTGGTGGAAGTACAGTGGGAGCTGACGCTGGAATGGAAATCAACATCTGGTAAATCGGAGGTGTTTAAAAGCAAGGAAAACATTTACAGTCAGCATGTGCCTTTCAGGGTAAGAAATAAAGAAGTTAAGTTGAGGGAACTTTGGTTAACAAAGGATATTGAAGGCTTGATCAGAAGAAAGAACAAAGGAAATTAGTATTGAGAGAAAACTTAGGAAAGAAATAGGGGGACAATCAGAGGGCATGAAATGACTTTGGCAGGCAGGATTAAGAAGACTTCTAAAACCTTTTATACATATCTTAAAAGTGAGAGGGTACTATGGAAAGAGTTAAGTTACCACAGGTACCACAGGGGTATCTATTTGTGGAGCCAGGGGATGTGGATTGAGGTCCCAAATGAATACTTCTCATTGGTAATCACCATTGGGAAGGATATGAAGGTTGGATAGTTAAGGAAGAGATACAGTATTATTATAATGGAATTCATCCTCGCTTTCTAAGGGAAGCACAAGAGATTCATGAGGTTCTTATGGAGTCACACATGAGGTACCAGAAAAATGGAGGATCACCTTATTTAGAAAGGGCATTAGGAATAAACATGGAAACTCGGCTGATGAGCAGTACATCAGGGGTACAGAAGTTGCTGGAAAAGATTCTCAAGGACAGAAACTTATTAGGCCGTGCCAGCATACTTTTGAGTCAAAGCGTACTACAGTATAGAAACAGGCGCTTCAAGCAGAACTCGAATACACGATTGAGCAATGAGCGCTGGTCCAGAATAACCTGAAAGAGAACATAAAACACAGGAAACTCTTGTGGGTCAAAATCAGAAATGAAACACTTAAGTACGAGAAGCATAAGGGAACTGTATTCATATAAAAAGGCTCATGAAAAACACAGTGATAGCTTAATGATAAAAGTAGTCATTAAACAACTCTTATGTGCAGTCATTAAATAACTCCGATAAATGACACTGAGGTGAGTTGGACCTGCTGCTACCTAGCACCCCTCGTTATCCTAAGAGTTTACGACCCATCCCCCCGATGGTCAGCAACTGACAGCTCAGAGCAATCGGGATACTTGTTGTGAAAGTCCATGATTAATTGAGGCTCCAGAATGTCCTGGAGGGCAGACAGCATCTTTCTTCCCGGGCATAGCCTTCCCAGTCTACGAGATATTGTAGCTCGCCACAAGCACAATGACAATCTAGTTGTCGCCAACTGTGTAAACCTGTTGTCCATCAGCAAAATGAGGAGAGAAAGGAGTCAAAGTCTTATACAACTTCAACATTAAATCCTATCACTTGTACTCAATACTTTGATTTATGAAAGTCAATGTGCCAAAAGCTTTCTATATGACCCCTGTAAAGACACTTTCAATGAAGTATGGACCTGTATTCTCAAATCCTTTTGTTCTACAGAACTCTTCAATGACATACCCTGGTTGGCCCTACCAAAATGCAACACTTCACAGTTGTCTGCATTAAATTCCATCTGCCATTTTCAGTCCATTTTTCCAGCTGGTCTAGATCTTTCTGCAAGCCATGATAGTCTTTCTTGCTGTCCACTACACCCCCATTTTTGGAGTCACCTGCAAACTTGCTGATCCAGTTAACCACATTATCATACAGATCAATGATAAAGGTGACAAACCCAAGTTAACACCTCATCTTGAATGCCAAACTACTGAACCTTCTTGACCACCTGGGACCTTGTCAAATGCCTTGCTAAAGTCCATGTCGACAATATCCATGGGTTTGCTTTCATCAACTTTCCTGTTAACTTCCTGGAAAAAGTCTGTATGATTGGTTAGACATGACTTACTATGCACAAGGGCATGCTGACTATCCCGAATCAGCCCATGTCTATCCAAATACTCATGTATCCAGTCCCTTCCTATAACTTTCCCACTACTGAGGCCAGGCACAACAACCTAGACTAAAAACATCATAAAGAATGAAAAGATGGAATTTGAAGGGAAGCGAGTGAATAATGTTAAAGAGGATACCAAAAGTTTCTTCAGCTTTATAAAGATTAAACGAGAGGTGAGGGTAGATATCAGACTGCTGAAAAGTGATGCTGGAGAGGTAGTAATGGGGGATAAGGAAATGGCAGATAACTGAACAAATATTTAGCATTATTCTTCTCTGTGGAAGACACTTGTAGTATGCCGGAAGTTCAAGAGCATCAGATGGCGGAAGTTTATTTGGACAATATTCTGCTCTTTCTCAGTTGCTTTAGGAACATGTCCATTATGTACAGAGTTTTCTTCAACAACTGCTAAAGAATTAACATTTTTTAAAACATTGAAAAGAGCAAATCTCACATCTCCAAAATTTCTTTTCTAGGTTTGCTATTTCCAACAGGAATTTACGGATAGCAAATTAGGACAAGTCATGTGGGATGCTTTCTGTTGGTTTTGAAAAGTTTCCCAATCCTCTTACCATTAATTTTCGCTCTATGATATCTTTCACTTTGGTTTCTATTGGCTTTGACTTCCCTTGTTACCCACTTTTCTTTTTAAATCTTTTTATTAAATTAGTACACAGAAAGTAAACAATGTAGACACTAATACACTGTTGCAATATAAATTCGCAAGAGATATTAATACACAAAAAAAAGTTAGTACAAACAGTGCAGTTTAGATATAAAATAACAAGGTAATATAATAGTATACTAATTTTCCATACATATCAGTAAAGAGAAGAAAAAGCCCAAAAAAAACCCACCATGCAACTAATAGAGAAAGCAAAGCAAAGCAATGGGCTAACTAGGTAACAAGTTAGACTTAAACAACTTAAAACAATCACGTCCTCAAACCCGACCTCCATTAAAAACAGTTAAAAAAGCAAGAAGGGAATGTAAATATGGGCCGAGAGAAAAAAAATTACATTAAATGAAAATGTTGAATAAAAGGTCTCCAGGTCTGTTCAAATTTAACTGAAGTATCATAAAGATTACTTCTAATTTTTTCCAAATTTAAACATAGTATCGTCTGAGAAAACCAAAAAAAACGTAGTTGGGGCATTAATCTCCTTCCAACGTTGTAAAATACATCTTTTCGCCGTTGAAGTAAGAAATGCAATCTACGGGCTGAAGGGGAAAGATTACTGGAAATTTTAGGTAATCCAAACATAGCGGTAATAGGATGGGGAGAAATATCTATATTCAATACCTTTGAAATAATATTAAAAATGTCTTTCCAAAAAGTTTCCAAAGTAGGACAGGACCAAAACATATGAGTTAAGGAGGCTATCTCCCCATGACATCTGTCACAAAGAGGGTTAATATGAGAATAAAAATGAGCTAATTTATCTTTAGACATATGTGCTCTATGGACAACTTTAAATTGAATTAGGGAGTGTTTAGAACAGATAGAGTAAGTATTGACTAGTTGTAAAATATGCGCCCAGTCATCCGCCGAAATAATAAAGGCCAATTCCTTTTCCCAATCTGACCTAATCTTATCGAATGGAGCTTTCCTAAGTTTCATGATAGTATTATAAATAATAGCTGTGACACCTTTCTGACATGTGTTAAGGTTAATTATAGTATCTAAAATATATGTAGGAGGTAAAGTTGGAAAGGAAGAGAGTATAGTATTTAGGAAAATACTAACTTGGAGATATCTGAAAAATGTATTCTTGGTAAGTTATATTTGTTAGATAATTGTTCAAAAGACATAAGGGAGCCATCTAAAAATAAATCCAAAAACCGTGATATACCATTAGTCTTCCAAATTTGAAAGGCACAGTCCGTGGAAGAGAGAGGAAAGAATATGTTACCTAAAATAGGAATCGCAAGCCGAAATTGATTAAGATCGAAAAATTTTCGGAATTGAAACAAAATACGTAAGGTATATTTAACTATCGGGTTACAAACCTGTTTGTGGCGTTTCAAATCGAAAGGAAGAGAAGAACCTAAAATGGAGCCAAGTGCATAACCTTGAGCAGATTGTAATTCCAATACTACCCATTTAGGAATGGATAGTGTATCTTGGTCAAGTAACCAAAATTTCATGTGTCGAATATTAATTGCCCAATAATAAAATCTAAAGTTAGGTAATGCCAAACCTCCATCTCTCTTAGCTTTCTGTAGATGTATTCTACCCAATCTCAGGTTTTTATTTTGCCAAATAAAAGAAGAAATTTTAGAGTCAGCTTTGTCAAAAAAGGATTTTGGAACAAAAATCGGTAGTGCCTGAAATACATATAAAAATTTTGGCAGAATAAACATCTTAACAGCATTAATACGACCAATCAAAGTTAAATAACGTGGAGACCATTTAAATGAAAGTTGAGTAATGTGATCAATTAAGGGTAGGAAATTAGTCTTAAATAAATCCTTATGTTTACAGGTAATTTTAATCCCAAGATATGAAAAATGGTTATTAACCAATTTAAACGGGAGGTTCTGATGTAAGGGAACTTGTTTATTAATCGGGAAAAGTTCACTCTTACTGAGATTTAACTTATAACCTGAAAAAAGACTAAGTTGTGCTAATAAATCTAAAGCAGCAGGAATAGATTTTTGAGGATTAGAAATATATAAAAGTAAGTCATCAGCATAAAGTGATACTTTATGAGACTTTGAACCACGAGTTATGCCAATAATATTTGGAGATTCTCAAATAGCAATTGCAAGAGGTTCTAATGCAATATCAAATAATAAAGGACTAAGAGGACAACCTTGCCTAGTACCTCGAAAAAGAGGAAAAAAAGGTGAATTTAAAGAGTTAGTACGAACTGAGGCCATAGGAGAATGATATAGCAATTTGATCCAGGATATAAATTTCAGGCTGAAATTGAACATTTCAAGCACCTTAAATAAGTAAGGCCATTTGACTCTGTCAAAAGCTTTTTCAGCGTCTAAGGAAATGACGCATTCAGGATCATTTTGTGAAGGGGTATAGACAATGTTTAACAGTGTACGAATATTATAAAAAGAGTAACGACCTTTAATAAAACCCATCTGGTCTTCCGAAATAATATAAGGAAGTGCTTTTTCTAATCTGTTTGCTAATAATTTAGAAAAAATTTTAGAGTCAACATTTAATAAGGATATTGGTCTATAAGATGCACATCGAGCAGGATCTTCATCCTTCTTTAATATTAAAGAGATCGATGCTCTATAAAAGGATTCAGGAAGTTTACCAAGTTTTAATGAGGCCTCCAGAACCCTGAATAACCAAGGGATTAATGAGGATGCAAAAAATTTGTAAAATTCTGTGGTAAACCCATCAGGACCAGGAGCTTTCCCCGGGTTCATGGAAAAAATAACGCACTTAATCTCATCAGTAGTAAAGGAAGAATCTAACACGGAAGATATATCATGTGAAATCTTAGGGAAATCTAGGTTATCTAAAAAGTCATGCATATGTTTAGAGTCTGGTGAAGACTCTGATATAAGGAGGAATAAAAGTCAAAAAAGGATTGATTAATCTCAGTTTGATCAAATATCAGTTGATCTTTTTGATTATAAATCTGATTAATTTGAATTTGGTATAATTAGACTTCAACTGATTAGCCAACAGTTTCCCGAATATGTCACTATGTATATAAAATTTGCTTCTTGTTTTCATTAGATGATTTGCAATAGAGGACGAAAGTAATAAACTGTGTTCCATTTGAAGTTCAGTTCTTTGTTTATACAACTTCTCAGAGGGAGCTGTAGCGTATATCTTATCAATTTCCTTAATCTTGTCCACAATGACCAACTCCTCCTCCTTCAACCTCTTCCTCAAAGCAGCAGAATACGAGATGATCTGACCACGAATATAAGCTTTAAAAGTATCCCAAAGGGTGTTCATGGATATATCCTCTGTACAGTTGATTGTAAAAAAGAGATCAATCTGTTCATTCATAAAGTTAACAAATTCCGAGTCCTTAAGCAACAGCGAATTAAAACGCCATTGTCTATTATTTTGTGTATTGGCCGATATTTTAATAGAAAGCTTAAGTGGATCATGATCCGAAATGGATATAGAGTCATATTCACATTTAACCACTGAAGAAATAAGACGAGAGTCAATAAAAAAAAATCAATTCTTGAATAGGAATGATGAACATGTGAAAAAAAAGAAAAATCTTTTTCCCGAGGATGCAAAAAACGCCGGATGTCCGTCGATCCGGAATCTGAGAGAAATGAATTAATCAAGGTTGCAGATTTATTGGGTAGGGTCCGTAAGGGAGCCAAACGGTCCAATAATGGGGATAAACAAGTATTAAGGTCCCCGCCCCAGATTAGTGAAAACTCATTCAAATTCAGGAACAAATTAAATAATGATTTGTAAAATTCCGGACAATCCATGTTAGGGGCATAAACGTTAACCAAAACTACCTTTTTATTAAAGAGTAAACCACTAACCAATTGAAATCTACCATTCGGATCAGAAATAATATTGTGTTGTACAAAAGTGATTGCGGGATCTATAAAAATAGAAACCCCTCGAATTTTAGTGTTGGAATTCGAATGGAAGTGTTGACCCTTCCAGAACTTAAAAAAACGTAGTCTGTCCCCCCTCCGCACATGAGTCTCTTGTAAAAATAGAATATGTGCTTTAAGTCTCCGAAATACTTTAAAGACTTTTTTCCTTTTAATTGGATGAATAAGGCCATTAGTATTCCAAGAGACAAAATTAATAATAGACTCCATAATCCCTAAAGTCAACCCTCAAATAAAGGAGGATTGACAATAGGTACGACCCACAAACCCAGAAAGGGAACAGAATAAACAAGAGATAACGGGAAAGAGAACGCGACCAATACTTCGGTAATATAAGTAGCCCAAGAAAAAAGAAAAACTAAAAAGTGAAGACCCCACCCCCCACCCCGTACCACCAAAGCTAAATCTAAGATAGATCAGCCAGAAAAAAGCGAGCACTAGAACTACCCCCATGACTTCCGATAGACGCTCACTAAAAAAAAAGTGTATATATAAAAAGATCAGCAAAAGTCATAAAGCAGTAAAGGAATAAAAAAAAGTACACCGATTAAAACGAAAACGATATAATACAAAGAAAAAACAGGTACATATAAAGAAAACCGTTAACCTACAATAGACCGTATACTTAAACAAGAAAATGAAATATTAGCATAGACTAACTACGAAAACTACAAAGTTTAAGGCCTCCAGGGATATACGTAAAATGACGCTGAGGGAATAGCCACCCAGAATCCCCAGGGAAGAAGAAAGAAATGACGCAGTTAAAAAAAAGTTTGGCAACCATATTAATTAGACCGAAAAAAAACTTTTCTGCCCTCATATAAAGCAAAAAAAATTAAAACCCAACAGATTAACTGCCTCCGATCAGACAGAGATAATTTAATAATGCGATTAAGATGTTGAAGGCAAGAGTTGATCCAGGTAACTCTGGGCTTCCGATAATTCAATAAGAAAATGAAATAATAGCATAGACTAGCCAAGGAAACTACAAAAAGTACGTTTGAAAACTACAAAGTTTAAAGCTTCCAGGAATATACGTAAAATGATACTGAGGGAATAGCCACCCAGAATCCCCAGGGAAAAAGAAAGGAATGAGGCAGTTAAAAAAAAAGTTTGGCAACCATATTAATTAAACCGAAAAAAAACTTTTCTGCCGTCATATAAAGCAAAAAAAAATTAAACCCAACAAATTAACTGCCTCCGATCAAACAGAGATGATTTAATAGTGCGATTAAGATGTTGAAGGCAAGAGTTGATCCAGGTAACTCTGGGCTTCCGATGGAGAGTCGAAAAAACGGGAAGACCCATCAGACAATTGAATCTTCAAACGTGCGGGATAAAGCAACACTGGTTTTAAATCCATATTGTAGAATTCCGACATCACAGATCTGTAACAGACACGTTGATCGCGAACGTGTTTACTAAAATCTACCACCAAGCGAAAGCGAAGATCTGAGAAATCAATATAACCTTTAGGGCAAGCAAAACGAAGCAACTTCTCCTTGTCTTGAAAATAATGAAATCGTAAAATAACATGCCGAGGTTTATCTGACTTAGGTGAATATAATGGGACTCTTTGAGCCCGATCCAACAGTGGTGGTTGAACAGGAAATAAGGTGGGAAATGAATCTTTTAAAAGTTGAGAGAAAAACTTTATACGGTCATCAGATTCAGCAGTTTCACGAATACCAATAATTCAGATGTTCTGTTGTCGCATTCTGCATTCTAAGTCAGAATTTTTAAAGGTTAGAAAGTCAAGTTTTTTCTTCATTACAGTAATTGTTTCTTCAATTTTCCCCATATTGAGTTCGTTTTGTTGCGTGGATTTTTGGAGATTAGATATAGCAGTCTGATGTTCCGTAATAGATGTTTTCATTTGATCAATTTCATTGATAATTTTCTGCAGTTTAGTTGAAATTTCCGCACGAATCAGATCCGATATAGTAGTTGAGATTTCCACACGAATCAGTTCTGATATAGCTTGCATAGCTACCGCTGGTTCAGTCGGACGGGGGGTCGGTAACTTTCGGTCTAACAGGAGGTTTGCCGTCTTTCCCGTTCTTAGACATAGCGGACCTTAAACACATCTAAATATATAATAGCAATCCGCAGCAAGGTATTGTAAAAATCGTTGCCTTAAAAGTTAGCTTAAATGTAGCTGATCATAGGATAAAGCTCAGAGGTAATGGAGCGAGTCAAGAACACGACTTTAGTCCATGAGCTCTACCAGAAGTCTCTCTTGTTACCCACTGTTGTGTCATCCTGTCTGTAGAATACTTCTTCTTTGGGATGTATCTCTCCTATGCTTTCTGAATTGCTCCCAGAAACTCCAGCCACTGCTGCTCTGCTGTCATCCCTGCTAGCTTCCCCCTTCCAATCATTTTTTTGCCAGTTCCTCTCTCATTCCTCGATAATTCCCTTTATTCCACTGTAATACTGTTACATCTGACTTCAGCTTCTCCTTCTCAAACTACATTGTGAATTATATCATATTATGATCACTGTTCCCTTCATAGTTCCTTTACCTTAAGCTCTCTAATCACTATTGGTTCATTGCAGAACACCCAATCCAGAATAGCTGATCCGCTTATGGGCTTAACCATGAGTCATCTTGTAGGTTCTCACCAGAGGAAACATCCTCTCCACATCCATCTATTCTAGTCCTCATAACATTTGATAGACTTCCATGAGATACCCAGATATTCCTCTAAATTCCAGTGAGTACAGGCCCAAAGATGCCAAATGATCCTCTTATGTTACTCCCTTCATTTCCAGAACCATCCTGAGGAACCTCTTCTGGACTCTCTCCAATAACAATACACCCTTTAGGAGATAAGGGGCCCACTCTCTGGCAAATGTCACCCACTCTCCACAGAACATCGACTACTCTCAACTGAACATCACCCAAGCTGCCATGAATCTCGACCACTCTCCACCAAACATCACCCACTCTCCACCGCACGTCACCCACTCTCCACCGAACATCGCCCACTCCACCGAACATCACCCACTCTCCACCGAACATTAACCACTCTCCACCGAACATCGACCACTCTCCACCGAACATCGACCACTCTCCACCGAACATCGAACACTCTTCACCTAACATCACCCACTCTCCACAGAACATCGACCACTCTCCACCGAACATCGATCACTCTCCACCGAACATCGACCACTCTCCACCGAACATCGATCACTCTCCACCGAACATCACCCACTGTCCACCGAACATCGCCCACTCTCCACCGAACATCACCCACTCTCCATCGCCCACTCTCCACGAAACATCACCCACTCTCCCTGGAACATCGCCCACTCTCCACCGAACGTCACCCACTCTCCACCGAACATCGCCCACTCTCCACCAAACATCACCCACTCTCCCCGGAACATCGCTCACTCTCCACCGAACGTCACCCACTCTCCACCGAACACCGCCGACTCTCCACCAAACATCATCCACTCTCCACCGAAGATCGACCACTCTCCACCGAACATCGACCACTCTCCACCGAACATCGAACACTCTCCAACGAACATCACCCACTCTCCATCGAACATCGATCACTCTCCACCGAACATCACCCACCCTACACCGAACATCACCCACTCTCCCCGGAACATCGCCCACTCTCCACCGAACATCACCCACTCTCCACCAAACATCACCCACTCTCCACCAAACATCACCCACTCTCCACAGAACATCACCCACTCTCCACCGAACATTGACCACTCTCCACCGAACATCACCCACTCTCCACCGAACATCATCCACTCTCCACCAAACATCACCCACTCTCCACCAAACATCACCCACTCTCTACCGAATATCACCCACTCTCCACCGAACATCGCCCACTCTCCACCGAACATCGCCCACTCTCCACCGAACATTGGCCACACTCCACCGAACATCGACCACTCTCCACCGAACATCGCCCACTCTCCACCGAACATTGACCACTCTCCACCGAACATCGAACACTCTCCACCGAACATCACCCACTCTCCACGGAACTTCACCCACTCTCCACCAAGCATCGCCCACTCTCCACTCTCCATCGCCCACTCTCCACCAAACATCAGCCACTCTCCCCGGAACATCACCCACTCTCCACCGAACATTGACCACTCTCCACCAAACATCGCCCACTCTCCATCGAACATCATCCACTCTCCACCAAACATCACCCACTCTCCACCAAACATCACCCACCCTCCACTCTCCATCGCCCACTCTCCACCAAACATCAGCCACTCTCCCCGGAACAACGCCCACTCTCCCCGGAACATCGCCCACTCTCCACCGAACATTGACCACTCTCCACCGAACATCGCCCACTCTCCACTGAACATCGCCCACTCTCCACCAAACGTCACCCACTCTCCACAGAACGTCACCCACTCTCCCCTGAACATCGCCCACTCTCCCCTGAACATCGCCCACTCTCCTCCGAACATCACCCACTCTTCACCGAACATCGATCACCCTCCACCGAACATCACCCACCCTACACCGAACATCGCCCACTCTCCACCGAACATTGACCACTCTCCACAGAACATCGAACACTCTCCATCGAACATCACCCACTCTCCACGGAACTTCACCCACTCTCCACCGAGCATCGCCCACTCTCCACTCTCCATCGCCCACTCTGCACCAAACATCAGCCACTCTCCACCCAACATTGACCTCTCTCCACCAAACATCACCCACTCTCCACAGAATATCGACCCCTACCCACCGAACATCAACCACTCTCCAGCGAACATCGCCAACTCTCCCCTGAACATCGCCCACTCTCCCCTGAACATCGCCCACTCTCCACCGAACATCACCCCCTCCCCACTGAACATCGACCACTCTCCACCGAACATCGAACACTCTCCACCGAACATCGAACACTCTCCACCGAACATCACCCACTCTCCACCGAACATCGATCACTCTCCACCAAACATCACCCACTCTCCACCGAACATCCATAACTCTCCCCGGAATATCGCCCACTCTCCACCGAACATCACCCACTCTCCACCGAACATCGCCCACTCTCCACCGAACATCACCCACTCTCCACCGAACATCGCTCACTCTCCACCGAACATCGCCCACTCTCCACCGAACATCGCTCACTCTCCACCGAACATCACCCACTCTCCACCGAACATCGACCACTCTCCACCGAACATCACCCACTCTCCACCGATCATCGATCACTCTCCACCGAACATCACCTACTCTCCACCGAACATCACCCACTCTCCCCAGAACATCGCCCACTCTCCACAGAACATCATCCACTCTCCACCAAACATCACCCACTCTCCCCAGAACATCGACCACTCTCCACCGAACATCACCTACTCTCCACCGAACATCGCCCACTCTCCACCGAACATCACCCACTCTCCACCGATCATCGATCACTCTCCACCGAACATCACCCACTCTCCACCGAACATCACCCACTCTCCACCGAACATCGCCCACTCTGCACCAAACATCAGCCACTCTCCACCCAACATTGACCTCTCTCCACCAAACATCACCCACTCTCCACCGAATATCGACCCCTACCCACCGAACATCAACCACTCTCCAGCGAACATCGCCAACTCTCCCCTGAACATCGCCCACTCTCCCCTGAACATCGCCCACTCTCCACCGAACATCACCCCCTCCCCACTGAACATCGACCACTCTCCACCGAACATCCATAACTCTCCCCGGAATATCGCCCACTCTCCACCGAACATCACCCACTCTCCACCGAACATCCATAACTCTCCCCGGAATATCGCCCACTCTCCACCGAACATCACCCACTCTCCACCGAACATCCATAACTCTCCCCGGAATATCGCCCACTCTCCACCGAACATCGACCACTCTCCACCGATCATCGATCACTCTCCACCGAACATCACCCACTCTCCACCGATCATCGATCACTCTCCACCAAACATCACCCACTCTCCACCGAACATCGCCCACTCTCCACCGAACATCACCCCCTCCCCACTGAACATCGACCACTCTCCACCGAACATCACCCACTCTCCACCGAACATCGATCACTCTCCACCAAACATCACCCACTCTCCACCGAACATCCATAACTCTCCCCGGAATATCGCCCACTCTCCACCGAACATCACCCACTCTCCACCGAACATCGCCCACTCTCCACCGAACATCACCCACTCTCCACCGAACATTGATCACTCTCCACCGAACATCACCCACTCTCCACTCCATCGCCCACTCTCCACCGAACATCGACCACTCTCCACCGAACATCACCCACTCTCCACCGAACATCGCTCACTCTCCACCGAACATCGACCACTCTCCACCGAACATCGACCACTCTCCACCAAACATCACCCACTCTCCACCAAACATCACCTACTCTCCACCGAACATCACCCACTCTCCCCAGAACATCGCCCACTCTCCACAGAACATCGACCACTCTCCACCGATCATCGATCACTCTCCACCGAACATCACCTACTCTCCACCGAACATCACCCACTCTCCCCAGAACATCGCCCACTCTCCACAGAACATCATCCACTCTCCACCAAACATCACCCACTCTCCCCAGAACATCGACCACTCTCCACCGAACATCACTTACTCTCCACCGAACATCGCCCACTCTCCACCGAACATCACCCACTCTCCACCGATCATCGATCACTCTCCACCGAACATCACCCACTCTCCACCGAACATCACCCACTCTCCACCGAACATCGCCCACTCTGCACCAAACATCAGCCACTCTCCACCCAACATTGACCTCTCTCCACCAAACATCACCCACTCTCCACCGAATATCGACCCCTACCCACCGAACATCAACCACTCTCCAGCGAACATCGCCAACTCTCCCCTGAACATCGCCCACTCTCCCCTGAACATCGCCCACTCTCCACCGAACATCACCCCCTCCCCACTGAACATCGACCACTCTCCACCGAACATCCATAACTCTCCCCGGAATATCGCCCACTCTCCACCGAACATCACCCACTCTCCACCGAACATCCATAACTCTCCCCGGAATATCGCCCACTCTCCACCGAACATCGACCACTCTCCACCGAACATCACCCACTCTCCACCGATCATCGATCACTCTCCACCGAACATCACCTACTCTCCAGCGAACATCACCCACTCTCCACCGAACATCCATAACTCTCCCCGGAATATCGCCCACTCTCCACCGAACATCACCCACTCTCCACCGAACATCGACCACTCTCCACCGAACATCACCCACTCTCCACTGAACATCGACCACTCTCCACCGAACATCACCCACTCTCCACCGAACATCGATCACTCTCCACCAAACATCACCCACTCTCCCCAGAACATTGACCACTCTCCACCGAACATCACCCACTCTCTACCAAACATCACCTACTCTCCAGCGAACATCACCCACTCTCCACCGAACATCCATAACTCTCCCCGGAATATCGCCCACTCTCCACCGAACATCACCCACTCTCCACCGAACATCGACCACTCTCCACCGAACATCACCCACTCTCCACCGATCATCGATCACTCTCCACCGAACATCACCCACTCTCCACCGATCATCGATCACTCTCCACCAAACATCACCCACTCTCCACCGATCATCGATCACTCTCCACCAAACATCACCCACTCTCCACCGAACATCATCCACTCTCCACCGAACATCACCCACTCTCCACCGAACATCACCCACTCTCCACCGAACATCACCCACTCTCCACCGAACATCACCTACTCCTCCCAGAACATTGACCACTCTCCACCGAACATCACCCAGCCCCCAACGAACATCAACCATTCTCCACCGAACATCACCCACTCTCCACAGTACATCGCCCACTCTCCACCAAACATCACCCACTCTCCACCGAACATCGCCCACTCTCCACCGAACATCACCCACTCTCCCCAGAACATTGACCACTCTCCATCGAACATCACCCACACTCCACCGAACATTGACCACTCTCCAGCGAACATCACCAACTCTCCCCTGAACATCGCCCACTCTCCACCGAACATCGCCCACTCTCCACCGAACGTCACCCACTCTCCACTCAACATCACCCACTCTCCACCGATCATCGAACACTCTCCACCGAGAATTGACCACTCTCCAGCGAATATCGCCAACTCTCCCCTGAACATCACCCACTCTCCACCGAACATCGACCACTCTCCACCGAACATCAACCACTCCCCACCGAACATTGACCACTCCCCACCGAACATCGACCACTCTCCACCGAACATCACCCACTCTCCACCGAATATCGACCACTACCCACCGAACATCAACCACTCTCCAGCGAACATTGCCAACTCTCCCCTGAACATCGACCACTCTCCCCTGAACATCACCCACTCTCCACCGAACATCACCCCCTCCCCACTGAACATCGACCACTCTCCACCGAACATCGAACACTCTCCACCGAACATCGATCACTCTCCACCGAACATCACCCACCCTACACTGAACATCGCCCACTCTTCACCGAACATTGACCACTATCCACCAAACATCGCCCACTCTCCACCAAACATCGCCCACTCTCCACCGAACATTGACCACTCTCCACCGAACATCACCCACTCTCCACCGAACATCACCCACTCTCCACCGAACATCACCCACTCGCCACCGAACATCGACCACTCTCCACCGAACATCGACCACTCTCCACCAAACATCACCCACTCTCCACCAAACATCACCCACTCTCCACCGAACATCCATAACTCTCCCCGGAATATCGCCCACTCTCCACCGAACATCACCCACTCTCTCCGGAACATCGCCCACTCTCCACCGAACATCGCCCACTCTCCACCGAACATTGACCACTCTCCACCGAACATCGACCACTCTCCACCAAACATCACCCACTCTCCATCGAACATCGAACAGTCTCCACCGAACATCACCCACTCTCCACCGAACATTGACCACTCTCCACCGAACATCGCCCACTCTCCACCAAACATCACCCACTCTCCATCGAACATCGAACAGTCTCCACCGAACATCACCCACTCTCCACCGAACATCACCCACTCTCCACCGAACATCGACCACTCTCCACCGAACATCACCCACTCTCCACCAAACGTCACCCACTCTCCACCGAACATCCATAACTCTCCCCGGAATATCGCCCACTCTCCACCGAACATCACCCACTCTCTCCGGAACATCGCCCACTCTCCACCGAACATCGCCCACTCTCCACCGAACATCACCCACTCTCCACCGATCATCGATCACTCTCCACCGAACATCGACCACTCTCCACCAAACATCACCCACTCTCTCCGGAACATCGCCCACTCTCCACCGAACATCGCCCACTCTCCACCGAACATCACCCACTCTCCACCGATCATCGATCACTCTCCACCGAACATCGACCACTCTCCACCGAGCATCGCCCGCTCTCCACCGAGCATCCATAACTCTCCCCGGAATATCGCCCACTCTCCACCGAACATCCATAACTCTCCCCGGAATATCGCCCACTCTCCACCGAACATCACCCACTCTCTCCGGAACATCGCCCACTCTCCACCGAACATTGACCACTCTCCACCGAACATCAACCACTCTCCACCGATCATCACCCCCTCCCCACTGAACATCACCCACTCGCCACCGAACATCGACCACTCTCCACCAAACATCACCCACTCTCCACCAAACATCACCCACTCTCCACAGAACATCACCCACTCTCCACCAAACATCACCCACTCTCCACCAAACATCACTCACTCTCCACCGAACATCACCCACTCTCTACTGAACATCGCCCACTCTCCACCACACATCACCCTCCATCGCCCACTCTCCACCAAACATCACCCACTCTCTCCGGAACATCGCCCACTCTCCACCGAACATCGCCCACTCTCCACCGAACATTGACCACTCTCCACCGAACATCGACCACTCTCCACCGAACATCGCTCACTCTCCACCGAACATCACCCACTCTCCACCGAACATCGCCCACTCTCCACCGAACATCACCCACTCTCTCCGGAACATCGCCCACTCTCCACCGAACATCGCCCACTCTCCACCGAACATTGACCACTCTCCACCGAACATCGACCACTCTCCACCGAACATTGACCACTCTCCACCGAACATCGACCACTCTCCACCGAACATCGCCCACTCTCCACCGAACATTGACCACTCTCCACCGAACATCGAACAGTCTCCACCGAACATCACCCACTCTCCACCGAACTTCACCCACTCTCCACTGAACATCGACCACTCTCCACTGAACATCACCCACTCTCCACCGAACATCACCCACTCTCCACTGAACATCGACCACTCTCCACTGAGCATCGCCCACTCTCCACTCTCCATCGCCCACTCTCCACCAAACATCACCCACTCTCCCCGGAACATCGCCCACTCTCCACCAAACATCGCCCACTCTCCACCGAACATCATCCACTCTCCACCGAACATCGCCCTCTCTCCATTGAACATCACCCACTCTCCACCAAACGTCACCCACTCTCCACCGAACATCACCCACTCTCCACCGAACATCGACCACTCTCCACCAAACATCACCCACTCTCCACCGAACATCACCCACTCTCTACCAAACATCACCCACTCTCCACCAAACATCACCCACTCTCCACCGAACATCCATAACTCTCCCCGGAATATCACCCACTCTCCACCGAACATCACCCACTCTCCACCGAACATCGACCACTCTCCATGAACATCACCCACTCTCCACCAAACATCGACCACTCTCCACCAAACATCACCCACTCTCCACCGAACATCGACCACTCTCCATGAACATCACCCACTCTCCACCAAACATCGACCACTCTCCAGCGAACATCACCCACTCTCCACCGAACATCGACCACTCTCCACCGAACATCACCCACTCTCCACCGAACATCATCCACTCTCCACCGATCATCGATCACTCTCCACCGATCATCGACCACTCTCCACCGAACATCACCCACTCTCCACCGAACATCATCCACTCTCCACCGAACATCGATCACTCTTCACTGAACATCGACCACTCTCCACCGAACATCGACCACTCTCCATGAACATCACCCACTCTCCACCAAACATCGACCTCTCTCCAGCGAACATCACCCACTCTCCACCGAACATCGACCACTCTCCACCGAACATCACCCACTCTCCACCGATCATCGATCACTCTTCACTGAACATCGACCACTCTCCACCGAACATCACCCAGTCCCCAACGAACATCGCCCACTCTCCACCGAACATCACCCACTCTCCACCGAACATCACCCACTCTCCACTGAACATCGACCACTCTCCACAGAACATCGCCCACTCTCCCCAGAACATTGACCACTCTCCACCGAACATCACCCACTTTCCACCGAACATCATCCACTCTCCACCGAACATAACCCACTCTCCACCGAACATCGCCCACTCTCCCCAGAACATTGACCACTCTCCACCGAACATCAACCATTCTCCACCGAACATCACCCACTCTCCACAGTACATCGCCCACTCTCCACCAAACATCACCCACTCTCCACCGAACATCACCCACTCTCCACTGAACATCGACCACTCTCCACAGAACATCGCCCACTCTCCACTCTCCATCGCCCACTCTCCACCGAACATCGCCCACTCTCCCCAGAATATTGACCACTCTCCACCGAACATCACCCACTCTCCACCGAACATTGACCACTCTCCAGTGAACATCGCCAACTCTCCCCTGAACATCGCCCACTCTCCACCGAACATCGCCCACTCTCCACCAAACATCACCCACTCTCCACCGAATGTCACCCACTCTCCACTCAACATCACCCACTCTCCACCGATCATCGAACACTCTCCACCAAACATCGCCCACTCTCCACCAAACATCACCCACTCTCCACCAATCATCGAACACTCTCCACCGAGGATTGACCACTCTCCAGTGAATATCGCCAACTCTCCCCTGTACATCGCCCACTCTCCACCAAACATCGACCACTCTCCATCGAACATCACCCACTCCCCTTTAGTTAAGATTCATAAATGTAATTCCTTTAATTGTCTGTAGTGTACTGTCTGTTATCTCGTGGCACTAATTTCTAATAGGGTAGTAGTGGTGGTGGCATCCGTTAGTCTCGCGAGACCATGGATCTGCGCCTGGAAGGTCTTGCTTCAGTCTGTGTTTGAGCAGCATCTGTTGTGGCTGTAGAGTCCCACACGGGAGTAACAGTCTCGGCTGCATTGACTGCACTTGAAGGCGCTGTCCTCCAGTGTTGTCTTGATGCTGTTTTTTGGGCGAGTGCGCTTTTCTTCAGCAGCAAGCCTCAACTTCTCTTCTCTTTTTAGACCTCTGCGTAGTTCCAGCCTCCAGTGAGAGCGATCGCTTGTGATGTCCTCCCACCTTTTGACGTTCATTTTCAGTGACTTCATGTCTCTCTTGCAAACGTCTTTGAAATGAAGATGGAGCCGCCCTTGTGCTCTCTTGCCGGAGGCCAGTTCCCCGTACAGCAGGCCTTTCGGGACCCTCCCATCTGACATGTGGTGTATGTGGCCCAGCCAGTGGAGACAGCACTATTGGAGCAGGGTGAAGAGGCTGGGTATCTGGGCACAGGCCAGGACCTCATTGTTGGTGACTCGGTCAGTCCATGTGATGTCCAGGATGCGTCTCAGGCTGCAAAGGTGGAAGGCGTTGAGACGCCGCTCTTGTCTGGAGTAGAGGCTCCAGGTCTCGCTGCCACAAAGCAGTGTGCTGAGGACGCAGGCCCTGTAGACTGCAACTTTGGTGTGTTTCATTGGCTTTCTGTTCTCCCATACTCTCTTTGTTAACCTGGTGAATGTTGAGGCTGCTCGTCCGATCCGTCTGTTGATGTCAGGGTCTAGGGAGAGACTGTCCGTGATGGGACAGCCAAGGTATGTAAACTTGTTAACTACCTCCAGCTCATAGCTGTTGATGGTAATATCAGGGGGGTACTCAACGCCTTGACCCAACACCTTGGTCTTCTTCAGGCTGATGGTCAAGCTGAAGTCCTGGCAGGCTCTTGAGAAGCTGTCCATGAGGCATTGTAGTTACTCTTCAGAGTGTGTTGCCAGTGCCGCATCGTCTGCAGACAACATGTCCCTGATGAGTACTTCACGCACCTTGGATTTCGCCCTCAGCCGGGACAGACTGAACAGCCTCCCGTCTGATCTGGTGTGGAGGTAGACACCATCAGTTGATGTTCCAAAGGCGTGCTTCAGCATGACTGTGAAGAAGATGCTGAACAGGGTGGGGCCAAGCACACAGCCCTGCTTCACACTGCTGCGGATGTTGAAGGCCTCCGAAGAAGAGCTGCCAAAGTGAAAGACGCCCTTCATGTCTGTGTGGAATGACAGAACTATCCTGAGGAGCCTCGAGGTTTCAGGTCAGAACGCTCCACAATCGACATGATCTTCTCCCTTTGACAGCTACAAGAGAAATGCAGAGAGCAAAGACAACCACTCTACATCGCTTTCATTGACTTCACAAAGGCCTTCAACCTTGTGAGCAGAGACGGCCTGTTCAAAATCTTCACCAGGATTGGTTGTCCCCCGAGGCTCCTCAGAATAGGGTAGTAAATTATGCAGTATCGACACAAACTGCGGTTTGAGGCGAGGAAGCCATCTCAATCTCGCAAGCTTGATGGAACTGGAGAGTGTTTTCCCTAGGAAACCAGGAGGTTTCATAGATATTACATCATCCACTTGTAAACCTGCTGGCTTATCCTTAGCTCTGTCACACTGGTTCCCATCCCCCCCATATTAGTTTAATCCACTCCCAATAACCTTAGGAAACCTGGCTGCAAGGATATTTGTCCCCCTCAGAATTAAGTGTGATGCGTTCCTTTTGTACAGGACACACCTGCCCCAGAGGAGGTCCCAGTGATCCAGAAATCTGAATCCCTGCCCCTTGCTCCAATTCTTCAGCCACGTATGATCTCTGGCTGCTCAGTCTCCCCCTTGAGAATTTTCTGCAGACTCTCTGAGACACCCTGGACCCTAGCACCTGGGTGACAACACACCATCATTGCAGCTCTTTCTTGGCCACAGAATCTCCTGTCCATCCCCTGAATGATCGGGATTCTGCCTTCCCGGCTGAGCCGTAGAGCCAGTCACTGTGCCACTGGCATGGCTGCTGCTGCTGTTCCCTGATAGGTTACCCCCCACCCCCCCAGCAGTATCAAAAGGGATATACTTGTTGCTGACGAGAATGGCCACAGGGGAACCCTGAACTGACTGTTCACTCCCCTTACCTCTCCTAGTGGTCACCAATGTACAATCGGAAGCCTCAGTAAATGTTTCATCTATGAGTTTTTCAGCCTCTCGGATGCTCTTAAGTACATCCAGCTCCTGCTCCAGTTCCTTGACCTTGTCAGTCAGGAGCTAAAGTTGGGTGCACTTCCTACATTTGTAGTCACCATGGAGACCATTAGGTACCCTGAAATCCCACATCTCCAGGAGGAGCATTCCACTGCCTTAATCATCCTGCCCACACCAGACGAAGAACTAAAGATTTACAGACAATAAAAAAGCTTACCTGTTCTTACCTGTGCCTTCCCTCTGAAACCTTTGAATTTTGCACTTACCTTTGTCACTTACTCAGGCTCTTCTTGCCAAGCTTGTTATACATTTGGTTCCAACTTTTCAAGCCCAATTTCCACAATCAAAGCAAATGATATAAAAAAAACTCACCGCCCTTTTCAAATGCCGCACCCCCCCCCCATCCTGCAGGGATATCACCCTCTCACTTGCTAATTCAAAATGATTCTCTCCAGATGAGACCTCTTCTTTTCAAATGGCTCCCGCCCTGCACAGTGGTGCTCTTTCACTTGCTAATTCAGAATAATATCACTCCAGGTGTATTCTTTTCAAATAGCTCCTACCCTGCAGCAATGTGCACTCTCACTCTCCTACTACGTTTCCAAATGTAGTAGGAGAGTCTAGGATCAGAAGGCACTGCCTCAGAATAAAGGGATGTCCTTGAAAACTGAGATGGAAAAAGTTCTTCAGCCAGACGGTAGTGAATCTGCAATATTTCTTGCCACAGAGGACCACGTGTTTGGTTGCATCCATGGAAGAGATTGATAGATTCTTGATTGGCAAAAGCGGTTAAGGGTTACCAAAAGAAGTCAGGAGAATGAGTTGAAAAAAACACATCAGCTGTGATTCAATGGAACAGACTAATTCTTCCATAATTCCATATGGCTTGATGGTTTTGTGCAACTATAGTATCGACATCTTTATACCCAATGCCTCAAGTCACAAAGGCTCACATTCCACATCATGCCTTTTTCATTGCTGTATCAACCTTCTTTATTTACATTCAGGGAGCTATGAATTTGCACCACAAGGGCTGTATCAACGCTCTCAAGGTCCCTGCCATTTACTTTATATGTCTCTATATACCAGAATTTGAGCTCCCAAAGTGTGTTACCTCTTAACTCTTGACTGAATTACATCTGCCACTGCTTTGTCCAACATTTTAACTGATACATGTCCTACAGTATCACCAGGTAACCTTTGCCAGTAGCTTCAACTCCATTAATTTCCATGTCCTAAATAGGAGAGCAATGCAAATTAATGATGTAAATGCTGAATATAGCTTCAATGAAGACAGAATTGGCTCTCAGCAGGGTTTGCTGGAAAGAAAGAGAAGGGTGGCTACAAACAAAAAACATCTGATGTGAGGAGGGATGATATTCTGGAACATTCAACATGGTTGAACTGAGGACCAAGAACATCATCCTGCTATGAGTACTCTACCACTCTGAAACATTCAGGAGAGATAGACATTAATTAGGCAAATAATTTCAGATTCCAGACTGTTTATTGTCACTTCCAGTGCACAAAAATAATGGAGAATGAAATAATTGTTACTCTACATTCGATACAGCACAAAAAAACACAATAAGCTAATGAAAAAAATATAAATGAAAGAGTTAGTTTATATGTATATATTGATTTTATACCCATAAAGTGAGGCAGGGAACAGGAGTATCTGTACATAAGGTGACTCTGTCAGGAAATGATAAAATAGTGGTGCTTTACTGCTTGGGGAAAGTAAGTGTTTTTGTGTCTGGTGGTCCTCTCTAATAGGAGTAGGACAAACAGAGTGGATGGGATCCTTCATGATGTTACTGGCCCTTTTCCAGCACCTTCCTGGGCAGACTGTTGCCGGTGAAGTACTGGACAGTTTTGACTACTCGTGGTCCAGCCTTCCCGACCACGGCAGTGCGGTTTCCATATGATACAGTGATGCAGTATGTTAGGTTTCTCTCTACTGTGCGTCTGCAGAAGGACGTGAGTATAAATGTGAATAGTCCAGCTCTCTTCAGATTCCTCGGTAAGTAGTCATCGGTGAGCTTTCCTGATTGTGTAGGATGTGTTCTGGGACTATGACAGATTGTGCGAGACGTGCACTCACAGGAGTTTGAAGTTGCTCGCAGTTTCCACTGCTGTGCCACCAATGTGAAGAGGGGAGTAGGGGTGCAAGTTCTCCTGAAGTCGATAACCATCTCCTTGGTCTTGTTGATATTGGGGAAGAGGTTATTTGCCTGACACCAGGCATCAAGCTCTCCACTTCCTGTCAGTAAGGCCTTCATTGTTGGTGATGAACCCCACCACCGCTGTGTCAACAGAAAACTTGACAGTGTGATCACTCGGCTGTTTGGCTGTGGAGCCATGTGTGAGCACAGCAACTGGCACATCACACAGCCCTGAGGGGCAATGTGTTGAGGATAATTGGGAAGGAGGAGCAGTTGTGTATCCTGACTACCCTGTTGATTAGGAAGTACAAGGCCCAATTGCACAGTGGTGTATTTAAACTGACAGCAGGATTTTCTTCGCCAAGATCTGTGGACAGTCGTGTTGACTGTCGAATTGAAATTCAGAAATAGCTTTCTGACATAAATGCCTTTGTTTTCTATGTGTGTCAGAGCCAGGTGCATTACAGATGCTATGGCATCTGCCACAGAGCTGTTCCGTCGGTAAGCATGTTGGTGAATGTCCGGTAGGACAGGAATGGAATCCTTGATATGTTACCAAGCCAATACCAGCCATTCAAAGCACTTCACTGGCATCAGTGGAACTGGACAGTAGCTGTTCAGTTCCGAAGGTGCAGAGTCCTTTGATACAGGGATGATGGTGGCTGATTTGAAGCATGTGGGAAGAGCAGCCTGGGTGAGCGAAGTGTTGAAGATGTCAATGTGCTGGTGTGCACACTCCATGAGTACTCAGCCTGTGTATATACCATACCAGTATACTGTAATAAGCCAGTAATAGTAGAGGACCTCACTACAATACAAACAGTTATGCTTCCTAAGGTTGTCATAGTTTAGGGATAAGCTCCCACTACCTATAAGGTGCTCTAAATGGCGTGCGACTCTAACAGCCTCTGACAACCAAGTCCAACTCCTGGCCTTCACGTGTGGCTTAGCTACTAGGCTCAGCAGAACTGTTTCGACTGACAAGAGAAGGGGCAAAGGCGGACCACTGATGCTTCAAAACCAGTTGCTTTGGGAAGGTGGGGCCCGTCAGCCTCGGATGGCAGTCCGCCTAGGAGAAGGAAAGCTCTGATTTTAAAACTCCGCTGCCTTGCGGCCATACCCACGCATGGAAAAGGCTTCAGGAATAAACCCTGAGGAAAAAATCTGGAGCCAGGGCCGCTAAGGCAGTTTGATTTTGTTTACAACTTCACTCTGGCAATCTCTGCAATGACACAGGTGCCAAGTTGTATCGGTGCTTACCCTTCCCTTGGACTACATCAGTGACGTGGAGAGGGGGAACCCACTGCATGGTCAACAGTTGGTTCTTCAAATCTTCAATTATTCAAGAAAACCTTTTAAATCTGTTTTAAAAGGTCCAAGGGGAAAGAGATGGTCCTGAATTTAGATTTTTGGGAAGGAAGCTCAGCTGATAGCTGAGCAATGGCAGAGCACATTGAAAATATTGATTATGATTTTGTTCCATTTAGCAGAAAAAGGCAAAAACAAACCAGAGGTAAAAGCTCTCAGCTGAGATAAGACAAATTTTAATAGACGCAACATACATCAAAGTTGCTGGTGAACGCAGCAGGCCAAGCAGCATCTATAGGAAGAGGCGCAGTCGACGTTTCAGGCCGAGACGCACGAAGGGTCTCGGCCTGAAACGTCGACTGCGCCTCTTCCTATAGATGCTGCTTGGCCTGCTGCGTTCACCAGCAACTTTGATGTATGTTGCTTGAATTTCCAGCATCTGCAGAATTCCTGTTGTTTAAATTTTAATAGACCAAGGTGCAGTCTGGCAATAAAAAAGCTTTATTGTGGGATGTTATTTAATAACGTGGAAACAACTGTTTTGCAGTAAAATAATTTTGGAGATGTTGGAGCAAGAATATGTCATCAAATAAAAGGGAACAGGCAATTTGGTGGTATTTAAGAAACTCTTACATAGGAACTTACACGTATGTGAGGGGAATAGAGGGATATGGATGATACATAGGAAGAGGACATTTGTATAAATTGCATCAAGGTTATCACAACATTATGGTCCTGTCCAGTACTGTGCTGCTGTATGTAAGAACTGTACTAATTTGTTGCTAATTAACCTACTTTTCACGATCCTAAACCAACAGCATTTCTGACTTACAGAGATTTAGGGATGTGGACTTTTCTCAAAAGCCTTACATGAGCCAGAGAGTATCTAAAGTTATTATATTTTAAGAAGTCCTCCTGTTCAGAGGAAGATGATCAGAAAGCATCATGTGACTAAAAGACACTTAAAAAGGGGAAATGAGAGCGATTGATGAGAGCAACCAAACTTTGATGAAAATTATTGGAAAAGTTTCTGAGGAATAGTTTAAATCATCATTTATAAAGGTACAGTTTCATAAGGACAGTCAATATAGATTGATTAAGAGGCTGTTGTGCCCAATGAATTAAATCTTTTGAGTAGGTCATTTTGCAAAATTAATGAGATAGTAACTTTCGTGCTAGTTCAAAGTTCAAAGTACATTTTATTATTAAAGTACAAACATATCACCATATACAGCCCTGAAATTTATTTTCTTGTGGCATACTCAGCAAATCTATGGAATAATAACTATAAAGGATCAACGAAAGATCAACCAGAGTGCAGAAGACAACAATCTGTGCAAATGCAAATAATAAATAAATAGCAATAGGTAATGAAAACATGAGGTAATGAGATAAATAGTCCTTAAAGTGAGATGAATAGTTGTTGGTAAATTTCGTTGAGGAGGCAAGAGAGTGTAGTTATCCCCTTTTATTCAAGAGCCGGATGATTGTTCTTGAACCTGGTGGTGCGAGTCCTGAGGTTCGTATACCCGCTACCTGATGGCAGCAGCGAGAAGAGAGCTGATCTCTGATGATGGATGCTGCTTTCCCACAACAGCATTTCATGGAGATATGCTCAATGGTTGGGAGAGCTTTATCCGTGATGTACTGGGCTGAATCCACTACTTCTGTAGGATTTTCTGTTCAAAAACATTGGTGTTTCTATACCAGGCTGTGATGCAGCCAGTCAATGTACTCTCCACTACACACCTATAGATGACATGCCAAGTCTCTGACAAAGTAATAACAATAATACTTTGTTGATCCCGAGTGAGAAATTCTTTCATAACAGCAGCAACATTTAAAAACACAGACAGCAGTATGCAGACTTAACGAATAATAAAGTACAGAAAAATAATATACAAAATAATAATTTACCAATGTGCAATAATTTGCAGTAATGTGCAATAATAATGTACGAAATAATGAAACAGAGACTATTGTACTATGATGTGTGTTCTCCTGTTGCATGGAGATGAAATGTTAAGCTTATTGCATTTGGCAGGAAAGATTTTCTTTAATGATCCTTATGACAGCAGAGCTGAATGAATTTGTTCCAAAGCAGAGGAGTTACCTGCTTTCTTCGTGATTGCAGTTACGTGTTGGATCCAGGACAGGTCCTCTGAAATAGTAACACCCAGGAATTTAAAGTTGCCAATGATCTCCACCTCTGATCCACCGTTACGGGCTGGGTCATGGGTCTCTGGTTTCGCCCTCCTGAAATCTATAATCAGTTCTTTGGTCTTGCTGTCATTGAGTGAGAGGCTGTTGCTGTAGCACCACTCAGCCAGAATTTCAGTCTCCCTCCTATAGGCCGATTCGGTCTATGACAGTGAACCTCAGCGAACTTGAATACAGCATTGGAGCTGTGCATAGCCACACAGTCATAGTAAGTGAAGCAGGTGGCTGAGCATTCAGCCCTGCAGTGCACCTGTGCTGACAGAGATCACGGAGGGGATATTATTGCCAATCCAAACTGATTGGGGTCTGTAAGTATGGAAATCCAGGATCCAATTGCGCAAGGAGGTACTGAGGCCAAGGTCTTGGAGTTTATTGATTAGTTTTGAGGGTTGATGGTATTGAATGCTGACTGTAGTCGATAGAGAGCATCCTGATGTATGCACCTTGCTGTACAGATGTTCCATGATTGAGTGAAGAGCGAATGAGATGGCATCTGCTGTGGACCTGTTGCTCCAGTACACATTTTGGAGCAGATCCAAGTCATCTCTCAGGCAAGACCTCTCAAAACACTTCATCACTATGGGCGATAGTCAATGAGGCAGGTCACCATGCTCTTCTTAGGCACCAGTGTAACTGAAGCCTGCTTGAAGCAGGTGGGTACTACACACTGGCGTAGCGAAAGGTTAAAGATCTCAGTGAACATACCAACCAGGACAGCATTTGACTATTTGGTATTCCAAGTTGGAGGAATATGAGCAACACACACAAAATGCTGGTGGAATGCAGCAGGCCAGGCAGCATCTCTAGGAAGAGGTACAGTCGACGTTTCGGGCCGAGACCCTTCGTCAGGACTAACTGAAGGAAGAGTTAGTAAGAGATTTGAAAGTGGGAGGGGGAGGGGGAGATCCAAAAAGATAGGAGAAGACAGGAGGGGGAGGGATGGAGCTAAGAGCTGGACAGGTGATTGGCAAAAGGGATACAAGGCTGGAGAAGGGAGAGAATCATGGGACAGGAGGCCTAGGGAGAAAGAAAGGGGGAGGGGAGTGCCAGAGGAAGATGGAGAGCAGGCAAGGAGTAATTGTGAGAGGGAAGGAGAGAGAGAAAAAAGAAAGGCCGGGGTGGGGGGGGGGGATAATAATTAAATAATAAATCAATCAATCAATAAATAAGGGATGGGGTAAGAAGGGGAGAAGGGGCATTAGCAGAAGTTAGAGAAATCAATGTTCATGCCATCAGGGTGGAGGCTACCCAGACGGAATATAAGGTGTTGTTCCTCCAACCTGAGTGTGGCTTCATCTTTACAGTAGAGGAGGCCGTGGATAGACATGTCAGAATGGGAATGGGATGTGGAATTGAAATGTCTGGTCACTGGGAGATCCTGCTTTCTCTGGCGGACAGAGCGTAGGTGTTCAGCGAAATGGTCTCCCAGTCTGCGTCGGGTCTCACCAATGTTTAGAAGGCTGCATCGGGAGCACCGGATGCAGTATATCACCCCAGTCGACTCACAGGTGAAGTGTCGCCTCACCTGGAAGGACTGTCTGGGGCCCTGAATGGTGGAAAGGGAGGAAGTGTAAGGGCAAGTGTAGCACTTGTTCTGCTTACAAGGATAAGTGCCAGGAGGGAGATCGATGGGAAGGGACGGGGGGGACGAATGGACAAGGGAGTCGCGTAGGGAGCGATCCCTGCAGAAAGCAGAAAGGGTCGGGGAGGGAAAGTTGTGCTTAGTGGTGGGATCCCGTTGGAGGTGGCGGAAGTTATGGAGAATTATATGTTGTACCAGGAGGCTGGTGGGGTGGTAGGTGAGGACAAGGGGAACCCTATCCCTAGTGGGGTGGCGGGATTCCTTGTGTTTGGGGGAATATGAGTTTGATAGAACTGCCATGTCAGAGCACCAACAAGAGATTCTATCAAGTCCTTGGACAAAGTCCCATGAGGCAGACTGATAGAAGTAAAAATGCATGTAATGCAAGTAAAGTGCCCAAGTTCATTCGGAAGGCAAATGATATCCTGGACTTTATCTCTGGAGATTTGGAAGTTTATAAATACAATATTGGTATTGCTAAAATTGTAATGGTCTTGGTGAGGTCACTCATAAATTGTGGTCCCCTCACTTAAGAAATGGTAAAGTAGAATTGGATGGTATCCAAAAGAGATGCTCCTTAGCTCATCCCTGGGATGAGAGAATTGGCTACCATGAACATCAAAAGCTCGATTTCTATTTTTGGAGTTTTGCAGAATGATTAATGAACTTCAAGTCAAGTCACTTTTTATTGTTATTTCGACCATAACTGCTGGTACAGTACACAGTAAAAACGAGACAACGTTTTTCAGGACCATGGTGCTACATGAAACAATACAAAAACTACATTGAACTACGTAAAAACGACACAAAACTACACTTGAATACAGACCTATCCAGGACTGCATGAAGTACACAAAACAGAGCAGGCATTACAATGAATAATAAACAAGACAATAGGCACAGTGGAGGGTATAGTAGGTTGGTGTCAGTCTAGGCTCTGGGTATTGAGGAGTCTGATGGCTTGGGGGAAGAAACTGTTACATACTCTGGTTGTGAAAGCCCAAATGCTTCAGTGCCTTTTGCCAGCTGGCAGGAGGGAGAAGAGTTTGTATGAGGGGTGCGTGGGGTCCTTCATAATGCTGTTTGCTTTATGGATGCAGCATGTGGTGTAAATGTCTGTAATGGCAGGAAGAGAGACCCCGATGATCTTCTCAGCTGACCTCACTATCCGCTGCAGGGTCTCGCGATCCAAGATGGTGCAATTTCCGAACAAGGCAGTGATGCAGCTGCTCAGGATGCTCTCAATACAACCTCTGTAGAATGTGGTGAGGATGCGGGGTGGGAGATGGACTTTTCTCAGACTTCACAGAAAGTAGAGATGCTGCTGGGCTTTTCTTTGCTATGGAGCTGGTGTTGAGGGACTAGATGAGATTCTCCACCAGGTGAACACCAAGAAATTTGGTGCTCTTAATGATCTCTACGGAGGAGTCGTCAATGTTCAGCGGAGAGTGGTCGCTCCGTGTCCTCCTGAAGTCAACAACCATCTCTTTTGTTTTGCTCGCATTCACAGACAGGTTGTTGGCTCTGCACCAGTCCGTTAGCCGCTGCACCTCCTCTCTGTATGCTGACTCATCGTTCTTGCTGATGAGACCCACCACGGTCGTGTCATCAGCGAACTTGATGATGTGGCTCGAGCTGTGTGTTGCAGCACAGTCGTGGGTCAGCAGAGTGAACAGCAGTGGGCTGAGCACACAGCCCTGGGGGCCCCCGTGCTCAGAGTGATGGTGTTGGAGATGCTGCTTCCAAACCGGACTGACTGAGGTCTCCCAGTCAGGAAGTCTGGGATCCAGTTGCAGAGGGAGGTGTTCAAGCCCAGCAGTTTCAGCTTTCCAATCAGATTCTGAGCAATGATTGTGTTGAATGCTGAACTGAAGTCCATGAACAACATTCGAACGTACGTGTCTTTTTTGTCCAGGTGGGTTAGGGCCAGGTGGAGGGTGATGGCAATGGCGTCGTCTGTTGAACAGGTGGGACAGTACGCAAACTGCAGGGGGGTCCAGTGAGGGGGGCAGCAGGGTCTTGATGTACCTCATGACCAGCCTCTTGAAACACTTCATGGTGATGGATGTGAGAGCAACTGGACAGTAGTCGTTGAGGAAAGACACTGGAGACTTCTTTGGCACTGTGACGATGGTGGTGGCCTTGAAACATGTAGGAACGACGGCGCTGCTCAGGGAGATGTTGAATATGTCAGTGAGAATATCTGCCAGCTGGTCTGCACATCCTCTAAGCACTCTGCCAGGAATATTGTCTGGTCCAGCAGCCTGCCGTGGGTTGACCCTGCACAGGGTTCTCCTCACATCGGCCACGGTAAGACACAGCACCTGGTCGTTTGGAGGAGGGGTGGTCTTCCTCGCCGCTACGTCACTATCCGTCTCAAAACCAGTGTAGAAGTTGTTCAACGCATCTGGGAGGGAGGCATCACCAGCACAGGCAGATGGTGTTGTCTTGTAGTTGGTGCTGTCCTGAATGCCCTTCCACATGCGCCGTGTGTCACCGCTGTCCTGGAAGTGGCTGTGGATTTGCTGGGTGTGTGCACGCTTTGCCTCCCTGATGGCCCGGGACAGTTTGGCCCTCGCTGTTCTTAGGGTCGCCTGCTCTGAAGGCGGAGTCACGGGTCCTCAGCAGCGCACGCACCTCCGCGGTCATCCATGGCTTCTGGTTAGTGCATATAGTAATGGTCTTGGCCAGAGTGACGTCGTTAATGCACTTGCTGATGTAGCTAGTCACTGATGCCGTGTACTCCTTTAAGGTGGTAAAGTCGCCATCGGTTGCAGCCTCCCTGAGCATGTGCCAGTCAGTGTGCTCAAAGCAGGCTTGAAGAGGGAAGATGGCTCCTGCTGGCCAGGTTTTCTCTTGCTTCTGAACTGGTCTGGAGCCCCTGACATGCGGTGTGTATGCTGGGATTAGCATAACAGAGATGTGGTCTGAGTAACCGAGCTCCGCCCGGAACGCGTCGGGAATGTTTATGTAAACAAGGTCCAATGCATTCTCACCTTTCGTTGCAATGTCCACGTTCTGATGGAATCTAGGGAGCACCGACTTAAGGTTCGTGTGGTTAAAATCTCCGGCGACAATAAACAGTCCATCAGGGTGTGCATTCTGCAGTTCGCTAATAGCCCCATACAGTTCACAGAGCACCTCCTTAGCATTAGTGCTGGGGGGAATATAGAGACCGACTATAAGGTCGGTGGTGAATTCCCGTGGTAAATAAAATGGTCTGCATCTAACAGTCACAAACTCCACTAGCGATGAGCAGTATCTGGAAACCAGCACAGAGTTCTTGCACCATTCCATATTGATGTAAACACACAAACCACCACCACGAGTCTTACAGGAAAGAACTTATTGAAACCTACCAAATATTGAAAGGCCTAGATAAGAGTGGACACGGAGAGGATGTTTCCAATAGTGGGAGTGTACAGGGCTAGAGGGCATAGCCTCACAATGCAAGGATGTCCCTTCAGAGCAAAGGTGAGGAGGAATTTCTTTAATCTGTGGAATTCATTGCCTCAGATGAGTGGCTCCTCACATCTTATGATCTTATAGAATCATAAAAACGTGCAGCACAGAAACAGACCTTTTTCTCCACCACATCAATATGACCAAGATACCTATCCACACGAATCCCATTTGTCTGTAGGCCTGTATCCTCCGATGCCCTTCCTGTCCAAGTGGGAGGTTTTTTAGCAATATGGGTTGTATTATAGTCCTAGACAGGATAAATGTTCAGGCTAACTCCATTGGTCATGAGATCAGTATTAAAGGGTTATTGTAAGATTGTAAATGCTAGGGAATTCAAGCCAAGCTCGACTTCTTTTTCAGTCAAAGGGTGATGAGATTTCTGGACCTTACTGCTTGAAAGGATGGTAGAGGCTATAATCACTAAAACATGTGGAAATGTGATTAAACTAGAAAGTACCCCACCTGTTACTCATTTTTATGCACACATTCTTTCTCTCACTCTCCGTTTTCTCCCTCTGTCCCTCTGAATATACCTCTTGCCCATCCTCTGGGTCACCCCCCCCCCTTGTCTTTCTTCCCGGACCTCCTGTCTCATGATCCTCTCGTATCCCCTTTTGCCAATCACCTGTCCAGCTCTTGGCTCCATCCCTCCCCCTCCTGTCTTCTCCTATCATTTTGCATCTCCCCCTCCCCCTCCCACTTTCAAATCCCTTACTCACTCTTCCTTCAGTTAGTCCTGACGAAGGGTCTCGGCCTGAAAAGTTGACTGCGCCTCTTCCTATAGATGCTGCTTGGCCTGCTGCGTTCACCAGCAACTTTGATGTATGAAACTAGAAAGCATATTTTTTGGTCACAATGTATATGTAGGGATGAATGACTGATTCCTGTGGTGTATATTTCTAGAAAGATCTTACACTCATGGGGAGTTACTTACAGACCTATACCTCCCTAGGTCTTCATAATGGTCTATTGCTAGAGTTCTCACTTGAGCTATAAAGCAACAAGTATAGGAGAAAACTGGTACAGCAGCTGCTATAATAAAATCATTCAATGATCCATAGATGTCTTATAATAGATCCTTGGTGATTAATTTTTTTCCTTCATTGTTGCAGTCTGTCATTTGTTCATGCTAGCACAGGAGATTGAAGCAGTCCAGGCAGAAGATGTTGAGGGCATAGTGGACAACAAGGAAGGCTATCGAAGTTTACAGTGGGATCTTGACCAGCTGGAAAAAGGAGCTGAGAAATGGCAGATGAAATTTGTTTTAGACAAGTGTGAAGTGTTGCACTTTGGGAGGGCAAACCAGGATAGGGCTTACAAAGTGGCACTGAGAAATGGGGTACAACAGAGAGATCTGGGAATACGGATCCATAATTCCTTGAAAGTAGCAGGTAGATAGGATTGTAAATAGAGTTTTTGACACATTGGCCTTCATAGATCAAAGTAAAGGAGATGGGATGTTCTGGTCACTATCTACAGGAACGATATCAATAAGATTGAAAGAGTGCAGAGAAAATTGTTTCTTGGCGTTATCGGCAAAGATTGAATAGGTTAGGACTTACTTCTCTAGCGTGTAGGAGAATGGGGAGAGATTTAATAGAGGTATACAAAATTATGAGGGGTATCAGTCCTGATGAAGGGGGTTTCAGCCCGAAACATTGACTCTTTATTTCTCTCCGTAGATGCAGTCTGACCTACTGAGTTACTCCAGTATTTTGTGTATGTTACTAGGGTTAATGCAAGCAGGTTTTTCCACTGAGATTGGGGGAGATTGGAACTAGGGGTCATAGATTAAGGATGAAAGGTGAATTATTTAATAGGAACCTGAGGGAGAATTTCTTCACTCAAAGAGTGATACAAGTGTGGAGTGAGCTATCACCAGAGCTACCAGTGGATTACAGTGGTTAGGAGAAGTTTAGGTAAATACGTGGATATGAAAGCTATGGAGGGCCATGGTCCAGGGGCAGGTCAATAGGTCTAGGCAGAATAACAGTTTGGCATGGACTAGATGGGCCAATGAGCTGTAGTGTTGTAGTTCACTATGTCTCTATAGCTCTGTGACTATGGACATTAGTGAGGCATGGTAAGCTGTCCAGAAAGTTAAAGCAATGGGATCCAACGCAGTCTGGCTTGGTTTTAGGAGACAGAGGGTAGCAGTGGAAGGATGCATTAACTAATAGAAAGTCTGTGACCAGTGATGAGAACGCAGGTATTGGTGTTGTGATCTTTGCTATTTGTGATCTATATTCTGGATGTGAATGGAGGAGCTGTGTTTGCAAATGACATACAGGAAAACTGGGGATATTCTGGATAGCAAGGAAGACTGTTTGTGGCAACAGCAGAATATCATTTGGATAATCAGACAGAGTTTTGTCAGATGGAATTTAATAACAATTGGGTCAAAGATTAATTTTTCAGAAACCCCACCATCCAGACCGTGCTGTCTTCTCACTGTTGCCATCAGGAAAGAGGCACAGGAGCCTTGGATCCCACACCACCAGGTTCAGGAGCAGTTATTACTCTTAGGTACAGAGGAAATGTCAGGGGTAAGTTTTTTACAGAGTGGTGAGTGCGTGGAATAAGCTGCCAGCGATGGTGGTGGAGGCAGAAATGATAGGGTCTTTTAAGGGACTCCTGGACAGGTACATGGAACTTAGAAAATTAGAGGGCTATGGGTAACCCTAGGTAATTTCTAACGTATGTACATGTTAGGCTCAGCATTGAGGGCCGAAGGGCCTGTATTGTGCTGTAGGTTTTCTATGTTTGACCATCAGACTCCTGAACCAGCATGGATCAATTCACTCACCTCAACACTGAATTAATACACAACAAATGGACTCACGTTCAAGGACTCTACAACTCATATTCTCATGTCTATGTTGTGTATTTATTTATTTATTATTGTTTTCAGTTTGTCTTATGCACATTAGTTGTTTGTCAGTCTTTGTGTGTAATTATTTATTGATTCTGTTGTATTTTTTGCTCTACTGTGAATCAAGTGACGTAGGCGACAATAGGACTTCACTTCCAGATGAGCACAATGCCTTGTTTGCTCGCTTTGACCATCACACCATGGAGGAACCACCACAAGCTCCCTCAGTCCCCAATCATCCTGTGATTTCAGCTCTGAGTTAGCAGCCTTCAGCATGTGAACCCACGAAAATCATGCAGCCCAGACAGGGCACCTGGCCAAGTTCTAAAGACTTCCGCTGATCAACTGGCTGGAGTGTTCACTGAGATCTTTAACCTTTTGCTACAGTGGAGGAACTACCACACGGAACATCCCTCCAAGCATACGGGATTGACCTCTGGCAACAAACAGAAGCCAGAACCCCACCAAACAATACAATGCAAGACCCCACAGAAACGTTGCCAGACGGGGCACTGCTTGACAGATGGAAGTGGTGTACTCTCAACAGAGCGAGAGCAGGAGTTTGTAGGACGGGAGACAATATGGTTAAGTGGGGTTTAAAGACCAGCGAATCCTGTGAGTGTGGTGAAAGGGTGCAGAACATTGAACACGTTCTGCGCAACTGCCCAGTCTCACCTGATTTAGCTGACACTGACCTGCTCAACATCAACCATACAACACTAGAGTGGCTGGCTGTCTGGTGTGACAAGCTATGATGATGATTTGGCAGTCTAGGGTACCCACCTGCTTCACTTATACCAGTGCCTAAGAAGAACATGGTAACCCACTTCATTGAATATCATCCACAGTGTTGAAGAGTTTTGAGAGGTTAGTGATGAAACATATCAATGCCTGCCTGAGTAATGATTTGGATCTTCTCCAGTATGCCAGACAGAACAACAGGTCCACAGCAGATGTCATCTCTTTGGCTCTGCCCTGAAACTCTGGACAACAAAGATGCATAAATCAGGATGCTTTTTATCAATTATAGCTTGGCATTCAATACCATCATCCCTACAAAACTAATCAATAAGCTTCAAGACATTGGCCTCAATACCTCCTTGTGCAATTGGATCTTCAATTTCTTCACTTGTAGAACCCAGTCAATTCAGATTGGCAACAACATCTGCTCCACAATCTCCATCAACACAAATTCACCACAAGGCTGTATGCTTAGTCCTCTGCTGTACTCACTCCACACTTATGCCTAGACACAGCTCCAACGGCATATTCAAGTTTACTAATGACACCACTGTTGTAGGCTGAATCAAAGGTGGTTGAAGAATCAGCATATGAGGGAGATTGAAAATCTGGCTGAGCAGCGCCACAGCAACAACCTCTCACTTATTGTGAGCAAGACCAAGGAACTGATTACTGACTTCGGGAGGAGGAAACTACAAGTCCACAAGATCAAGGTTATTGGTGTGCTCCTCATGCAAACTGTGGGAGATCTGAGAGACTTCAAGTCTCCCTGGTTGCTAAATCTGCAAGAAGTGCATCCGGGTGAGAACTGCATCTGGGGAAACAGCGAGATAGATCAGAGGATGGGGCAGTTGGTGTAATGGTAGATGCAGTCTGTAGAGAGACTGTGGGAAGGAAGACAGTAGATAGGGCATAACTGCAAAAACTTGGATGGTTTGAAGTATGTGTATTTGAAAAAGGATCTTGTGCTATCCCAGCATATATGGTGCATAAACATTTATCAGCCTTCCAGCTGGGTCCAGATATTGATCTTAGCTGACATTTAAAATCAATACCTGGACCCGACTGGAAGCCCAAGGAGCTTGTGTGTATTTTACTGCAAGATGTATTAGCAGAAGGGTGATAAATGTGGAGTATGAGTTAGTACATGGAATATCGACATTGTGGCCACTACAGAGACGTGGCTATCACAAGAGCTTGAATGACTGATGGATGTTCAAAATGTAGAGGGAGAGAGAGAGTAGAATTGCTACTCAGGGATAGTATCACAGCAAGCAAAAGGGGGAGGTTGTGGAGGAAGTGTCTACTGAGACAGTATAGGTGGAAGTCAGAAACAGGAAGGGAGCAATCACTCCATCTGGAGTTTTCTATAGACACCCCAATAGCAAGAGACATGAGGAGTAGATTGGGAGGCAGATTTTGGAACAGTACAAAACTATTAGGGTTTTTGTCATGAATTACTACAACTTCCCTAATAGTGTAAAAGATTTAGATGGGGCAGAATTTGTTAGATGTGTTCAGGTAGGATTCCTGACAAAATTTATGCTGACAAGCTGACGAGTGGAGAGGCTATGCTGCATTTGATACTAGGAAATGAACCTGGTCAGCTGGCAGATTCCTCAGTGAATGTGCTTCTCAGAGACTTGATGTCTGGACACTGGAGCAGGGATCCAATCACAGACCCAGTACTGTGCACACGTGAGTAACAAATCCCAAGATGCAAACAAAGTCAGCGTCTAAGTTCAAGCAGAGATCAAAACATCCAGAGAAATCCAAAAAACAGAATCAGGAAACAGGCAGAGTTGATATTCAGACAGACACAGTTCAGATACAAATGCTGGAAAGGCTCAGGAAAACTCACTGGCACAATCTGGCAACAAACAGGTGAAAACACAGGACTGAAATACACTGAACAATAAACAGGGAGGCAGATGATAGGTGAAGCACAATGAGACAGAAGTGGCAGCAAAACAGGTAATAATGAGAAACAGGTGGAGGAGGGGAGGGAACGTCGACTCAGACCTTGAGAGGCCTGAAATCATTTAAATTTCTGGGAGTTATATTTGATTCATAATTAACATGGGCAGACCATATCAGGAAAGTTGAAGAGCAATGTAAAAAAGTAATAAATGTGATGAGATGTTTGACTGGTAGGGAATGGGGAGCAAGTTGTTCGGCGTTGAAGAGAATGTATGTGGCTTTAGTGAGATCTGTGTTGGACTATGGAAATACAGCATATGGATCAGCAGCTAGGTCTCTGATAAGGAAACTGGATGTGATTCAGGCTCAGGCTTTGAGAGTGTGCAGCGGGGCTTTTGAAACATCACCAGTATCAGCCCTACAGGTAGAAATGGGAGTAATGTCTTTGGAACTAAGAAGGATGCAATTGATGGCAAACTACTGGGCTAATTTGCAGGGGCACAATGATTCTCACCCTGCAAAAGGTGTGTTGCAGGAGTGCTGGGAAAATGGGAGGTTTCAGAGGGATAACTTTAGTTGGGTAGGGAATGATATTGCTAAAGAATGTGGAGTGTTTTATCTAAGGATAAGTTATTCAGTAGTTTATCTAGTTGTAGCTCCATGGAAGCTTGTATGGGCTGACATAGACTGGCATTTGTTAGGGGTAAAAAGGAAAGGAAAATATAAAACTGATTTGGTAAGTGCATTTAACTGTCATGTGATGGAAAAGTATCGTGATTATACTCAGATTTATATGGATGGTGCTAAGGAACCTGAAATAGGAGTGACAAGGTTTGGGGTGGTAATACCAGCAAAAGAATTTGGAATCAGCAGAAGAACATCTAATAAGTTAGGGGTGGAGATGCTGGCGGTGTTGGTTGCGTTGCGATGGGTGGAGAAAGCTAGACAAGTCAACTACTACTACTACTACTACTACTACGTCGACTCAGGCCTAGGGGGCCGACGTCAGGCACGATGATGGACTCTCCACTTCTCCTTCCCTCATCAGTGTGTTCAGCTCATCTACATTAGCTACGCCGCTGTCTTCTAGGAGTGTGTAGACAAGTCAAAGTGTTGATATGCTCAGATTCATCCTCAGTTCTAGCAAGTTTAAGGTCTTTTCACTCAAACAGTCAGCATGATGTACTTTATGAAGTCCTTCAGTCAGTCACAAGAATTGCAAATCAGGGAGGTCAGGTAAAATTTCTATGCGTTCCAGCAAATGTAGGGGTGAAGGGGAATGAGAGGGTGAATGAGTTGGCAAAGAGGGCGTTAAAGAAAGAAAATATAGAAATGCACATTAGTATCAGTAAAGCAGAGGTTAAGTGTGTAATCTGGGAAAAAATCAACCAAATGTGGCAAGAAAGATGGAACAGGGAGGGGAAAGGGAGGCATTTATATCAAATACAAAAGAGTGTTGCAGGTAGTAGGGTAGGTAGTGGAAACAGGAAACTGTGTGGACTGGGTTAAGGCTGGGGCACTGTACATTAAACAAAATTGAAATTGACAGGGAAGTACCAGACAGGATTATGTGAGGAATGTCAGGAAGAGGAGTCAGTAGAACATGTAGTTCTGAGTTGCAGGAAGTATGGGATACAGAGAGATGATGAGAATTAATCTAAGGGAATTGGGGGTGCAGGAATTCACATTAAAAGGGTTGCTGGGCATGGGTGAGAGAGCACAGGTCCGGGTATTTTTAGCTTTGTTAAGGGACACAGGGGGCTCTGGAGCAGAAGGTGGCTGTAATACACCATTAAGCTGGGTGCCAACTGCCATAAAACAAGACGGAGAAGAAGAGGAAGAAGAAGACCATGAGAGGCCTGCGCCAGGCATTTTCATGCCTTACAAGGCGCAGATTGGAAGTCTGTGTGGGGCACCACTCCTCGCACAGACACTAGAGCAATGTGTGGTTAAGTGCCTTGCTCAAGGACACAAACACGCTGCCACAGCTGAGGCTCGAGCTAGCGACCTTCAAATCACTAGATGAACACCTTAACCACTTGGCCACATGCCCAATAATGATAGGCAGAGTACTCAGTAATACAGGGGCCAGAGTAGAGCAGGAGTTGGGACAGGAGCATATGGGGCATGAAAACAAACAAGAGAACATGGCAATACAAAAACACAGACTGACGGCTAGGGGGAAAACACACAAAAAGGCAAAGTTCAACTGGAGGTACTGGCACTGGACCACAACTCCCTGACCTTTTTTGTAGCCTTGGACTGTGATAGGAGGAGATTGTATTGGAAGTTATTAAACTGGGGAAAGGGGAATTATAATGCCAGCACATCCTTTCTTAGTTAAGGGGCCCAGAACATCTCACAAGACTCCCAAGTGCAGTGACCAATGGTTTATAAAGCCTCAGACTTACATCTTTGCTCTTATGTTCTAGTCTCCTGAAATGAATGCTAACATTGAATTTGTCTTCCTTACCACTGACTCAACTGAAAGTTAACATTTAGAAAACAAAGACATCCAAGTCCCTCTGTACCTCCTGATTATTGAATTTTCTCCCCATTTAGAAAATAGTCTACACCTTGATTCCTTCTACCAAAGACATGACCTTACATTTCCGTACACTGAATTCCATCTGCCACATCTTTGCCCAGTCTCCCAATTTGATTAATTCCTTCTGCAAACTCCAGGCTTCCTCAACACTACCTGCCCCTCCACCTACCTTTATATCGTTCGTAAACCTGGCCACATATAACATGAAAAGTAGCAATCACAAAACCGACTCCTGTGGAACACAATGAGCCACCAGCAGCCAACCAAAATAGGCCCCTTTATTCCTACTCTTTAGCTCCTACCAATCAGCCAACCTTCTCTCTATACTAGTATCGTTCCTGTAATACCAGAGGCTCTTACCTTGTTAAGCAGGCTCATGATCAGCACCTTGTCAAAGGCCTTCTGAAAATCCAAGTAACTAATATCCACTGACTGCCTAACCTGCCTGTTTTTATCAAAGAATTCCAAAGGATTTGTCAGGCAAGATTACTCTTTTAGGAAATCACACTGACTTTGACCAACTTTATCATGTGCCCCAAGTACTCCAAATCCTCATCCTTATTAATGAACAACATCTTCCCAACCACTGAAGTCAGGCTAACTGGTCTATAATTTCATTTGTTCTGTCTCCTCACTTCTTAAAGAATGGAGTGACATTTGAAATGATCACATCCCCCGAAACAATTTCAGTATCTAGTGATTCTTGAATGATCATTATTAATACCACCACAACCTCTTCAGCTACATCTTTCAGAACCCTGGAATGTAGTCCATCTGGTCTTGGTGACTTATCTACCTTCAGACTTTTCAGCTTCCCATGTACCTTCTCCTTAGTAATAGCAACTACACTCACTTCTGCTAGTGTTTTCCATAATGAAAACCCTTCTACAAGATTCCACAAGTATATCAAGAGGCAGGATAGCTCCCCTAAAGAATCAGTATGGTCACTTAAGTGGCGGGGTGCCGTTCATGGGATGGGTGTAATATTAAATGATTATTCAAAATAGGGAATGTTAGAGGTATGATTTTTTCTTACACAGAGAGGGGTGGGTGCATGGTACATGTTGCCAAGGGTTACATTAGGGACAGTTACACTAGGGACATTTAAGATACCCTCAGTTAAGACACATGGATGAAAGAAAAATAAAGGGCTATGTGTTAGAAGACGGTTCAATTGATATTAAACTAGGTTAAAAGTTTGGTACTAATGTGGACTGAAGGATCTGTACTGTTCTATGTCCCTCATTTCCTTAGCTTGCATGACCTTCTCCAATACTAAATTGTCAAAATGTTTTTTTTTCCTGGTTGGGGAATTCAAAAACAGGAAGATATAGGTTAACCGTGAGAGGAAGAACATTTAAAGGGGATCTGATGAATAAGTGTTTGAAATCTAAAACATGCTGACAAATGTCAGTCTATTCCTAATGCTTATTTACTGCATTTAACACCTTAAATTGTGCTGTTTTCATTCCAGATTCTTGCTGAAGAACTTCCGTCAAATGAATTACGATAGCTCAAGTGCCAGTGCTTCTATTTGAATGTATCTTTTAGTCTGCAGTTTAGGGGTGTTAATAGATAAGACTGCATAAAAGGGATAGATTAATTATTCAGTAATGAAAGATTCCATGATTGGTCATCTTATTAGTCAGGGTGAATATTTTTCAATTGATTTGAAATGTAGAAATGATCTATCTCTCACAGTTTTTGGGGAGTGCAATTAAATATATTTGGTCTGTCTAGCTATAAAGCATTTGGGTTTATTGGCATTTCATTAACTCGTTTTTATATGTTGCCCAGTGTTAAACACCTGATAAAGAATCCTGATGAAGGGTCTCAGCCCAAAATGTCGACTTTTTACTCTGTTTCATAGATGCTGCCTGGCCTGTTGAGTTCCTCCAGCACTTTGTGTGTGTTGCTTGGCTTTCCAGTATCTGCAGATTTTCTCTTGTTTGTGTAAGTGCCTTATGGGTTTCTATTGCCTCTAGCCCATTACTTTTGTATTAATACATATGGTACAGTTCAGCAAACAACTTGAGAATTCAACGAAATTCGTGAATACACCTAAAATATGCACTTCATGTTATAAAGAATTGTACATAGCAGAAATGGCCTTTCAGACCAACTTGTCCATGCTGACCCTGATGCCTACTTATACCATTCCCATTTGCTTGCATTAGGGCCATATCCCTACAACGCCTTCTTTGCTAAACACCCATTCATCACATTTTAAACATTTACTAGTAACTGTCTCCACTGTCATCTCTACCTGCCATATCCCCACCACACTATGAAGCACCTTCAATAACTCCAAAAGACTGAGGTTGGAAAATACTGAAAGGCTTTTATTTGCTGTGCAATACGACCTCCACGGTGAGTGTCTGCCCCCGGACTGAGGGGGAGGGGAAAAGTGAGACACCTTTATGCAGGATTCTGTGGGAGGAGCCACAGGGGCAGTCAGCAGAGGGGCGTGTCCAGACAGTTAACCCAGTCACAACATATATATATATATATATGGGTTACCACACACTATATGGAAAACTTACCCTTAGATTGCCTTTATATTTCACCCTTATCACCTTAAATTTGTGTCCTGTATCTTTACAGCACCCTATCTTGAGAAAAAGCCTCTAGCTGTCTACCCATTCCATTCCCCTGAATATTTATAATGTCATCCCTCAACTTTTTGAACTGCAGTGGGAACAAACCCATCTACCCAATCTCTCATTGTAACTAAAGTCCTCCATTTCATGCAATATCCTGGTGAATCTCTTATGCATTCTTTCGGATGTTAGCACCTCGCATTATATTTTATATTTTATTGGAAGCCTCATAGTATATAGGATTGTGATTATTTTTGATATGAATGGTGTTAAGGTCAATGCTAACAAACTGATGGATGGGCTTAAGGGGGAAGATTAAAATAGAGAATGAAATTTCATTTGTTATTTATAATAAGCAGAGAAAGGAAAGTGGATGATCAGTAAAAGCCTCTCCTTTAGAAACATAGAAACATAGAAAACCTAAAGCACAATTCAGGCCTTTTGGCCCACAAAGTTGTGTCGAACATGTCCTTACTAAGGACATGTCCTTCTAAGTTCTATGTACCTATCCAGGAGACTCTTAAAAGACCCTATCATATCCGCCTCCACCACCATTGCCGGTAGCCCATTCCACGCACTCACCACTCTCTGCATAAAAAATATACCTCTGACATCTCCTCTGTACTTACTTCCAAGCACCTTAAAACTGTACTGTCTGTTGCCAGCCCTGGGAACATACCTCTGACTATCCACATGATCAATACCTCTCATCCTCCGTCACTCCAAGGAAAAAAGGTCTAATGATAAGTTACCAACCTTCTCATGCTTCCATACCTGTGTAATTCCAAATATTACAATCTCTTCAAATAAGTCATTCTTTTATCGCTGATACTAATATTCAGTAGTTCTCTTGTCTATTTCTTGAACTGTGCATCCTTGAAAAATGTTCAGCACAATACAATAATGAATTTATTTTAAAATGGGAATTCGATGATCCAGTCATAAAATTTGTTTCTCATTTCTCTTGTAACTATCTCTCACTTTCCATAATTATATCATTCAATGCATAATTATCCATAAGACCATAAGATATATGAGCTTAATTAGGCTATCCAGCCCATTGAGTCTGCTCCGCTGATCCCGGATCCCATTTAGCCCCATACACCTGCCCTCTCAACATATCTCTCGATGCCCGAGCCAATCAGAAAACTATCAACTTCCACTTTGAATATACCCATGGACTTGGACTCTACCGCAGTCTGTGGCAGACCGTTCCACAGGTTCACCATTCTTTGGCTAGAAAAATCCCTCCTTACCTCTGTTCTGTAAGGTCTCCCCTGAAACTTACTATTACAGATTACCAGGTATGATGTTGTGGCCATCACTGAATCATGCTGAAGGGTGTTTGCAGCTGGGAACTGAATGTCCAAGGCTAAACGTTGTATTGGAGATAGGCAGAGGGGCGGTGTGGCTCCACTGGTAGAGAATGGCATCAAATCAGTAGAAAGAAGTGATGTAAGATTGGAAGTTGTTGAATCCTTGTGGGTTTAGTAAAGCAACTGCAAGGGTAAAAAGACCCTGATGGCAGTTAGCTGGGAGGATGTCAGCAGAGCAGCAATAGCGTGAGTTTCTGGGAAAAATGAGGAAGGTGCAGGATATGAAGAAATATTCAAATGGCAAAATAGTCAGATCAGGAGAATGGGCAAGAATGTGGCAAATGAAATATAATGTAGATGTCCTGACGAAGGGTCTTGGCCTGAAACGTCGACTGCGCCTCTTCCTATAGATGCTGCTTGGCCTGCTGCGTTCACCAGCAACTTTGATGTATGTTGCTTGAATTTCCAGCATCTGCAGAATTCCTGTTATAATGTAGATGTAGTGTATATGGATTTCAGCAAGTCATCGAGCAGTAGATGTAGTGTATATGGATTTCAGCAAGGCATTTGATAAGGTACCCCATACAAGGCTTATTGAGAAAGGAAGGAGGCACGAGATCCAAGAGGACATTGCTTTGTGGATCCAGAACTGGCTTGCCCACAGAAGGCAAAGAGTGGTTGTAGACGGGTCATATTCTGCATGGAGGTTGGTGACCCCTGGTGTGCCTCAGGGATCTGTTCTGGGCCCTTACTCTTCGTGATTTTCATAAATGACCTGGATGAGGAAGTGGAGGAATGGGTTAGTAAGTTTACTGATGACACAATGGTTGGAGGTGTTGTGGATAGTGAGGAGGGCTGTCAGAGGTTACAGCAGGACATTGATAGGATGCAAAACTGGACTGAGAAGTGGCAGGTGGAGTTCAACCCAGATAAATGTGAAGTGGTTCATTTTGGTAGGTCGAATATGATGGCAGAATATAATATTAATGGTAAGACTCTTGGCAGTGTGGAGGATCAGAGGGATCTTGGGGTCTGAGTCCATAGGACGCTCAAAGCTGATGCATAGGTTGACTCTGTGGTTAAGAATGCATACGATGCATTGGTCTTCATCAATCGTGGGATTGAGTTTGGGAGCCGAGAGGTAATGTTGCAGCTATATAGGACCCTGGTCAGACCCCACTTGGAGTACTGTGCTCAGTTCTGGTCACCTCATTACAGGAAGGATGTGGAAGCCATAGAAAGGGTGCAGAGGAGATTTACAAGGATACTGCCTGGACTGGGGAGCATGCCTTATGAGAATAGGTTGAGTGAACTCGGCCTTTTCTCCTTGGAGCGACGGAGGATGAGAGGTGACCTGATAGAGGTGTATAAGATGATAAGAGGCATTGATTGTGTGGATAGTCAGAGGCTTTTTCCCAGAGCTGAAATGGTTGGCACAAGAGGACACAGGTTTAAGGTGCTGGGGAGTAGGTACAGAGGAGATGTCGGGGATAAGTTTTTCACACAGAGTGGTGAGTGCATCGAATGGGCTGCCAACAACGGTAGTGGAGGCGGATACGATAGGGTCTTTTAAGAGACTTTTGGATAGGTACATGGAGCTTAGAAAAATAGACTGCTATTGGCAAGCCTAGTAACTTCCAAGGTAGGGAGATGTTTAGCACAACTTTGTGGGCCGAAGAGCCTGTATTGTGCTGTAAGTTTTCTATGTTTCTATGTTTCTATGTTGGAAAATGCATGATCATGCACTTTGGTAGTAGAAATAAATGTGCAGACTATTTTCTAAATGCAAAACACCCTAAAGGTTAACTTGCAGGTAGTGTCAGTGGTGAGGAAGGCAAATGCAATGTTAGCATTCATTTTAGGAGGTCTAGAATACAAGAGCAATGATGTGATGCTGGGGCTTTATAAGGCACTGGTGAGGCCTCACCTTGAGTATTGTGAACAGTTTTGGGCTCTTCATCTTAGAAGAGAAACCCATGCAACCACAGGGAGAACGTACAAACTTCTTATGGACGCCGGTGGAATTGAACCAGGATTGTTGGTGCAGTAATACCATTACTGTGCCCAATTTTTAGTTTCAAATGCCCCTTCCTCATGTTTAGGTCTAACTATGACTCCTCCCTTTGCAAAATCTATCATATTCTCCAGCTTACTATATTCTGAAGAGATCTGTTTATATCCAGTTCTTTATTCCGTGATATTTTCCACTTCTCACACTACCACTTCCATTGCTAAAAGCTTCAGAATTCCTTTTTCTTTCTATTTCATCCTTATTTTCCTTAAAGCTATACATGGCAATCTCTCTGTATATTGTGGCGAGCATTTGGTCCATAATGACATAGAAACATAGAAAATAGGTGCAGGAGTAGGCCATTTGGCCCTTCGAGCCTGCACCGCCATTTATTATGATCATGGCTGATCCTCCAACTCAGAACCCCGCCCCAGCCATCCCTCCATACCCCCTGACCCCCGTAGCCACAAGGGCCATATCTAACTCCCTCTTAAATATAGCCAATGAACTGGCCTCAACTGTTTCCTGTGGCAGAGAATTCCACAGATTCACCACTCTCTGTGTGAAGAAGTTTTTCCTAATCTCGGTCCTAAAAGGCTTCACCCTTATCCTCAAACTGTGACCCCTCGTTCTGGACTTCCCCAACATCGGGAACAATCTTCCTGCATCTAGCCTGTCCAATCCCTTTAGGATTTTATACGTTTCAATCAGATCCCCCCTCAATCTTCTAAATTATAACGAGTATAAGCCTAGTTCATCCAGTCTTTCATCATATGAAAGTCCTGCCATCCCAGGAATCAATCTGGTGAACCTTCTTTGTACTCCCTCTATGGCAAGGATGTCTTTCCTCAGATTAGGGGACCAAAACTGCACACAATACTCCAGGTGTGGTCTCACCAAGGCCTTGTACAACTGCAGTAGTACCTCCCTGCTCCTGTACTCGAATCCTCTCGCTATAAATGCCAGCATACCATTCGCCTTTTTCACCACCTGCTGTACCTGCATGCCCACTTTCAATGACTGGTGTATAATGACACCCAGGTCTCGTTGCACCTCCCCTTTTCCTAATCGGCCACCATTCGGATAATAATCTGTTTTCCTGTTTTTGCCACCAAAGTGGATAACTTCACATTTATCCACATTAAATTTCATCTGCCATGAATTTGCCTACTCACCTAACCTATCCAAATCACCCTGCATCCTCTTAGCATCCTCCTCACAGCTAACACTGCCGCCCAGCTTTGTGTCATCTGCAAACTTGGAGATGCTGCATTTAATTCCCTCATCCAAGTCATTAATATATATTGTAAACAACTGGGGTCCCAGCACTGAGCCTTGCGGTACCCCACTAGTCACTGCCTGCCATTCTGAAAAGGTCCCGTTTATTCCCACTCTTTGCTTCCTGTCTGCCAACCAATTCTCTATCCACATCAATACCTTACCCCCAATAGTGTGCTTTAAGTTTGCACACTAATCTCCTGTGTGGGACCTTGTCAAAAGCCTTTTGAAAATCCAAATATACCATATCCACTGGTTCTCCCCTATCCACTCTACTAGTTACATCCTCAAAAAATTCTGAGATTCGACAGACATGATTTTCCTTTCACAAATCCATGCTGACTTTGTCCGATGATTTCACCGCTTTCCAAATGTGCTGTTATCACATCTTTGATAACTCACTCTAGCAGTTTCCCCACCTCCGATGTTAGGCTAACCTGTCTATAATTCCCTGGTTTCTCTCTCCCTCCTTTTTTAAAACGTGGGGTTACATTAGCCACCCTCCAATCCTCAGGAACTAGTCCAGAATCTAAGGAGTTTTGAAAAATTATCACTAATGCATTCACTATTTCTTGGGCTACTTCCTTAAGCACTCTGAGATGCAGACCATCTGGCCCTGAGGATTTAACTGCCTTTAATCCCTTCAATTTATCTAACACCACTTCCTTACTAACATGTATTTCCCTCAGTTCCTCCATCTCACCGGACCCTCTGTCCCCTACTATTTCCGGAAGATTTTTTATGTCCTCCTTAGTGAAGACAGAACCAAAGTAATTATTCAATTGGTCTGCCATGTCCTTGCTCCCCATAATCAATTCACCTGTTTCTGTCTGTAGGGGACCTACATTTGTCTTAACCAATCTTTTTCTTTTCAAATATCTATAAAAGCTTTCACAGTCAGTTTTTATGACAGACAAGATAGCTCTTTAACTCAACAACAGTTTTATTGTGATAGACCCAAACAGACCAGGCACCATGACCAGGAGAGAGAACCCAACTAGTCTCATAGATTGGGGAGGTGAGCATCACACACCCCAGTTACTGTTAGGGTGACCCACAAATACACAAGCAAATAATTGTATACCCCCAAACTGAAATGTAGCAATAAACGAACTGGAACTTCCCACCATAATCCCACAAAAGCATTTTAACACAAGAACAATAAACGATACTGGTCATTGAATACAGGGGCGGGCTGTCACAATATGTTTTTTTTCTTTCCCACAGTGCTATATTTTTGTTCGTTTATGTATTTTTCAAGTTATTTGGGAATGTGTTCCTTTATTAAAATGCTGCATTAATAAAATCTTTTCATAAATAAAACTTTTCATGTGACTTTTCATTACTTAAATAGAACAGCCCATTTTCCAAACCTTCCCTAGAAATGCTCCCCAGCTCTACCTGCGCTACATTCGTGCACCCATGCTGAGCTCATCAATTTCATCAAATTTGCCTTCAACTTGCATTTAGACTTGGTCTATTTCTGACATTGTTCTCCCCGTCAAACACGGAGATGGAGGTAGAGTTAAGATGGTGCTAAACGGCGACTCCTTTGTTTGCACCTTTGGAAACAGCTCTATTTCCATCTTTAATATCTTTATTTTTCCCTTTCATGGTTCTTTTGAAGATCCTGACCTGGAGTTACACGCTGACTTCGGTTCTTTGCGGGAATGGGACCCGTTCTTGGGTTTCGGGACCGGCCGTTGTTCAGTACACCAAGGGGTAGGCCTGAGAGGTGGCCTAGTGTTTGGAAACCTAAGATCTCAGGGCTCTGGAGACGGGCGGATCTAGGGTCAGTGTCACAGCAGGACACTCGTGTGTCGTCAGGGAGGCCAGAAAATCTTCCGCTGTGGGCCTGAAGACCCGAGATCTTTGCGATCTTCAGACACAGAGCTTGTAAAAAGCGACGAAGCAGACTTTTTAACATCGTAAACGAGCGAGTTGTTGTTGTGTCTCCCGCTCGCTGTGCAAATGGGGGACACCTCCCTCTCCCTTATCAGGGAGAGAGAGAACCTGTGGGTTGCCGAATGCCGGATGAATTGCAACAGTCTTTGGGGTAACTGCAAGGTCTGAGCCTTTTCTATCGCTTAGCTCACGCTTGTGTTTGGTAGCGGGTGCGCTTCTTTTTGCTGGGGGGGATTATTGCTTGCTGCCACTGCCGTGCCGGGGGAGCTGGGGCGCAGACTTTGGGGTTCTCACGTTTAACTGTCATTCATTCTTTGGGACACTTCTCTGTTTCGGATGTATATTGTATACATTTCTCTGACATTAAATTGAACCTTTGAACTTTCCTCGTTCTCCGTCTCCATCTCTGAAGACAAGCTGTCTACAGACATCTTTTATAAACCTACCAATTCCCACTACAAATTGGAGCATACCTCTTCCCACCCTGTCTCCTGTGAAAAATGCTATTCCTTTTTCTCAGTACCTTAATCTCTGCCACATCTGTTCCCAGCATGAGGCTTTCCTTTCCAGAACATCAGAGATGTCCTTCTTCAACCAATGGGGTTTCCTTTCCTCCATTATTGATGCTGCCCTCACCTGCATCTCCTCCAGCTCCCAGATATCCATACTCACCCCATCTTCCAGCCACCTTAACAAGGAAGATTTCTACTTGTCCACGCCTACCACCCCATGTGCCTCCACATCCAACATATCATTCTCCGCAACTTCCGCCATCTTCAGCGAATTCCTACCACCAAGCACATCTTCACCTCCTCTCCATTTTCTGCTTTTCTCCATGGCACCCTTGTCTGTTTGTCCCTCCCCACTAATCTCCCTCCTAGCTAACCCTGCAAGTGAAGAGATACACCTGCCCATTCACCTCCACCCTTACACCATTCAGCCCCTCCCAAACAGTCCTTACTGGTGAGGCAACACTTCATCTGTGAATCCATTGGGGTGATCTCTTGTATCCAATGCTCCTGATGTGGCCTTCTCTACATTGGTGAAACCTGATGTACATTGAGGTACCGTTGTCTCAAGCACTTCTGTTCATTCCACCGAAAGTGGAATTTTCTAGTGGTCAACCATTTTAATTCCTATCCCCATTCCAGTTCCAACATATCAGTCCATGGTCTCCTCTTTTGCCACAAAGAGGCTACTCTCAGGTTGGAGGAACAACACCTCATATTTTGTCTATGTGGCCATCAACCTGATGGCATGAAAATTGATTTCACTTCTGGTAATTTTTTCCTCCCCTTCTCTCTTCTTCTATTCCCCACTCTGGCCTCTTATCTCTTCTGTTCACCTGCCTATCATCTGCCCTAGTGCCCCTCCATCTTCCCTTTCTCCCATGGTCTACTGTCCTCTCCTATCAGATTCCTTCTTCTCCAGCACTTTACCTTGCATATCCCCTGGCTTCATCTGTCATCTTCTAGCTAATCCTCCTTCCCCTCCACCACCTTTTTATTCTGGCATCTTCCCCCATCTTTTCCAGTTCTGAAGAGGGTCTTGGCCTGAAATGTTGACTGTTTATTTATTTCCATAGATGTTCCTGATCTGAATTCCTCTAGCATTCTGTGTGAGTTGTTCTGAATTCCTAGCATCTGCAGAATCTTATGTTTTTGATATGACACCTTTCAGAGATTGATACCAGTGCCACTTTATCACTAAAAGATCTTCATTAGCTTGAATCAGGAATGCTGTTTAAATGTAACAAATTACTCTTTAATTATTATTGAAGATTTTAACACATAACCCATTCTTTTTACATTCCTTTTGCCATGAATAATCTATCAGCATCCTTAAACTGCTGAAGAATAATAAAATTTAAATAGAAGCATTGACTGTTGGCCACAGTAATTTATATTTTAGAAATTCAATAGACTAGAAACTAGATTAATTAGCACCCTAACTCTGCAAAAATCAATGTTGCCCAATAAATCCAGTATAAATCACACCCATCATGAAATTGGTCCAGACACCTCAGGTCACAATTCAGACTGCACACTGTCAGGTGTGTCTGAAGTGATGTCACATCACCAAATCTTCACTTCTGACTCCCTTCTGTTTGAAATCCAAAGTCACAAAATCCAAGATCTTTTAAAATCTCCAGTAAGATGCAAATTAATGATTCTCCATTCGGAGTTTGATATTTTATCACATCATTCTGATAGATTTGTATTCAATCTATCATATGATGAGATCCAACATTTTCCGTGCTCCATCACTGTTTAGCAACCTTTTCATTTTTGCACTTCAATGCCTCTTACTACAATATCTGCACAAAACTCTGCAAAGGAGGCCACATATATTAAAGATCACATCACTTTCCTCCCTGACTTTTTCTTCATCTCCGTCGTGGAGATTTATGTAGCTGGGTTATGCTGCTGCAGGAATGGCTCCCTTCCTGAATACTGCTCCATAAATCCACAATTCCATTGATTCTCTGCAGTTTCCATATCAGACCGTAGGACATAGAGGCAGCATTCGATCACTTGGCCCATCAAGTCTGCTCTGCCATTTCATCAAGGCTGATCCATTTTTTCCTCTCAGCCCCAATCTCCGGCCTTTTCACCATATCCCTTCATGCCCAGATCAATCAAGAATCTATCTACCTCTGTCTTAAATAGACATACAGACTTGGCCTCTGCAGCTCAGCTGCTTTTGGCAACAAATTCCACAGATTCTGCACTCTCTGGCTAAGGAAATTCCTCCTCATCTCTGTTCAAAAAGGATGCCCCTCTACTCTGGTCTTAGACTCTCCACATCCTCTTTATCGAGGCCTTTCACCACTCAGAGGTCACCCCCTCATTCTGGTGCAGGCATTGGAGAGGGTCCAGAGGAGGTTCACAAGTATGATCCCAGGAATATACCAATTAACAGAGCTAACATAAAAGGAATGTTTAATGCTCTGGCATGCACTCACTGGAGTTTAGAAGAAATAAAGGGGAATTTCATTGAAACCTGTCAAATATTGAAAAGCCTAGATAGAATCGGTGTGGAGAGCATGCTTCTAATAATGAGAGGGTCTAGAACTAGGGGGCACAGTCTCAGAATACAGGGGGATCCCTTTAGAATAGAAATGAAGAAGAATTTCTTTACCCAGATGGTGGTGAATCTGTGGAATTTATTTTGCTCAAACTGTTGGAGATGCCAAGTCATCAGGTATATTTAAAGTAGAAGTTGATAGGTTCTTCAAGAGAGTCAAAAGTTATAAGCCAGGAGGAACAAAGAGATATGGTTAGAGAATAAGGTTGAGAAGGATAATAAATCAGCTATGATCGAATGACAGCACAGATCCTCACGACAAAGAACTCTGTCTATCTCCCTGACAACACTATCCCCAATTATCATTATATTTCTCCTCTCTCCCCCCTCTTGAATGGCTCCCTGAACTACGGTGCCACAGTTAGGTTGTTCATCCTTTCTACAGCCCCCACTCTCATCCACACAGGGAACAAGAATTTCAGACAAGCAGGATAGACAAAGGAGAATTTTCAGAAGGCCTTTGACTAGGAGCTACTCATGAGGCTGCCAAGCAAAATAAGAACCCATGGTATTACAGGAAAGATACTAGCATGGTTAGAGCACTAGCTGATTGGCAGGAGGGATCAAAGTGATACTTTGCCAACCTGGCTGCCAGTGACTAGGAATAGAGTGATGCTTTTCAGGTTTGGGGCCAATGACTAGAGGTGTTCCACGGGGGTCTGTATTAGGATCGCTTCTTTTTATGTTGTATGTCACCAGTTCAGATGATAGAATTGATGGCTTTGGGGCCAAGTTTGCAGTACTTGGAGATATGATGTGGTGCCATTACAGAGACTTGGATGGCTTAGGGACAGGAATGGTTACATCAAGTGCCGGGTTTTAGATGTTTCAGAAAGGACAGGGAGAAAGGTAAAAGAGGTGGTAGCATGGCACTGTTGATCAGAGATAGTGTCACGGCTGCAGAAAAAGAGGACTCCGTGGAAGGTTTGTCTACGGAGTCTCTGTGGGTGAAAGTTAGGAACAGGAAGGGGTCAATAAATTTACTATGTGTTTTTTATAGGCCGCCCAATAGTAACAGGGATATCAAGGAGCAGATAGGGAAACAGGTCCTGGAAAGGCGTAATAATAACAGAGTTGTCGTGATGGGAGATTTTAATTTCCCAAATATCGATTTGCATCTCCCTACAGCAAAGGGTTTAGATGGGGTAGAGTTTGTTAGGTGTGTTCAGGGAGGATTCTTGACACAATATGTGGATAAGCCTACAAGAGGAGAGGCTGTACTTAATTTGGCATTGGTAAATGAACCTGATCAGGTGTCAGATCTCTCAGTGGGAGAGCAGTGGGAGATAGTGATCATAATTCTATCTCCTTTACAATAGCATTGGAGAGAGATAGAAACAGACAAGTTAGAAAAGCATTTAATTGGAGTAAGGGGAATTATGAGGCTATCAGGCAGGAAATTGGAAGCTTAAATTGGGAACAGATGTTCTCAGGGAAAAATATGGAAGAAATATGGCAAATGTTCAGGGGATATTTGTGTGGAGTCCTGCATAGGTACGTTCCAATGAAACAGGGAGATTATGGTAGGGTACAGGAACCATGGTGTACAAAGGCTGTAATAAATCTAGTCAAGAAGAAAAGAAAAACTTACGAAAAGTTCAGAGAGCTAAGTAATGTTAGAGATCCAGAAGCTTATAAGGCTAATAGGAAGGAGCTTAAGAAGGAAATTAGGAGAGCCGGAAGGGGCCATGAGAAGGCCTTGGCAGGCAGGATTAAGAAAAACCCCCAAGGCATTCCACAAGTATGTGAAGAGCAAGAGGAATAAGACGTGAAAGAGTAGGACCTATCAGGTGTGACAGTGGGAAAGTATGTATGGAACCGTAGGAAACAGCAGAGATACTTAATGAATAGTTTACTTCAGTCAACACACACAAAATACTGGTGGAATGCAGTAGGCCTGACGAAGGGTCTCGGCCTGAAACGTCGACTGTGTTTCTTCCTATGGATGCTGCCTGGCCTGCTATGTTCCACCAGCATTTTGTGTGTGTTGCTTGAATTTCCAGCATCTGCAGATTTCCTGGACTTTACTTCAGTATTCACTATGGAAAAGGATCTTGGTGATTGTAGTTGCAAACACGAGGAATTCTGCAGATGCTGGAAATTCAAGCAACACATGTCAAAGTTGCTGGTGAACGCAGCAGGTGTCCTGACGAAGGGTCTCGGCCTGAAACATCGACTGTACCTCTTCCTAGAGATGCTGTCTGGCCTGCTGCATTCACCAGCAACTTTGATGTGTGTTGGTGACTTGCAGCAGACTGAAAAGCTTGAGCATGTAGATATTATGAAAGAGGTTTTGGAAAGCATCAAGTTGGATAAGTTGCCGGGACCGGATGAGATGTACCCCAGGCTACTGTGGGAGGTGAGGGAGGAGATTGCTGAGCGTCTGGTGATGATCTTCGCATCATCACTGGGGACGGGAGAGGTTCCGGATGACTGGAGGGTTGTGGATGTTGTTCCCTTATTCAAGAGAGGGAGTAGAGATAGCTCAGGAAATTATAGACCAGTAAGTCTTACCTCAGTGGTTGGCAAGTTGATGGAGAAGATCCTGAGAGGCAGGATTTATGAACATTTGGAGAGGTATAATATGATGAGGATTAGTCAGCATGGCTTTGTCAAGGGCAGGTCGTGCCTTACAAGCCTGATTGAATTTTTTGAGGATTTGACTAAACACATTGATGAATGAAGAGCAGTAGATGTAGTGCATGTGGATTTCAGTGAGGCATTTGATAAGGTACCCCATGCAAGGCTTATTGAGAAAGTAAGGAGGCATGGGATCCAAGGGGACATTGTTTTGTGGATCCGGAACTGGCTTGCCCACAGAGGGCAAAGAGTGGTTGTAGACTGGTCATATTCTGCATGGAGGTCAGTCACCAGTGGAGTGCCTCAGGGATCTGTTCTGGGACCCTTACTCTTCGTGATTTTTATAAATGACCTGGATGAGGAAGTGGAGGGATGGGTTAGTAAGTTTACTGATGACACAAAGGTTGGAGGTGTTGTGGATTGTGTAAAGGGCTGTCAGAGGTTACAGTGGGACATTGATAGGATGCAAAACTGAGCTGAGAAATGGCAGATGGAGTTCAACCCAGATAAGTGTGAGGTGGTTCATTTTGGTAGGTCAAATATGATGGCAGAATATAGTATGTTACGTACCCCGTAACTGGGTTGCCAAACCAGCAGAAATGGATCACTCAGTTGGAGTCTGGAGTACTAGAACTAAGAAAGTTTTATTAAAGAAACAAGCAACACAGTAATCGAAAGGATAATAAATGCAACAGTTCAACAATGATAACCACACATGTGCACAGAATTAAGATAACAGCATCAATCAAGCTCTATCGTTGTCTAGGGGTAAATGACCAAATTTCAAAGTGACTCAAAGTTCAGTCCAGTTTAGTAGTTCAGTTCGCAGTAATCGTTGCCATGGATGGACAACGTGGGGGAAGAGAGACAGAGAGAACAGGAACAACTGATCATTCAGACACGGCTTCACTCACAGACCGGTGAGATTGCTCACAAGCAGCTTTTGGGCGGGTCCTTAGTGATGTCACCTGAGGTCACCGACTGTGACCCCTCCTCCAGATGCGGTCGATCCTCTGCAGTGAACCTGGCACCCAGGCAAGGGCGGACACACACCGGGTTCCCGCTGATCGTACCTTTCCACCCTGGTCGTTGTCTGATACTTCTCACCCACTCGTGAGAGGCGCACCGCTTCCAGGGTCTCGTTACCTCGGGTGGCGTGTGTGTCTGTCTTAGCGAACCTGTCCCTTTTTATCCCCCTGCTGGGGTATCGCCTGTCCATCACTTCAAACAGTTCAGGGTTCAAAGGGGGAGCCGCTCCAGACAGCTCTCTCTCTCCCACGTCCCTTCATTACACATCTCCAGACGCTGCTCCATCGTTCCTTATCTCTCCTTCCCCTGAGGGCAGGTGGCAGACCAACTGCTGATGCCACTGATGCTAGCCCAGGCCAGCAAACATCTTAATTTTATGTGTATTCTCGTCACAAGTATTAATGGTAGGACTCTTGGCACTGTGGAGGATCAGAGGGATCTTGGGGTCCGAGTCCATAGGATGCTCAAAACAGCTGCGCAGGTTGACTCTGTGGTTAAGAAGCCATGCGGTGTATTGGCCTTCATCAATCGTGGAATTGAATTTAGGAGCCGAGAGGTGATGTTGCAGCTATATTGGACCCTGGTCAGACCCCACTTGGAGTACTGTGCTCAGTTCTGATCACCTCACTACAGGAAGGATGTGGAAACCATAGAAAGGGTGCAGAGGAGATTTACAAGGATGTTGTCTGGATTGGGGAGCATACCTTATGAGTATAGGTTGAGTGAACTCGGCCTTTTCTCCTTGGAGCGATGGCAGATAAGAGGTGACCTGATAGATGTGTATAAGATGACGAGAGGCATTGATCATGTGGATAGGCAGAGGCTTTTTTCCCTGGGGCTGAAATGGTTGGCACAAGTGGACACAGCTTTAAGGTGCTGGGGAGTCAGTATAAAGGAGAGGTCAGGGGTAAGTTTTTTACTCCGAAAGTGGTGAGTTCGTGGAACGGTGGTGGAGTTGGATACGATAGGGTCTTTTAAGAGACTTTTGGAGAGGTACATGGAGCTTAGAAAAGTAGAGGGCTGTAGGTAAGCCTAGTAATTTCTAAGGTAGGGACATGTTCAGTACAACTTTATGGGCAAAGGCCCTGTATTGTGCTGTAGGTTATCTATGTTTCTATGATACAAAGATAGGTGGTTAGTTCATAGGAAGATGAGCGGCTGCAGAAAGACTTAGACAAATTAGGCGAATGGGTAAAAAGGTTGCAGATGGAATACAGTGTCTGGAAGTGCATGATCATTAACTTTGGTAAAAGAAATAAAAACATGGACTATTGTCTAAAAGGGGAGTAAATTTAAAAATCTAGGGTGCAAAGTGATTTGGGAGACTTCATGCAGGATTTCCTAAAGGTTAATTTGCACGTTGTATTCTTAGCATGCATTTCAAGAGGACCATCCTTGCAGGTAGGTTGGAGTCAGATGGCAAGAGAGGAAATTCATTGAATATATAGATATATAGATATACTTTATTAATCCCAAGGGAAATTTGGTTTCGTTACAGTCGCACCAACCAAGAATAGAGCTTAAATATAGCAATACAAAAACCACAAACAATCAAACAACAAAATGCAAACTATGCCAGGTGGAAAATAAATCCAGGAGCAGTCTATTGGCTCAGGGTGTCTGACCCTCCACGGGAGGAGCTGCACGTTCGATGGCCACAGGCAGGAATGACCTCCTGTGCTGCCAAGTGTTGTATCTCGGTGGGATATGGCCAAAGTCCAACAGTAAAAACTTCAATATCCGATCGACAAACACGTTCCTCGATCGTAATATGACCCGGAATGCACCATCTGTTGTTAACCAGATCAGTAAGCACCCAATTCCTTTATGCTTACTGCTCTCAGTGCACTTCCGGTCAGCCAGAACGGTATTACCCACTGAACTCCTCTTCTCCATAAGTCCCTGTTGTCTCGACCCTGTCCTCGTTCCTCGACTTTGTGATCCCCCTCTGCATCCTCTGTGTGTTTTCCTCCGGATTTTAGCAGAGGTACCCGCCGCTCTGCTTGCTAAACCGACTGGCATTAGCTGGTCCCTGGAATACACAATGCGACCTTGCTTCTGTCCTGCATGTTGGGATGTATCTATTTCCAGCGTTAAAAAAAAAACCCAAATAAAACTCTCTCTACCAGTATGTTAGAGAGGGTGCAGCTTTGACGTGTTACCGTGAGAAAAAAAATACAAAAAATAACAAGTTAAAAAGTAAGAAGAAGAAAGTAAGAATAGATCGGAACGGCTGTACCAGGCTGCATGCACGACCGGCGCATGCGCACTTGATGTACCCAGAGATGGCTTTTTTTTGATATATTTATTTTTATTGAAGGAATGACACAATACAGAATATATAATGGATTACATTTTCCTCCATTTTGCTTTAGTATCGTACCCCCAAAACAAACCTCCCCCCCACCCACCCTCCCCGAACATATCATGGCAGCTAATATATCTACAACACAACAATTCACAAATACAAGTATGGACATTTCACAACCGTACCCCCACACTACTTCAATACGACAGCTCATACACATCTGCAACATGTCAGATGATCCAAAATACACTCATATTTACAATTCATCAACCACCCTGTGAGGTAAATTATAAGTGTGTTAAATGGGAGGCAACTTCCTAAGTACAATCAACTAGTAGGTAATTCCTTAAGACTCCCAAAATATGATAAGAAAGGTCCCCATTTTGAATAGAACTTTTTCACAGACCCCCTCAAAGTGAATTTAATCTTTTCTAATTTCAGAAAAAACATTACATCTTCTAACCAAGCAGCAGCAGTTGGGGGAGTGGCAGATTTCCAAACCAGCAAAATTCTCCTATGGGCCAATAGCGATGTAAATGCAATGATATCCGACTGGCTTGCATTTAAACCCAAATCATCATCTGCCACACCAAATACAGCTATAAGTGGGCAAGGTCTCAGTGTCACCCCCAAAACCTCACTGATAATTTTAAAAACCAGTGCCCAATAGTCATCAAGCCGAGGGCATGACCAAAATGCATGTATTAAACCAGCCGGAGAGAAGGAACACCTGTCACAGCCAGCGTCTGTCCCAGGGTATATGTCTGCCAGTCTGGCTTTACTTAAGTGTACCCTGTGTAAAACTTTGAATTGTATGAGCCCCAGTCTAGCACATGATGATGAGAAATGAACCCTATTCAATCCTTTGCCCAATATTCTTCTGCAAGGTCCATACCGAGGTCGTCCTCCCACCTACTCTTAGTTTTGTTTAGATCTTGAACTCCCAAAGACATCAGCTGAGAGTATAGTTCAGAAATCAGCCCCTTATTGTTAAAGCTAAGAGTGAATTTTTCCCATAACATAGCAGGTGGTAGATCAGGAAAAGAGGGAAATTTTTCCTTGACAAAGTGGCGAATCTGCAGGTATTTAAAAAAATGATTATGCGGAAGGCCATACTTACCGCGCAGGTTATCAAAACTATCAAATATGTTATCAGTATACAAATCCTTAATGCGCATAAGACCATTCAAACCCCATTGTCTAAAAGCTGAATCAAATGTGGAGGGAGGAAATAAATGGTTTTTATGAATGGGGCCCAAAACTGAAGCTGATATGAACTTATCGTGGCAGCGAAATTGATTAAAATTTTTGAGGGTGGAGAGCTCGACCAGGTTAGGTGTGAATTGAGAGGATTTCAATGGTAAGGAAGAATACACCAAAGCTGGGAGAGACGAGGAGTGGCAAGACCGTGACTCAAGCAGGCACCAGATTATATCTGGCCGGTGAAGCCAAAATAATACTTTTTGAATGTTCGATGCCCAGTAGTAATGAATAAAGCTGGGAAGACCCATTCTACCTACGTCACGACCTCTTTGAAGAATGCGCTTATTAACCCTTGGGACTGTATTTTCCCAAATAAAGGAGGTTATAGCTTGATCAACTGATTTAAAAAATAACTTAGATAAGAAAACTGGCAAACACTGAAACAGATAGAGAAATCTAGGAAGTATAGTCATTTTCACTGACTGAATTCTCCCAGCTATAGTAAGGGGTAAACTGCGCCATCTCTCGAAATCAGCCTTCATTTGGCTAACCTGAGGCCTGTAGTTAGCTTCAAACAGAGATGTAAAAGAGCGAGGAATATGTATTCCTAGGTATACAAAACCATCTTGAGATAAAGGAAAGGGCAAGGATTCCTGTCGGAACTGTAGGGCCAAGTTATTAATGGGAAAGCATTTGCTTTTTTGAAAGTTCAGTTTATAGCCAGAGAAGGCTCCAAATTGACCTAATAATGACACAATAGCAGGACTACTACCTATAGGCTTGCTAACATAAAGTAAGAGGTCATCAGCATATAGGGAAACACGGTGTTCCATGTCCCCTCTTATAACACCTTGAAACAATGTAGTTGACTTAATTGCAATAGAAAGAGGCTCAATTGCAATTGCAAAAAGAAGAGGGGACAGTGGGCAGCCTTGGCGAGTGCCACGTTTTAATGGGAAATAGCCAGATCGAAAATAATTTGTCTGTATACACGCTGAAGGCGAGTGGTATAATAGCTTAACCCAAGCTATAAATATTCTGCCAAATCCAAAGTTCTCCAAAACACTAAATAAGTATACCCATTCCACTCTATCAAATGCCTTCTCCGCGTCCAAGGCGATAACAACCTCTGGACTTGGAGAATCACTCAGTGAATAAACCACATCAGCCAGTCGACGGATATTAAAAAAAGAATAGCGATTTTTAATAAAACCTGTTTGATCATCTAAAATTATCTCGGGAAGGGGATGTTCGAAACGACATGCAAGCACTTTAGCCAAAATTTTCACATCTACATTCAAAAGTGAGATGGGGCGATATGATCCACATTGAGTCGGGTCCTTGTCCTTTTTAAGAAGTAGTGAAATAGCTGCCTGTGAAAGAGAAGGGGGTAAGGAGCCATTCTCCAAAGATTCCTGAAACACTTCTAGAAGGACCGGTGTGAGTTTATCCTTAAATTTCTTATAAAATTCTATTGGATAACCATCAGGACCTGGGGACTTACCACTCTGCATAGCCATAATGGCATTATTAATCTCTTCCTGCCCAAGAGCCCAATCCAGGTTCTCCACTTCCTCTGGTTCAAGAGTTGGTATTTCCAAATTATCTAAAAAATGTTCCATATTTGTTTTATCTGAGGGGAACTCTGAGGCATACAGAGAGGAATAAAAAGTTGCAAAGATGTTATTAATCTCTTTTGGATTGCTTGTCAAGTTCTGGTGCATGTCTCTTACCTGAGGAATAAGTCCTGATGCAGCTTGACGTTTCAGTTGATGAGCCATAAGCCGGCTTGCCTTGTCACCATATTCATAATAGAGGCCACATGTCTTAAGAATTAATTGTTCTGATAGGTTTGTAGATAGAAGATTAAACTTCACTTGCAAATCAACCCGGCTTTTATATAATTCCGCAGTGGGTGCCTCAGAGTATTTTCTATCCAGGTCCCAAATAGATTTCAATAACACTTGCATTTCTTTCCTACGCTCTTTATTGGCATGTGAAGTATAAGATATTATTTGACCCCTCAAGTAAGCTTTTAAAGTTTCCCAAAGTAAAGAGTATGATACCGACTCAGTTTTGTTAGTCTCGAAGAATGTGTCAATGTTAGCCGATATATAACTACAAAATTTCTCATTAGAAAGCAAAAGGGGGTTAAGTCTCCACAGAGGCCGTTCTGTAACGTTTAAAGGAAAACATAGGTCCAGTTTCACGGGTGAGTGATCAGATATAACTATAGCAGTGTATTCAATTTGTCTAATCATAGGTATCAAGGAATTATCTATAAAGAAATAGTCTAGCCTGGAATAGGAGTGGTGAACATGAGAGAAGAAAGAGAATTGCCTAACTGATGGATTCAAAAATCTCCAAGGATCCATATAACCATTTTGTTGCATAAACATCGAGAAGGCCTTTGCCATACCAGAAAATGTTCCCTTAGGGCAAGACCTATCAAGCAGTGGGTCAATAGCACAGTTCAAATCTCCGGAAAAGATTAGCTTATGTGTATTCAGTTTAGGTATTAATGACAAAACCCTATTTGCAAATTGGACATCGTCCCAATTAGGAGCATAAACATTTACCAAAATAACAGGTATCTGAAAGAGAGAGCCAGAGACTATAATAAAGCGACCATTAGGGTCACTGATTACATCAGATGGTGTGAACTGCATTCTTTTGGTGATTAATATTGCCACCCCCCTGGACCTACTATTAAATCTGGAATGAAAAATCTGATTGATCCATGCTTTACGAAGTCTATTATGGTCCTCCACTCTTAAATGTGTCTCTTGTAGAAACAGTATATCAGCTTTTAATTGTTTGAGATGAGAGAAAACTTTAGCTCTTTTAACCGGACCATTAAGCCCCTTTACATTCCAAGAAATAAACCTCACAGGGTGGCCTCCATCAGCTGCACTCATGTTAACCATATCAAAAGACACACAGGGCCTACAATCCAAAACAGTGCGAGGGTATAAGTTGCACACAATAACGCACAATAAAAAGAAAGTCTGATCAATCCGTAACACACAAAAGAATAAACTGCCATGGTAATCCCCCAAAACACTCCCCCCACCCCTTTACACAAACAGAAAAACCCAATTAACCCCCGAAGCCTAGATCTACCTCCCCAATTGAGGATGATCGCAGGCAGTACCCAACAAAAAACTTCCAAGGCATCCCCCATACAACCCAACTTTCAATCTAATCTAGGGTGGCTCCCCTCCTTAAAATTTATCCTATCACTTATACTACCTTTAATATAACATATAGGCTAAAGATAACACAGGTCAAGCTAAGCATTAAAAACCAAAAAAAAACACACTGGGCAACTTAAACACCCGAGATATAAATCCCAAATATTTACATTTTGCTGGTTGAAAGTTTTTGTTAATCAGTTTCGGCAGCATAGCAGTTCGACCCAATCGCGTTCCACAAATTAAACCGGAAAAAATGAACAAAGAAGTGGATTGTGAAAATTAACAGTTTGCTTCGGCATGAAGCCCCTTCAATGCTGCACGAATAACCTAAAAAAAAAGTCATTGCTCTTCTTGTTCTTGTTCTCCCCAGCGTGAATGGTAAAACTCTTTGGCCGCCTCTGGTGTATGGAAATAATGCTTTTTACCTTCATGCATGATCCGGAGCTGGGCAGGATACAATAGGCCAAACCGGACCCCTTTCCCGTAAAGCAGGGATTTCACCTCCTTGAAAGCTGCTCGTTTTTTACCCAGCTCCGCACTGAAATCTTCATAAAAAAACACGCAATGTCCACGGAAATACAGCTCCTGCTTCCGTCTGTTGATGATGCGTTGCTTATCTTGAAAGGAGTGAAAGATAACCAGGAATGTTCTTGGTCTCGTTTGCTTGGCTCCAGAGACACCGGATGGTTTACGTCCGACTCGGTGAGCACGCGAAAGTACGAGAGGACTTGGGAAAAAATCTGCCCCCAGCACTTCGTCAAAAAACTCAGTCATAAATTTAACAGGGTCCGAATCTTCCAAATTTTCAGGAATGCCGACCATTCTCAAACTGGATCTCCGCGACCGATTTTCGAGGTCATCTAGCTTTCCCTTCAGAACTGCGTTTTCGCTCTGCAACGCTGCAATGGCGGCTTCGGCGCTTACCAGTCGGTCACTGTAATCATTCAGGCCGTCTTCAACCCCACGAATGCGTTCGTTGTGTCTCTCGTAAGCAGACATAATTTATTCCATGGTAGCAGTCACTGGTGATAAAGCATCTTCAAGTTCCCTTTTTAGGGCAGAATGCACCGCTTGCGTCATGTCAGTAATAAGTACTAAACGAAGCCTCTCCAGGTCATCGGGTAGGGCAGGTCCGGGACCAGCTCCAGCAGCGTGCAACGGCGCCGTTTCTGTAACATCCGCCTTCTTGCTCGAGGCTTCGCTATCTTTTTCCCCAGCTTTACTTCGAAGGTACATTCTACTTGCCATTTCAATGTCCAGCTATGTCCCGCATTGTTCACAATGGTAAGTATCCAGTTATCTCGAGCATACGGCAAAGATAAACAGGTAGATTTTCAATAAAAATCGGGAGCCACACTCACACGCATCAACTCACTCCATACTCGACCCCGGAAGTCCCAGAGATGGCTTTTGAGAGCAGCTTGTGCTTGAGCCTACCTGGGGAAAGGCCATTTTAGATTGGGTGTTTCATAATACTCTAGATTTTAATAGGGAACTTAAGGTAAAGGAACTCTTAGGAGTCAATGATCATAATATAATTGAATTTATACTGCAATTTAAGAAGGAGAAGCTGCCGTGATACGGTCCATGAAGTCCGCATTCCAGTTCACGGTCCAGTCCATTGTTCCTTATGCCAGGTTTTCAAGTTTTCCCTTGTCCTGTTGTGTGCCTTAATTGAAGCACATGATTCTGATTTTGGGCTGGCTACATAAGTAGCTCCTGGGTTCAGCTTCAGTTGCTGGACTGTTCCCTTCACCTTCCTTATGCAACCTCTGCCTGAAGCCTTGACCTGAAGACTTGCTTGCAACCTTGCCTGTATCGCTGTCAAGTTCTACTGCAGGAGCAAGACTGGAGCCTTGCTTTGTCTAGATAAGGAACTGTCTATCATTGTTGGGAACTGTCTCTGTGTCCATACCTTCGCTAGGTAGGTCTGGCTATTTGTTGCTACCCTGTGTAGGGAACCTTCTCTGTGTCCACTCCTTCACTAGGTATGTCCGGATGTTTGCTGCTATCTTCTGTCTCTCTGTGTTCTGTGTATGAGTCCTGGCCCTACGTCCTGTCTCCCGAGACGAAGGCTCTGTGTTCTGCGTTCCTGTCTCCTGAGACCAAGTCAAGGCTTCCTGTCCATGTGCCTTGCCCAGCCCGGTGCTGGGGTTCCCTCGTCCTATCCAGGAGTCTCACGTCCAGTCCTGTTTCCACTCATCATCCCGTTGGAGTCTTGTCCTAACCTAGATCCGGGGTCCGAGTCCGAGTCAAGACCCTGTCTGTGTCTTGCATTTGGGTCCACCACCAGCAGCGCTCTCCCCATATGACAGAACAGCCCAGCCAAACATAGACCTAGCGACACAGACACTGTCGTGTTACTCTTGCCATCCTGGGTTCTCTCCTGTTGAATGCCCCCCCCCCACCTGCCTGTGTCGTCCATAGTCTAGGATTTCCTGTTTGGTCACCAGAAGGCTCCCATGGGGTGGAGGTGGGGTTACTGTCTTGGTCCGCTCTGTGAAGTCCGCATTCCAGTTCATGGTCCGGTCCATCGTTCCTTATGCCAGGTTTTCCAGTTTTCCCTTGTCCTGTTGTGTGCTTTAATTGAGGCACATGATTCTGATTTTAGACTGGCTACATAAATAGCTCCTGGGTTCAGCTTCAGTTGCTGGACTGTTGCCTTCCCTTCACCTTCCTCCTGAAGCCTTACCTGCAACCTCGCCTGTGTCCTTGCCTGTATCGCTGTCAAGTTCTACCGCCGGAGCAAGACTGGAGCCCTGCTGTGTCTAGATAAGGAACTGTCTATTGTCGTTTGGAACTGTCCCTTTGTCCACGCTTTCACTAGGTAGGTCTGGCCATTTGCCATTACCTTCTGTTAGCAACCGTCTCTGTGTCCATGCCTTCGCTAGGTAGGTCCAGCTGTTTGCTGCTACCGTGTGTTGGGAACTGTCTCTCTGTGTATGAGGCCCGGCCCTATGTCCTGTTCCCAAGGAGGGGGCCCGGCTCTATGTTCTGCGTTCCTGTCTCCCAAGACCAAGGCTCTGTGCTCTGCGTTCCTGTCTCCCAAGACCAAGGCTCTGTGCTCTGCATTCCTATCTCCAGAGACCAAGTCAAGGCTTCGGGGTCTCATCCTGTCCATGTGCCTTGCCCAGCCCAGGAGTACCTCACCCAGCCCGGTGCTGGGGTTCCCTCGTCCTGTCCAGGAGTCTCACGTCCAGTCCTGTGGCCGCTCCTCATCCTGTAGCCACGTCTTATCCTCACCTAGATCCGGGGTCTGACCTGAGTCAAGACCGAGGTTCTGGGTCCCTGTCCAGTCTCTGGCTTGGAGTCCAAGCCCAGACTCCTAGTTCCCAGTTCCTTGTCTTGGTCCTGCTTTCCTAGCCAAGTCCTAGCCCAAGTCTGTGTTCCTGTCCCAGCTCCCTAGTCAAGTCCTGTTCCTAGTACTTCAGTGTCTGTGTCTTGTATATGGGTCCGCTACCACCCTGTATGACAGAAGCATAAGTCAGATGTATCAGTATCACAATGGAATGAAGGGAATTAGAGGCATGAAAGAGGAGCTTGCCTAGGTGGATTGGAGGGAGATGCTAGTGTGGATGACGGGAGAGCAGAGATAGCTGGATTTTCTGGGAATAGTTCTCAAGGTGCAGGTAGGTATGTCCCACAGAAGAAGTTGTTCTCAAATGGCAGTGGTAGGCAACCGTGACTGATAAAGGAAGTTAAAGACTGCATAAAAGCCAAGGAAAAGGCATACAAGGTAGCAAAAGTGACTGTGAAGTTGGATGATTGGGAAGCTTTTAAAATCCAACAAAAGCCAACTAAAAAAACTATAAGAAGAGAAAAGATGAAATATGAGGGCAAACTAGGCAATAATATAGACCAGGATACCAATTTTTTTCAGTTATATAAAGAGTAAAAGGGAGGTGTGAGTTGATATTAGACCACTAGAAAATTATGCTGGTGAGGTCGTAATGGGGGACAAAGAAATGGCAGATGAACTTAATAAATGCATCATTCTTCACTGTGTAGAAACTAGCAGTGTGCTAGAGGTCAGGAGGTGAGGTGAGTGCCATTGCTATTACAAATGACAAAGTGCCAGGCAAACTGAAAATTCTTAGGATGGATAAGTCACCTGGTCAAGAGGAATACATCCCAGAGTTCTGAAAGAGGTTGTTGAAAAGATAGCAGATACATTGGTCATGATCTTTCAAAAATTGCTTGATTCTGGCAATAGAGGACCGGAAAATTGCAAATGTCATTCCACTTTTTAAAATGGGAGAAAGGCAAGTTAGCCTAACCCCAGTGTTTGGGAAAGTCAAAGTCAGCATGGTTTCTGTAAAGAAAATCTTGTCTAATAAGTCTATTAAAGAGTTCTTCAAGGAAGTTACAAGCAAGATGGACAAAGGAAAGACAGTGAATGTCATTTACTTGGATTTTCAGAGGGCATTTGATAAGGTGCCCCTCATGAGGCTGCTTAACAGGATAAAATCCATGGCATTGCAGGAACGACACGGGCATGGATAGAGGAATGGCTGACAGGCAGGAGGCAGTGAGTGGGAATAAAGGGGACCTTTTCTGGTTGTCTGCCAGTGACTAGTGGTGTTCCTCAGGGGTCAGTATTGGGACCATTACTTTTCACATTGTTTGTCAATGATTTAGATAATGGAATTGCTGGCTTTTTGGCAAAGTTTTAAGTCAAGTTGCTTTTGTCATTTCGACCATAAACTGCTGGTACAGTACACAGTAAAAATGAAACAACGTTCCTCCAGGACCATGGTGCTACATGAAACAACAAAAAACTACACTCGACTAAGTGAGACAATACAAGGCTACACTAGACTATGTAAGACAACACAAAAACTGCACTAGACTACAGACCTACACGGGACTACATAAAGTGCAGGGCAGTGCAATAATTAATTAATAAATCAATAATTAATAAACAAGATAGGCACAGTAGAGGACAATTTCAATATGATAATAAATGATGTAGATGTCAGTCTAGACTTTGAGTATTGAGGAGTGTGATGGCTTGGGGAAGAAATTGTTGCACAGTCTGGTTGTAAGAGCCCAAATGCTTGGGTACCTTTTGCCAGATGGCAGGAGGGACAAGAGTTTGTATGAGGGGTGCATGGGGTCCTTCACAATGCTGTTAGCTTTATGGGTGCGGCGTGTGTGTGAACATCTGTAATAGCAGGAAGAGAGACCCTTATGATCTTAGCTGACCTCACTATCAGCTGCAGGGTCTTGCGATCCAAAATGGTACAATTTCTGAACCAGGCAGTGATGCAGCTGCTCAGGATGCTCTCAATACAACCTCTGTAGAATGTGTTGAGGATTGGGGGTGGGAGATGGACTTTTCTCAGCCTTTGCAGAAAGTAGAGATGCTGCTGGGCTTTCTTGGCTATGGAGCTGGTGTTGAGGGACCAGGTGAGATTCTCCACAAGGTGAACACCAGGAAGTTTGGTGCTCTTAACGATCTCTACAGAGGAGTCGTCAATGTTCAGCTGAGAGTGATTGCTCCGTGTCCTCCTGAAGTCAACAACCATCTCTTTTGTTTTGTTCACATTCAGAGACAGGTTGTTGGCTCTGCACCAGTCGGTTAGCCGCTGCACCTCCTCTCTGTATGCTGACTCATCGTTCTTGCTGATGAGACTCACCACGGTTGTGTCATCGGCGAACTTGATGATGTGGTTCGAGCTGTGTGTTGCAGCACAGTCGTGGGTCAGCAGAGTGAACGGCAGTGGACTGAGCACACAGAGCTGGGGGGCCCCCGTGCTCAGTGTGATGGTGTTGGAGATGCTGCTCCTGATCCGGACTGACTGAGGTCTCCCAGTCAGGAAGTTTGACTGGGAGATGATACAAAGATTGGTGGAGGGTTAGGTAGTGTTGAGGAAGCAATGCAATTACTGCAGGACTTAGACAAATTGGAAGAATGGGCAAACAAGTGGCAGATGGAAAATGTATGATAATACATTTTGGTAAAAGGAACAGTAGTGCAAACTATTAGCTAAATTAAGATAAAATTCAAACATCAGAGGGGCAGAGGGACTTGTAAGTCCTTGTACAAGACTCCCAAAAGGTTAATTTATAGTTTGAGTCTGTGGTGAAGAAGGCAAATGAAACATTGGCATTGATTTCAAGGGGAATAGAATATAAAAGCAAGGAGATAATGCTGAGCCTTTATAAGACTCTAGTCAGGCTGCACTTGGAGTATCAGCAACAGTTTTGAGCCCCATATGTCAAAGAATGTGTTGTTGTTGGAGAAAGTCCAGAGAAGGTTCAGGAAGATGAGTCGGGGCAATGAAGGGTTTAACATATGAGGAGCGTTTGGCATCTTTAGGCCTGTACTTATTGGAATTTTGAGGAATGTGGGGGGATCTCATTGAAACCTACTGAATGTGGAAAGGACAAGATAAGATGGATGTGGAGAGGATGTTTCCTCTGTTGGGGGTGTTCAGAACTAGAAGGCACAGCCTCAAAATTGAGCTGGGACCACTTAGAACAGAGGTAAAGAGGAATATTTTTTAGCTAAAGAGTGGTGAATTGGTGGAATATTCTGCACTATTAAGTTCAGACAGCTGTGGAGTCTAAGTCCATGGGTATATTTAAAGTAAAAGTTGATTGATGCCCTGACCAAACAGGAAACTAAGCTATGGCGAGGAGACAGGTGTATGGGGTTGAGTGGGATCTGGGAACAACCATGATGGAATGGCAGAGCAGACTTGATGGGCTGAATGGCCTAATTCTGCTCTTGTGTCTTATGGTATTATAGACCAGAATATGAAGGCAGGGATGTAATGCTGAGGCTGTAAGGCACTGAGTTTCACTTTGAGTATTGTGAATAGGTTTAGACCCCTTATTTAACAAAGGATGTGCTAACATTGGAGAGGATTCAGGAGTTCGCAAGTACGATTCCGGGAATGAAAGTCTTATCATATGAGCAGTGAGTGAAGGCTCTGGACAGTTCTTGCTGGAATTTAGGACAATAAGGAGGTTTCTCTTTGAAACCTATCAAATGTTGAAAGGCACAGATAGAGTGGATTTAAAGAGCACATTTCCTTTGGTAGGGGAGTCTATGACTGTACAGTTCAGCCTCAAAATTGAGAGACATCCATTTACAACAGAAATGAAGAGGAATTTCTTTAACCAGAAGATGGTCAATCTGTGAAATTGATAGCCACAGGAGGCTGTGGAGACCAGGTTACTGGGTGCATTTAAGGCAGAGGTTGATAGGCTCTTGATTAGTTAGCCTGTGGTAGGTCATGAATCAGCCATGATGAAATGGCAGAGCAGACTCGATGAGCCAAGTGGCTTAATTCTGCTCTTATGTCTTATGGTGATATGAATTTTTAAGCATTACTTTTTTACAGAAACAAATTTCTGAAGTGATTTCAATGAGCAGTTGCCTTTTCAACTCTACCCCAAAGTCTTTTGCAGCTTCAGATACTAATTTAGTCAATGTAATGGTAACAAAAGTAGGAATATTCTTAGATCCAGAGAGTGGACTAGCAGCCTCAGGCAGGCTAACAATGATGGCCTGGTGAACGTATTGATGATGCACCAGCATGGGGCTGTCAGTGTGTTAAGAAATACATTTAAATAACTGCTGTCTGACATGATTAGTACTGGCTATATCTCTCAGTATTAAATAGCCTTCAAACAATTGAATATTTTTCATATTGTAATTATGAATTGTAACTAACTGCTTGATTGTGTCATTTGGAATGATTGTTGCACACAAGTAAACCAGCTTGGTCTGTTTATTTTAAAAAAAAGTCAGGATATGCTCCATTACGTACAGTCCATTAGTGTTTCTAAGAATAATGGTTATTATACATTTGTGTGACTTAATATTTGCATTTTATTGTTTCATCTTGTGGACTGTGCAATAGGACAACATGTAATATGCAAAAATATAATAAACTAGCAGTAATGTGTACCATTGACAAGCATTGTATTGCTAAAAATGGCATTTCACACTAAACATCTGAACATGAATCAGAATGTTTAAAGAAAAATAAATATTAGCAATAGCTACATTTTTCCTCAGTTCATTGACTGAGTTACTGTTTGGAACAGTTTTGGTGTGAATTGGTTCTTTTATATTAGTTTCACTGTATAGACTGCAGATAATGAAACTGTAGATCAATGAGATCTTCCAGTAGATAATCTAATATTTAGTTATAGTTTGAAACATACTGTATATTTTGGTAGTTTGTGTAGGCTTCAGGTTTTGGAAGCATAATTAAGAAGCACTTTATTACCACAAGTAAGTGATGACATTCGGAAGTGAAAGCAGAAAGAGGAATTACTGATATCAACATATGCCAGATAAATGCAGATGACATCTATGTTTTGGCCCATGTTGCGAATTTCCTAAATGCAAATCCACATCATCTGCACATGCATCAAGAAAGTTGAGGTGAAGAAATAATTGTTTATGCACTTCATTTCATATAAAATCAATGAGTGGATTTTATTCCATATCTCAAATTTTGGGTAATAAATAACAAATTCAGTGAGGGGAAAATGTTTGTTACCTGAATGATCTTAAGATGGGTGAGGTATGTGTTGTCACATGGAAAAGTTCATTTTGAAATAGATCTTGAGTCCCCAAACATGTTTTGTGTGCTGATGCTATTCTTAAACTCATAAAAGGTACATGGTTTGAACAATAGAGAGTTGCTTTTTACTAAAATCAAGTGGAACAAGTAATTACAATTCAGACAATCAGGTTTGAAATTTATTAACATTAGCAACACACAAAATACTGGAGGAAACCAGCAAGTCATGACATGTATAAACAGAGTTATTGCTGCTCTGGATTGGTGGTGGGGTCAGTTGTACCCTTGTTGTGAATTTCCAGAAACTTCTCTCGGTTTGACCAATTAGATCGGAAGATTGGAGGGAGAACTTTTGCTGATGCTGGGAATCCAGGGCAACACACAAGATCCTGGAGGAGCTCAGCAGGTCAGGTGGCATCTATGAAAATTAATACGCAGTTGACAATTTGGGCTGAGGTTCACGAGGTTAATTCCCGGGATGGCAGGCCTGTCATGTGTTGAAAGATTTGAGTGACTGGGGTTGTATACACTGGAATTTAGAAGGATGAGAGGGGATCTGATTGAAACATATAAGATTATTAAGGGATTGGACACGCTAGAGGCAGGAAACATGTTCCCGATGTTGGGGGAGTCCAGAACCAGAGGCCACAGTTTAAGAATAAGGGGTAGACAATTTAGAACCGAGTTGAGGAAAAACTTTTTCACCCAGAGAGTTGTGGTTCTGTGGAATGCTCTGCCTCAGAAGGCAGTGGAGGCCAATTCTCTGGATTCTTTCAAAAAAGAGTTAGATAGAGTTAAAGATAGCGGAGTGAAGGGATATGGGAAGAAGGCAGGAAAAGGGTACCATTGTGGATGATCAGCCAAGATCACAGTGAATGGCAGTGCTGGCTCGAAGGGCTGAATGGCCTACTCCTTCACCTATTGTCTATTGCTGAGACCCTTCTTCATGACTGGAAAGCCTAATGGAAGAGGCCAGAATAAAAATGTGGGGGGAGGAGAAGGAGGATTAGCTAGAAGTTGATAGGTGAAGCTAGATGGATGGGCAAGGTAAAGTGATGAAGAAGAGTCTTATAGGAGAGGAGAGTAGACCATGGTAGAAAGGAAAGGAGAGACACCGGGGGAGGTGATAGGCAAGATGCCAGAGTGGGGAGTTGGATTGGAAGATGTAGAATTGCTTGTGGGTCGACCAAGGAATTATAAGGGTAAAAAAACACTAATGGGAGATAGAGACGTCCAAACAGTAGTGAAAATGTGATGTGCAAATTACAATAGGAGATAGAAAATGCATGTCAAAAGAAAAATGTTATGATAATATTTCAATATGCAGATAGATTGGGAAAATCTGAATGGAGCTGAATCCCAAGAGGGGGGATTTCTAGAATGGCTAAGAAATGGGTTTTTGGTTAAGCCCACTAAGGGATCAGCTATTCTGGACTGGGTGCTGCGCAATGAACCAGAAATGATTAGAGTGCTTAAGGTAAAGGAACCCTTCGGGACAATGATTGTAGATTTTACCCTGAAATTTGAGAAGGAGAAGCTAAAGTCAGAAGTATCAGTATTACAAACAAGAGAAAATCTGTAGATGCTGGAAATCTGAGTAACACAAAATGCTGGAGGAACTCAGCAGGCCAGGCAGCATCTATGGGGAAAAAACGCACAGCTGATGTTTCAGGCCGAAACCCTTCAGCAGGACTGCAGAAAAAAACTGAGGAGTGTTAGTGGAGTAAGGGAATTAGAGGCATGAGAGAGGAACTGCCCAAAGTTGACTGGAAAGAAACACCAAGAGGGATGATAGCAGAGCAGCAATGGGTGGAATTCCTGCAAACAATTTGTAATGCACAGGATATATACATCTCAAAGAAGATGTACATCTTCTAAAGGAAGAATGACACAACTGTGGCTAACAAGTCAGAGGGCGTATAATAGAGAAAAAAATAGTGGGAAGCTTCTAAAAACCAACAGAAGGCTACTAAAAAAAGTCATAAAGAAGGAAGCAATAATACCAAGGCAAGCTTACTGATAATATTAAAAATATTAAAAATTTCTTCAGATATGAAGTGTAAAAGAGGTGAGAATAGATACTGGAATGCTGGAGAGCTTGTAATTGGGGAAGGAAATAGCAGACAACCTGAATAAGTACTTTGAATCAGTCTTCACTGTGGAAGACACAAACCATATGTTGCAATGAATGAGGCGAACCCAAGCACAGGACATGGGCACAGAGATTTAGTTAGGATGCAGACGCGGGCGTGAGCGTTGAACAGCAAATGGGAGGGAGAGCAGGAAGGCAGGAGACGGGCAGAATTTATCTTGACATGGAGAGACCAGGTTTCACAGGTAAACCTCAGAACTGGAGTAGAACTTAGAAAACTGATCTTCACACGATGAGACTGAGTTTCACAGATAATCTCAGTACTGAAGCAAAATTTAGGACACACAATCCTAAGCGGCCAGGTAGTGTTAATTACCACACTAGCAAAACCAATGATCTGGCAACTAGTGGGTGCGAAGCCGGGGTTCTTATGCTGCAGGTCTTGATGAAAACCAGGTGTGTCGTCATCAAAGAGAATTAGGAGAAAATAGGGAATTAACCGTCAGAACCATGGCACAATCAAAGGGAATTAGGAGAAAATGGGGAATTAACGGTTGGGATTGTGAGAGCAGATGCCAGAAGTTGGAGTGGCAGGGGACAGAGTATGTGAAGTTGTCATTACTATGGAGAATGTTCTTGGGGAAAACAAACAGCTGAAGGTTGGTTAGTCACCTGGATCAGATGGTATACATCCCAGTGTTCTGAAGACATTGTAGAGGCACTAGTAATGATCTTTCAAGAATCAGTTGATTCTGTCATGACTCCAGAGGACTGGAAAATTGCCAATGTAACTCCACTATTCAAGAAGGGGGGAAAGTCAGGAGAAAAGAAATTACAGGCCAGTTAGTCTGACCTCAGTTGGGAAGATGTTGGAGCTGATGGTTAAGGATGTGGTTTCAGAGGGTAGTCAGCATCGTTTCCCTGAGGGAAAATCTTGCCTGACAAATCTGTTGAAATTCTTTGAAGAAATAACAAACAATAGGCAAAGGAGAACTAGTGGATGTTGTGCACTTGGATTTTCATCTTTGACAAGGTTCCATAAATGCCTAACAAGTTAAAAGCCCATGGTATTACAGGAAAGTTACTGGCATGGATACAGCATTAGCCAACTGGCAGGAGGAAAAGAGTGGAATTAAAGGGAGCCTGTTCTGGCTGGCTGCTGGTGACTAGTGGTGTTCCAGAACCTGGAACTTCCACCATACTGCTAGTGTTTTCCCCAGTGAAGACTAATGATTGATTAATCATGGTCTGTGTTGGTACTGAGGAAGGCAAATGCGGTTAGCATTCATTGCAGGAGGACTTGTATATAAAAGCAAGGAAGTAATGTTGAGGCTTTATAAAGCACTGCTGAGACCTCACATGGCGTATTGGGAGCAGTTCTAGGCCCCGTATCTATGAAAGGATGTGCTGACATTGGAGAGTGTTCAAAGGAGGTTCACGAAAATTATTCTGAGATTGAAAAGCTTGTCATAACAGTAACATTTGATGGCTCTGGGCCTCTATTCACTGGAATTCATAAGAATGAGGGGTGACCTCATTGAAACCTATTGAATGTTTAAAGGCCTCAATAGAGTGGATTTGGAGAGTTGTTTCCTATGGTGAGGGAGTTTAAGACCAGAGGACGTAGCCTCTGAATAGAAGGAAGACCTTTTAGAACATAGATGGAGGAATTTCTTTTGCCATAGAGCAGTGAATCTGTGGAATTCTTTGCCACAAGTAGCTATGGAGACCAGGTCTTTATGTATATTTAAGGCAGAAGTTGATAGATTCTTGAGTGGTCAGGGCATGAAGGGATATGGGAAGAAAGTAGGATATTGGGGCTGAGGAAAACTGGATCAGCCATGATGAAATGGCAGAGCAGACTCGATGGACTAAATGGCCTGATTCTGCTCCAATATGCCTTATAGAAGAGGGAAGATGGAGGAGTCAAAATTTACAGAAAAGAAAATCTGATGTTCCTGCTATCAGATTGGAGATAACCTAGACTGAATATAAGGTTTTGCTTCTCTACCCTGAGAGTGGCCCCATGGTAACAAAAGAGGAGTCATGTTGGAATGGGAATGGGGATAGGAATTAAAATGATTGGCCAGCTAGGAATTCCGCTTTGAGGTTGAAGCTCTATCAGGAATGCAAAGCAGCATTTACACTGGGATCCTTTTGTCCTTTGGCTGCTACTTGAAGAAATATGATCAAAGCATAAGAAACAACATTTTTGGGAAGTTTTCTTAGTTGTGTCTGAAAAAAGAGATAAAGTAGTATTGGAGTATAGAGCATCAAGGGAAGTTCAACCATACATGACTAGCCAAGAATACAGCCAAATGAAATACTGTTCCTCTGGAGCGAAGGTGCAAAACACTTTACCAGCAGTCTTACACAACACAAGGCACAAATAGCAACAAACATAGTCACATTAAAAAATATGCTACATATAGCCCAAGTACCTGAGTGACATGTCCTACAAATTAATGGCGCTTGGGTGTTGGCAAGAGCAAGCAGTTCTCAACAGTCTGCAGACAAACGCATGTACGAACGGCAATCCAGTGTGTCTTCCGAACTAACACTGGAGGACAGCTTTGAAGGGAGGGGCCAGCTCCCAGTCCAGCATGGACACCATGCCATACTGCCTCCAGTATTTCAGTGTTCTGCAACAGGAAAGCTGCAGCACGAGGTCTGTTCATTGCTGCAAATGAAGCCACACAGCTGATCTCGCCAATAAACTAGTGAACTGGACTTGCAGCATTTTACATTACTATTGTCCAACAGGGTCTTCCAATTGCAAGAAAAACATCCAAGATAATTATTTGCTGTTAGTCTGCGCACTGCCTTCATATACTGATCTCAGTTCTTGTCTGTAGCATGCAATGTGATCTGCACCAAGTCCAGCTCCTCCAGTTCACTGAGCAATTTGCTGATGGGGTAGACCTGCCTTACATGAAGTTCTTAAATTCCAGTAGTGGCTTGTGATTGTACAAACGATGTTTAGATAAGACAAAAGCATCTTTGGTTGGCCCCAGAGAGGCTGCTGCATCTGAGCACACTTCCATCTTACTGGAAGTTAACTAATGGCTATTCAGCCCATTAATTCTGCTTTGCCCTTCAATTATCCTTCTCAACCCTATTCTTCTGCCTTCTCCCTTTAACCTTTAATATCCTTACTAATCAACAACCCATCAACTTCTACCTTAAATATACTCAATAACTTAGCTTCCACAGCTGCCTGTGGCAACAGATTCCAAAGATTCAGCATCTTTTAGCCAAAGAAATTCCTCTTCATCTCTGGTCTAAAGGTACATCCTTTCACTCTGAGGCTGTTCCCTTGATCCTACACTCCTCTACTGGAAACTTCCTCTCCATGTCCACTCTAAAACTTCCAATATTCATTCTTCTAAATTCCAGTGAATACAGGGTCAGAGCCTGATAAATAAAATATCAAGTCTAATGCAAGAAACGCAATCTCACTTGCAGACAGGAATTCACAAATTTTAAGGCAAAAATGTTTGTTCATGCAGTGAGACGTGAGCAATGCTTTTCACTGTACATGTTCAGAGACCGAACTCGAACCATTATTGACTTGTTCACTGAATGATGCAAAAGGATGGCCTTTCACTTAACATCTACAAAACGTGGATCCTCTGTCAATGGGATTGTCTTCACTACCCTCCAACAATGAGACCCTGGAAAACAAGAACACTTATCACATTTTGCGAGCCAACTTTCAGTGAAAGGAGACATTGACGATGAATTTTACCAGAATTTGCTACAGCTAGAATAACTTGTATTCAGTTAAAGCAGAAATCTCATTGTCTACTAAGCAGCAGTCTTTTTGCCTTCTGAGACTTAGACTACATATGCAAAACCACAAGATATGGGAGCAAAATTAGGGCATTTGACCAATTGAGTCTGCCTCACCATGTCTGATACGATTTCTCAAATCCATTCTCCAGCTTTATCCCAGTAAACCTTAACCCCCACCTTACCTATCAACGGTTCAAATATTCAACATACATTTATTATCAAAATATGTATGCAGTATACAAACCTGAGATTCATCTTGCTCAGTGACAGCCATGAAACAAAAACCATTGAACTCATTTAAAGAATAAACATGAACTCCACCAAATACAAAAAAATAAATAAATCGTGCAAAAGGCAATAAAAAAACCAGGAAAAACACAAAATAAAACACACAGTCAAAAGAGTCCAGGTGTATTCAGTTCATCTCAGTGTTTGTTATCTGTAGGCTGCCCCAATTCAAAATCACCCAAAATAGCAACAAAAAAAGGAACAACCAGAAACATGTCACATGGTGATCTACAGAATCCAATCCATAAATTGTGTCAATTAAACCTTCTCTAGGACACAGAACTCTGCCACCGTTCTCCGACAGCATTGGTGGAGAGAGGCCATCCTAATGCAGGGACCTTCCTTTGGGAGCAGTGAGCGACAAGGGGAGAGAGAGAGAGACCATCGCACACAGGCACCTTCTTCCGGCAGCAGAGAGAGAGAGAGAGGCTGGTAGACAGCACTGAACAGCCGCTCACCTTCTGCAATTGCCTCAATGATTTCAATCTATCTAGGCACTTTAATCAGCAGGATTGCTGAGTAGGGGAGTCAACTCCAGGCTTCTTAGCCTCAAGGCTACATGCTTCCCTTGAAACCTCTCAGAGGTAGCAGAGCAGCAGAATGTTCAATCAGCTTGAAAAACACACCAAAATGTTGATAACAGCCTCCAACAGTAGCAGAACCAAATTTGAAAGAAAAAGGCAGAAAAGACACAAAAGAAGTAGTTTCATGAACTATCTGGAGGACATCACCCTTGGTTGCACAGTTCCAAGTTATCAATATTGCTATTAATGTCATTATCAACATCTGCCTTAAATATACCCAATTTCTTAGTCTCCAGGACCCTTGTAACAAAATACACCAATACACTACCCTTTGGTGTATGAAACTCTTCACCTCAGTTTTAAAGGAATGTACTTTTATTCTGAGGCTGTGCCCTTGGTATCTAGACTCCCCTACTAATCAAAACATCTACTCTAACCAGGCCTTTCAGTATCAATGAGATCCCCCCACACCCTACCATCCTTCTGAACTTGGGTACAGGACAAGAGACATCAAATGCTCCTCATGCATCAAGCCTTTCATTTCTGGAATTATTCTTGTGAACCTCCTCTGAAACCTCTCCAGGATCATAATATCTTTCCCTCGATATAGAGCCAGAAATTGCTCATAATAATCCAAATGTCTCGCCAATTCTTTATAAACTTCAGCAGTACATTTATGTTCCAGTCCTCACAAAATCAATGCTAACTTTGCACTTGCTTTCATTATGACCCACTGAATCCACAAGTCCCAAGTCCCTTTGCACCTCCGATTTCTCAATTTTCACCCTATTTAGAAAATGGTCTGCACCTTTATTCTTCTTACCAACGTACATACGCAACCCCAAGTTTCCTGCAATAAATTCCTTCTGCTACTTCTTTACCATTCTCCCAACCTCTCTAAGTCCTTCTGCAGACCTATGTGACATGGCCAGACCCTCCACCTATCTTGTTATCTGCAAACTTGGTCACAATGCTGTCAGTTACTTCATCCAAATCATTAATGTATAAAGTGAAAAACTGGACTCAATACTGACCCCTGAGGAACTCCACTAATCACCGGCAGCCATCCTGAAAAGGACCCATTTATCCCCACTCTCTGCCTTCAGCCAGTCATCCAAACTTCTGTCAAGGCTAATAGTGTTATGGTAAAGATAGACATACAATGTTCAGGGTACCCTGGCTGTTAAGATATATCAAGGCTATAGTCTGGAAAATAAAGGAATCGTCCATCATGTTTAGGTAGCCGGGCATGAACAAATTCCTCAATTAATATTCAAGAAATTTGGCCTGTCCCCTAAAACACTCACTAATTTTTATAGATGCACCGTAGAAAGTATTCTTCTAGGGTGCATCACAACCTGGTACGGAAGTTGTCCTGTCCAAGACTGAAAGAAGCTGCAGAAGATCGTCAACACGGCGCAGCAGATCACACAAACCAATCTTCCATCCTTGGACTCACTTTACACCGCACGCTATCAGAACAGTGCTGTCAGGATAATCAAAGGCATGACCCACCCAGCCAAAAGACTTTTCATCCCTCTTCCCTCTGGGAGAAGGTTCAAGAGCTTGAAGACTCGTACGGCCAGATTTGGGAACAGCTTCTTTCCAACTGTGATAAGACTGCTGAACGGATCCTGACCCGGATCTGGACCGTACCCTCCAAATATCTGGACCTGCCTCTCGGTTTTTTTGCACTTTCTTACTTTCCATTTTTCTATTTTCTATTTATGATTTATAATTTAAGTTTTTAATATTTACTAATTTTTACTATTTTAAATATTTTTCATATTCAAAATTTGTAATCCAGGGAGCGGGAAGTGCAGAATTAGATATCGCTGTGGTGATTGTATGTTCTAGTATCAATTGTTTGGCGACAATAAAGTATAGTGTATAATATATACGATTAGGCTTAAAAAGGAAATCCCCAGAGAGGAAATACGTGCATGAGGTAGATTTGGCAGAGAGAGTTAAAGATAATCCCAAAAGGTTCTTCAGTTATTAACAATAAAAAATGTAACTATGGAAACACTGATTATTCTTAAAGTTCATACCTGCACCTCTTGTAGCATTCTTGATCTCCAGACTTGAATGCCTCAAAAGCTGTCTTAGTGTGGAGCCACAGGAGATGGCTGAGATTTTTAGAACACAAACATTGAACAGTCACACAGGAACAGGCCCTTTGGCTCACAATATATTGCTGAACCAATTAAATTAGTAATCAAATAGCTATCCAAACTATTCTCCTCTGCCTACAAAATGTCGATATCCTTCAATTTCCCTCACATTCATATGCCTATCTAAACATCTCTTAAATGTCCCCAGGTTCCTCAGCATACCCATCACCGAGGACCTCACTTGGTCTGTATATACTGGCCGTGTGGTGAAAAAGGCACAACAGCGCCTCTTTCACTTCAGACGGTTAAAGAATTTTGGCACGAGTCCCCGGATCCTAAAAACTTTCTACAGGGGCACAATTGAGAGTATCCTGACTGGCTGTATCACTGCCTGGTATGGAAAGTGTACTTCTGCAGACTGCAGAGTATTCAGGACATCGGTGACAGGTGCGTAAAAACAGCCCAAAGGATCATCGGAGACCCGAGTCACCCCAACCACAAACTGTTCTAGCTGCTATCATCCGGGAAACGGTACTGCAGCATAAACCAGGCTCAACAGGCTCTGGGACAGCTTCTTCCACCAGGCCATCAGACTGATTAATTCATGCTGAAACAATTGTATTTCTATGTTATATTGACTGTCCTGTGGTATATCTTACTGTACATACTATTTATGTCAAATTACTACAATTTGTACACTGCACATTCAAATGAAGATGCAACGTAAAAATTATCTCCTCATGTATGTGAAGGATGCAAGAAATAAAGTCAATTCAATAATGTTCCTGCCTCTACCTCCACCACAGGCAACACATACCAGACACCCATCACTCTAAAAACCTTGCCCCACACATTTCCTTTGAACTTTCTCCTTCTCACTTCGCTGCATGCTCTCTGGTATTAGACATTTCAACCCTGGATAAATGATATTGTTTCTCTACTCTATCTATGCCTCTTGTGATGTCACCCAGTTCGGATATGGCCCAAGTGCGGCGTGAGAGACACTGAAGCAGGTCGATAGTTCACAGATTTTAATGAGAACAGTGTTAAAGGGACACACGGTATGGACAAGGGAACTATCTACCAGGCGGGGAGGAGGGGGAGAGGTAGTAACTGGCTTGAGCTGGGTGGATCTTCGGTGATACTGGTAGACTCAATCTATATCACACCTTGTTGACAGCCTTTTCCACTACAAACAGTCCCACATAGCGCGGTGCCAATTTCCAGCTCTCGACTTTCAGGGGAAGATCCCTTGATGCCAACCAGACATCCTCTCCTGGCTTGAATGGCCTTGTGTGTGGAGGAGCCGGATCAGTGGTTGTGACACAAAACCTTACAATCCTCTATCAGGTCTCCTCTCAGCATTGAACTCTCCAGAGTAAACAACCCACGATTGTCCAACCTCACATTATAGCACATCCAGGCAACATCCTGGAAAACATCTTGTGCACCTTCTCCAAAGGCTCAAAACCCCAGAATTTTTAATGCCTATTTTTTCCAGTTTACGGAGAATATCATAGATATCAAAGAAATTAGGGTAATAATGAGTGAAGTCTTACATTATATGCATAAAACCATAAGACTTAGGATCAGAATTAGGCCATTCAGTCCATCGAGTCTGCTCTGCCATTCCATCATGACTGATCCCAGATCCACTCAAACCCATACACCTGCCTTCTCGCCATATTCTTTGACAGCCTGACCGATTGGAAAACTATCAACTTCTGCCTTATATATACACATGAACTTGAGCTCCACTATAGTCTGTGGTAGAGCATTCAAAGATTTACTACTCTTTGGCTAAAAATATTCCTCCTTACCTCTATTCTAAAGGGTCACCCCTCAGATATGAGGTTATGCCCATTAGTTCAGGATACGCCCACCATAGGAAACAGCCTCTCCACAACCACCCTATCTAGTCCTTTCAACATTCGGTAGGTTTCAATGAGATCCCACCCCCCCCCCCCACCCCGCACTCTTCTAAATTGCAGGGAGAACAAGCCTAAAGCTGCAAAATGCTCCTCATATGTTAACCCCTTCATTCCCGTAATTATCGTTGTGAGCCTCTTCTGGACTCTCTCCAATGACAACACATCCTTTCTGAGATATGGGGCCCAGAACTGTTGACAATACTCCAAGACTAGTGTCTTATAAAGGCTCAGCATCATCTCCTTGCTTTTATTTTCTATTCCCCTTCAAATAAATGCCGACATTGCTTTTGGCTTCTTTACCACAGACTGTAAGTTAACCTTGGAGGCTTGCACGAGGACTCCTAAGTCCCTCTGCACCTCTGATGTTTGAAACTTCTCCCCATTTAGGTAATAGTCCACACTATTGTTCCTTTGGCCAAACTGCATTAAAATACATTTCCCAGTACTGTATTCCATTTGCCAGTTTTCTCCCCATTCTTCCAATTTAAGTCCTGCTGAAATCGCATTTCTTCCTCGGCACTACCTACCGCTCCACCTATATATATGTATCATCAGCAAACTTTGCCACAAAGCCATCAATTCCATGATCTAAATTACTGACAAACAGTGAAAAGTAGTGGTCCCAACACTGATCCCTGAGGAACACCACAGGTCACAGACAGCCCAGCAGAAAAGGCCCCCTTTATTCCCACCAGCCGCCAAGCAGAAAAAGCCCCTTTTATTCCCACTCACTGACCTCTCAGCCATTCCACTATCCATGCCAGTATCTTTCCTGTAATGCCATAGGATTTTATATTGGTAAAAAGCCTCATGTGTGGCACCTCAGCAAAGCCCTTCTGAAAATCCAAGTAGATGACATCCACTGCCTCTCCTTTCTCCATCCTGCTTGATACTTCCTCGAAGAAATCTTAACAGATTTCTCAGGCAACCATGCTGACTGACTAATTCTAACCTTAGTGTCCAAGTACCTCAAAATCTCATCCTTAATACTAGACTCCAACACTTTCGCAACTACTGAGGTTAGGCTAACTGACCTATAATTTCCTTTCTCTTGCCTTCCTCCCTTCTTAAAGAGTGGAGTGGGATTTGCAATCTTCCAGTCCTCCAGGACTAGGCCAGAATGAAGTGATTCTTGAAAGATCATGACCAATGTATCCATTATCTCTTCAGCAACCTCTCTCAGGACTCTGGGATGTAGTCCATCTGGCCCAGGTGTCTTATGCACCTTAAGACCTTTGAGTTTGCCTGCACTTTGTAATAGCAATGGCTCTCACTCCTGCTCCCTGACACTCACGGACCACTGGCACACTGCTAGTATCTTCCACAGTGAAGATAGATGCAAAGTACCCATTAAGTTCATCTGCCATTTCTTCGTCCCCATTACTACCTCACCAGCACCATTATTTTCAGTGGCCCAGTAACAACTCTCACCTCCCTTTTATTTTTTATGTAACTGAAAAAACTTTTGGTATCCTGCTTTATATTAATGGCTTGGTTGTCCTTACAGTATATTTCACCTTTTCCCTTCTTATAGCTCTTTTAGTTGCCTTTTGTTGGATTTTAAAAGCTTCCCAATCATCCAACTGCCTACTCACTTTTGCACTTTTGCTACCTTTCCTTGGCATTTATGGAGTCCTTAACTTCCATTGTCAGCCGTGGTTGGCTACCCCTGCCATTTGAGAATGTCTCCCTCTACAGGACATATCTATCTGGCGCCTTGTGAACTATTTCCAGAAACTTCAGCATCTCTGTTCTGCTGTCACCCTCCCCAATCGACCTGGGCAAGCTCTTCTCTCGTGCCTCTGTAACTTCCTGTATTCCATTGCAATACTGACACATGTGACTTCTCCTTCTCAAACTGCGGTATGAATTCAATCACAGTCCCTGAAGAGTGGCTTTGTGTTAAGCACCCCAATAAGATCTGGGTTATTACATAATACCCAATCTAAGATAGCCTTCCCCAAGTAGACTCAAAAACAAGTTTCTCTAAAAAGCCATCTCATAGGCATTCAACAAATTCCCTCTCTTGCGATCCAACACCAACCTGATTTTCCCAATCCCCTTGCATATTGAAGACCCTATTTCTATTGTGTATTACCCTTATTCCAACTCCCTTTGCAATCTTAATCCCACATCTTGGCTACTGTTTGGAGGCCTATAGATGATTCCCATTATGTTTTTTTTACCCTTGTAATTTCTTAACTCTATCCACAAAGATTCAAGATTCTCTGACCCTATGTCACCTCTTTCTAAAGATGTAATTCCATCTCTTACTAACAGAACCACACCACCCACTATGCCTTACTGCCTATCCTTTCAATACAAAGTTCTTTTGAAGAGGTAACTAAAAGGATAGATGGAGATAGGGTTCTGAAAGTTGTCTGTGTTGATTTTATTAAAGTGTTTGACATAGGTGATCTGGAAGGTTCAGTTACCTGGGATTCAGGGGGAACTAGAAAGCCGTATTCAGAATCAGCTCAATCAAAGGAAGTAGAGGGTGATGGTTGAAGCTCAACTCTCCAGCTGAAGGTAGTGCCCTGGAGGCCGTTTTTTCACTATTTTTGTCCATGATTGGAATATGAATATTCCTGGTGCAATTTACAATTTGTTGATGACAGCAAATTAGGGAATCTTGTTGATAGTAAAATGGGTAACAATGAATTTTGAAGATATCTTCATCAGTTAGGGCAATGGGTTGAGGAATGGCAAATCGATTTCAACTTAGATAAGTGTGAGGTGATCTATTCTGGACATTCAAAATAGGGAATGGCAGGGGATTGATGAGTGTTGTGGAACAGAGGGACCTGGAGTACAAGTGCACAATTCACTGAAAACAACCTGATAAGTAGGCAGGGTTGTGAAGAAAGCACTTCGCATGTTAACTTTCATCAGTCATGGCACCGAGTTTAGAAGTAGGACCATTATACTGTGTTATATAAGATATTGTTGAGGCTGTACTTCGAGAATTGTGTACATTTTTGATCGCACTGTTACAGGAAAGACATTGTCAAGCTGGCAAAACTGCAGAAGAGGTTTATCTTGCTGTTCCCCACCAAGAAGGCTGCAAAGCACTCCGTTTTCTCTCTCGACACCAGACGCATCCAGTTCTCCTCCACCAACACTCTCCTCCATCTAGTAGAAGTTATCCTCACTCTAAATAGTTTCTCCTTTCACTTCCTTCAAACAAAAGGGGTAGTCATGGGCACTTTCATGGGTCCCAGCTATACCTGCCTGTTTGTCGGCTACATGCAACAGTCTATGTTCCAAGCCTACACTGGTAACCGTCCCACACTCTTCCTACACTACATCGATGACTGCATTGGTGCTGCTTCCTGCACCCATGCTGAACTCATCGACTTCATCCACTTTCCCTCCAACTTCCACCCTGCCCTCAAATTTACCTGGTTCATTTCTGACACCCTCATCCCCTTTCTTGATCTCTCTTATCCAACGATATCTAATATAAATTCACAGACTTTCACAGCCACCTAGACCATAGCTAGACACACCCTGTTACTTGTAAAAATGCCATCCCCTTCTCTTAATTCCTTCATCTCCACTGCATCTGCTCTCAGAGGCTTTTCATTCTAGAATGAAGGAAACGTCCTCCTTTTTCAAAGAAGTGGGCTTCCCTTCTTCCACCATCAATGTTTCCCTCAACCGCATCTCTTCCGTTTCACACACATCTGCTCTTACACCATCCTCCCGCCACCCTACCGGGGGTAGGGTTCCTCTTGTCCTCACCTACCAAACCACCAGTCTCCATGTCCAGCACATAGTTTTCTGAAACTTCCACCACCTCCAATAGAATCTCACTACTGAGCACATCTTTCCCTCCACCCCACTTTCTGCTTTCCACAGGGATCGCTCCCTACATGACTCCCTTGTCCATTCCTCCCTCCCCACTGATCTCCATCCTGGCACTTATCCTTGCAAGCGGAATAAGCACGACACCTCCTCCCTCACGACCATTCAGGGCCCTAAACAGTCCTTCCAGGTGAGGTAACACTTCACCTGTGAGTCCGTTGGGGTCATTTACTGCGTTTGGTGCTCCCGGTGTGGCCTCCTGTATATCGGTGAGACCTGATAGAGATTGGGAGACCACTTCGCCGAGCACCTATGCTCAGTCTGCCGGAATAAGCAGGATCTCCGATATGTCCCTCCATGGTCTACACCACTGTCGTGATGAGGCCACATTTCTGTTGGAGGAACAACACCTTATATTCCGTTTGAGTAGCCTCCAACCTGAAGGCATGAACATCGATTTCTCAATCTTACAGTAATGCCCCCCACCTCCTTCATGATTTCCCATCCCCTTTTTCCTCTCTCACCTCATCTCCTTGCCTGTCCATCACCTCCCTTTGGTGCTCCTCTCCCCTTTTCTTTCTTCCATGCCCTTCTGCTTCTTTCACCAATCAACTTCCCAGCTCTTTAGTTCACCCTTCCCCCTCCTGGTTTCACTGATCATCTTGTGTTACTCTCTCCCTTCCCCCCACCTTTGAAATCTGCTCCTCACCTTTTTTTCTTCAGTTCTGCTGAAGAGTTTCGGCCTGAGGCGTCGACTGTACTCTTTTCCTGGACGCTGCCTGGCCTGCTGAGTTCCTCCAAGATTTTGCGTGTTTTGCTCAGATTTTCAGCAACTGCAGCTTTTCTTTTGTTTGGCATGCTGTATGTTTATCCCCAGGAGTGCAGGAGAATGAAGGGTGACCTCACAGAAGAATATAAAGTCATGAAAGGCATGGATCAGGTGAATGGTCATAGCCTTTTCACCAAGGTTGGCAAGTCCAAAACTAGAGGACACAGATACAAGATAAGAGGGGAGAGATTTAAAAGATTTAAAAGATGGGTAACTTCTTTATACTGAGGGTAGCGTGTAACCGGAATGAGCTGCTAAAGGATGTGGTCGAGGCAGGGACAATTGGAACATTTAAAAGGCATTTGGATAGATACATGGAGTTGAAGAGCATTGAGGGTTATGGGCCTAATGCGTACAGGTGGGACTAGCAGGGTGGATGCTGTGGCCAGCATGGGCCAGCTGGAATGAAGGGCCTGTTTTTGTGCTTTATTACTCGATGACTATCTGTAACTGCACCAATATTGGTGTCATCCCTAAACTTGCTGATCCCCCCATCTACATTTGATATACTGTATTTCACAAGCAACAGAGGCTCCAGCACAGATTCCTATTGAATACCACTGGTCATGGACTTCTAGCCATAATAACAATCTTCAAACTTATTCTCTGTCTTCTGAATTCACTTTAGATCCCATGCATTATTATCTTCTGAGTCAACCTGTAATGAGAGACCTTGTCAAATGTCTGAATAAAATCTATGTGGATAACATCTACTGCTTTACCCTCATCATGCACCTTCGTCACTTCCTTGAAATACTCGTTCAAGTTCGTAAGGCATGACTTCCCTCGCACAAAGCCAGGCTGTCTTTCCCGAAGCCAAGCCTTTCCAAATGCACATAAACCATCTCTAATAACTTTCTCATCACTGACACAAAACTCACTGGTGTATAATTATCTGGATTATCTCTATTTCGCTTCTTAAACAAAGGCACAACTTTTGCTATTCTCCAGTCTGCAAGAACCTTGCCTGTTGTTTGTGAGGACACAAAGATCTTTGTCAATGTCCCAGCAATCTCTTCACCTGTACCTTTCAGTGTTTAGGAATATATATGCCATAAAGCTCTTAATGCTTTTCAGATCACCCATCTTACCACCTTTATCTCAAAATGTCCCAACACATTAGCATAGCCAGTCTGTTCACAAACCTCCAATTCCTTCCACTTGATAAGTACCAATGCAGAGTCCTCATGTATTACCTCAGGCACTTGCTCTAACTACAAGCATTAATTCCCTTCTTTATCCTTGAATGCACCCACTCTCTTCTTAGTTATCCTTTTTTTCTTAATGTAAGTATATAAAATACTTTGGATTTACCCTTGACCCTAGTCACTAAGGACATTTCATGGCCCCTTTTGGCTTTCTTAATTGCCTGCTTGAGGTATTTCTTGTTTCCTTTATATTCCACAAGGGCCCAGTATGAGTTTAGTTTCCTAAACTTTATACTTCCTGGATTAGACAGCGTGCCTTATGAGGATTGGTTGACTGAGCTTGGGCTTTTACTTTGCAACGAAGGACGATGAGAGACCACTTGATAAGATGAGAAGTGGCATATATAGATTGGACAGGCAGTAACTTCTTCCCGGGGGGCATTGGCTAATACAAGGGGGCATACTTTGATTTGAGGAAAGTATAGGGTGATATTAGAAACAAGAGAAAATCTGCAGATGCTGGAAATCCATGCAATACACACATAAAATATGCAGAAACATAAGAAGGGGTGGAGCAGATAATGCAATAAAGGTGAAAACATCAGTTTTACAAATTATATGGTGCATATTATTATGTTGGAAACCATACTGTGCAATAAGAAATTTCACAGAATTAGCACTATTCAGTTTAAAGACAAAACTTGAAAAAAGTGGCAAGACAAACTGAAATAGATTGAGGATTCATTAAAGAAGAGCAATCTATGTCTTATGAGCAGAAAATAATTAATTTGGTCAAGAAAAATAGCCTAGGTATTTTCTAGCGACTGAAGACGGTGAAGAACCACAGGCATCCAATATAATAACAGGTGCCACAGGTGAACACAATGCTATTTCTGCTTGGGGTGTCGAAGTTTGGTGTTGAATTCTGGCACTCTCTGTAAGGAATCTTTGTATGTTCTCCCCATGGAATGTGTGGATCTCCCCTGGGTGCTCTGGTTTCCTCCCACAGTCCAAAAATATATTGGGTAGGTTTATTGATCATTGTACATTGTCCCCCCCCCCCCCCGCCCTGGGTTGTATGGGGTGTCAGGGAGGGGTAGCACCTCTGGTGGGGGAACATGTCGCGTCCTTTTTAGGGCGGTTAGTCCACCTTTGGTCCCCATCTGGCACTCAGCTCTCACCTGTGGCTCCCCATAGCTGTTTGCATGCGATAGCGGCCACACCCCGGGCAACAGCTTCAACAAGCCAGCTAAACCAGGTGAGGGTAGCCGACGGGTCTCAAACCCTCAGTGAGATAGGGAGTTGTCTATCCCAGCATGTGAAGACAGACTCCGGCGGATTGAGCGGACGAGACCAATGGAAGGTCCAACGGTCAAGAAAGCGGTCTCTGCAAGCGTCGTGGAACATGTAGAGCAGGACAAGACACAGAAGATGTCCTGGTCATCCACTGCGCCTAGTCCCATCTCCAGCTGTCTAGACTCTGTCTTGCTTCTGGATCCAGATGGGAATTGGGAAGAGAGAGTGAGGCTGACGGTGCGCAACTCTCCCTCACTTAAATCCAAATCACGCGCTAGTCTCGACACCATTATGATGATGTCGAGGTCCTCATCGACGTCAACAACGTCAACAACGGATGAACAACAACAACATTGTCCCCTGATTAAGTCAGGGTTAAATCGGAGTGCTTGGGGGTTGCCGAGGCAGTGTGGCTCGGAGGACCAGGAGAGCCTACTTTGCACTCTATTTCTAAATATATAAATAAGTAAGCATGCATGATATATACCAGCCATGTGATCTATTAGCAACACAGCATCCGAATGGATCTGCCAGATCATGCTCATGATATTTTATTCATTATCTGTGCCTACCCAATAGAAGGCAGTAGGATTGTGGGTGCCCATCATCTTGGAAGCCTGGCAAGAATAGAACTTATGCAGTAAATGTAGGGCACTAAAGAATGTCTATGAATGTCTCTGAGAGACCTTGGAGATTATATCCATTGTTTCCTGAAAGTGATCACATAGATAAACAGGGTGGTGATGACGATGAATGGCACGCTTGACTTTGTAGGTCAGGACACAGAATATAAAAGTTGGGCAGTTATGTTGCATTTTCACAAGGTAGTTGGAGAATCGTGTTCTTGCCACCATTCTTTTGAAGTGATTAACTGCAGAGAGAGTGCAGAGGTGATTCACAAGAATGTTGCCTGGATTTGAGGATCTTAGTCACAGGGAGAGGTTGAATAGCCTTGGTTGGTTTCTCTGAAATGAATGAGATAGAGATATATAAATTTATAACAGGTATATAAATCTCTAAGAGGCATATATACAGTATATATAATATTTTTCCCATGGCTGGGGTATGAAAAACAAAAGAGCAAAGGTTTATGTGAAAGAAAGAAGAACGAGTTCCATGTGTTTCTTTGTTTTGTGGCTGTCTGTGGAAAGATGAATCTCAGGGTTGGATACTGCATACTGTACATACTTTGATAATAACTGTACTTTGAACTTTGTACTTTAAAGGAAATTGGAAAAGAAATCTTTAATATATTGAGTGATTAATATTTAAATACCTTCTGCAGGGGAGGTTGTGGAGCCTATTACAATTATTATGTTTAAGAAGTATTTAGACAGGTACTTGAATAGGCATGACCTAAAAGAATATGGACCTAATGAAGGCACCTGGGATTGGTGCAGATGGCCTGCATGGATGCTGTGGGGTTAAGAGCCCATTTCTGTGTTATACAACACCATGGAACTGTGAAATATCACTACCTCCACCTTAAGTACATCTAGTGACCCAGCATTCACAAACCTCCAGAGAGAGACTTCAGATATTCATTCCTGAAGTGTTGAAGATTCAGTTGCCTCTGTTAATGAACCGGAGATGGAATCTTTTCTAAGAAATTAGCAGCGCCAGTGCAATCTGTTATAAGATACTGATAATTGATAGAGTGGGCAATCTTTGAGATTCATTTTGTCATGCTAATTTGGCTGGCCTCAATCTAGTTTGTGTCAGAGAGGTATTTCAATGCCATACTGAAACGTGATTTGTTTGTGTAAAGTACATTACACCATCAGATAGTTTCCTCCAGCAGGCTCATGCTTGTGTCTGTGGTAATTCTGTATCCTCACATAATCCCACATAAGTGACAGCAGTATGAACATAACATGCAGATTTTAACTCCATTGCACAGGGTTTTAAAGCCATTCCACGTGAATATGGATAAAGTGTTCAGATTTTGGATTGTCTCTGAAACTGCAAATTGTTCACCAATTCCTTCAGGATTTAAAAAAATATTGGCAGTTTTGATATTTCCCATTTTTGGAGATAGAATTTAAAAAGATTAACACAAAATGTTTCTTCTGCTTATGAACAAACTTAAAACTCAGCGTTAAAACCTGGTTTACTTTTGCATAGGACTGCACCTCTGTACAGACTGCTAATCTACTCCAAACTATATGATTGGTCAGCAGTCATCTCACAGGTAGCACTGTTCTCATACCTCAGGGATTCACACAACACACACAAAATGCTGCAGGAAGTCAGCAGGCCAGGCAGATTCTATGGAAAAGAGTACAGCTGATGCTTCGGGCCGAAGCAGTGTTGTTTAGATTTCCAGCTTAGGAGGGAGGAGAAGATGGCGGCGAGACGCAGCGCGCGCGGCCGTTCCGAATGATATTTAATGTGTTAACTAGGGGCCGTGTAGAGTCCTGATTTGATGGAGACAGACGTGACAAGCACGGAGGAACACCTGGAGAAACTTCTGAAATGCCCACTTCACTGCCGCTGCTACTGTGCGATCCAGAATCTCCAGGGGGTAGGCTCCAAATCCTCGGCTTTGCCTGCTGCCTGTTGCCGGGGCCGGGGTCAAAGCGCTCGGCAGAGATAGTGCTCAGTGCTTGGTGTTGGAGAGTTGGTCGGAGGCTCAGAGTTTTTGGACGGACTCGGACTCGGATTGTGGTCGGATGCTTCCAGGATGCTGCATCGGCAAGTTTGTGGCGCTGGAGGTTCACCGTCTGCGTGAGATGGTGGGATGTCGAGAGACTTTGAGACTTTTTACCATGCCCATGGTCTATTCTGTATCAAATTACGGTATTGCTTTGCACTGTTGTAACTATATGTTATAATTATGTGGTTTTTGTCAGTTTTTCAGTCGGTTTGTCATGTGTTTCTGTGATATCATTCTGGAGAAACATTGTATCATTTCTTAATGCATGCATTACTAAATGACAATAAAAGAGGACTACGTGTCCTCATAATCTAATCTAATCTAATTTGCAGATTTTTACTTGTTTGTGATTGGATACCTCAGGGATTAACATTTTATGTGCAAAGTATCTTACTTGTTCTCAAACCAATCACAATAATCAAGTACAACTCAGGAGGTTGCAAACATCTAGAAATCTTCCTCAATCCTCTCCAATCCAGTAAGCAAGTAACAAGTTGTGTAAATAGAACACAGAGCAGTGCAGCACAGGTCCAGGTCTGTCAAATCCCAATATCGGGTCACACTCATTAAACTAAGTAAAGTAAGCTTCCCAATGTGGTCTGTTCCACAGCTCCTGCCTAAAGACCTCAAACCAGACTACTGTCCTTCAGATATCTGATCCCACCCATCTCTATCAAATCTTCCATAGCATTCCACTGGGCAAATGCTACAACACATTACCAAGACAATCCTGGTTGGCCAACACAACATTCCTAAGTTGGACAAAGTGGCTCCCTATCTTTAGCTGAAGCCAAAACACAAATCTATGAAGCTTACTAACAAGATACACTGTGTTTGCAGAAAACTGCTAAAATAAAAATACCTCACAGCATAGCATTAGAAATCTTAACCAGGACATTACACTAAGTTTACCAAACGAATGCAGTTGTAGGAAATCTTCAATAATAGTAACAATTACCAGCAAATGCCTTGAAATAAATCACTAAAAGCATGGGTGAGAAAACCAATAGAATTGTTTTAAGTTTTAAAAAGTCTTGGAATAAATTAGATAAATCTTGAAAATGGACAGTGATCATGGAGCCGAAATAATCTGCAGAAGATAATCAATATCAAACTGCCTATCAACAGAGAGGAGCAATCAGCAAGACCACAGGACTGTAGTAGGTGAATACCAATCAAAGCGCATTGAAGGTGTTCAGTGATCATTGTCAGAGCGTCCAGCTCTAGTCACTGGAAGTACTGGTGAACTGTACAGAAGACTACAAGGCTCATCCATCATATCAGAGGTCTAAATTATTCAGAAATATTAATAGGCCTCAGACTTTCCGGCCTGAGGCATCTGTAAGCAGATCAGAATGAACAATGTAAGACCAGCGGGCATGCATTGGGAGTAATTTCAGAAGAGATTTTTTTTACACAGAGAGTGATGGGTACCTGGATTGCACTGTCAGGGAGTCAGTAGAGGCAGAAACATTAGTGACTTTAAGAGACATTTAGACAGAGAGATGAATGTGAGGTTAATGGAAGGATATGGACATTGGGTAGGCAAAAGAGATTAGTTAGCCATTTGATTATTAATTTAATTAGCTTGCCACAAACATTGTGGGATGAAGGACCTGTTCCTGTTCTGTACTGATCCATGTTCTAATATGATGGATAAATATCATAAGTCTCAACATTTATTGTGAACATTGAACAAAATTATTCCAAATTCAATTTGATAAAAGGGTAATTTAAAGTTCCAAGTAAATTTATTATCAAAGTACGTGTAGACAATAAGACCATAAGACATAGGAGCAGAATGAGGCCACCTGCCCTATCGAGTCTGCTCTGACATTCAATCATGGCTGATCCTTCTCTCTTCTTCTCCTCAACCCCAGTTCCCGGCCTTTTCCCATAACCTTTGATGCCATGTCCAATCAAAACCTATCTAGAATCAAGAATATATATCACCATGTACAATCCTGAGATTTGTTTTCTTGCGGGCACGTGTAACCCAGGTTAATTAAACCCAAAGGTGTAATGTTAGAAAGTTCCACCTGTGGAGGGATGGAAATGAGGTTTATTGATTTATAAAAAAGAGAATTTGAAAAAAAAAATGCTTTGCAAGAGGAGGTGTGCTGAATCAGGTATAGTCAAGGAGCAGCAATGATTAGAAGCTAAAGGCATGAGCTGTTAAGAGTGGAATTAGTAGTGAGTATCTTTACCTTACTAACTTGAAAGGTAAGGAGGAGAGAGAACAGCGATAAAAGATTTATTGAAGGCTGTAACACACAGCAGCTACAACAAGACAATATTGGCAGATCCCTACTGTGTAGTCAGGAATTAGTTCTGTAAATTCACACCAAAGGATTTGGTCAAGTTTGTGAATTGAGTTGCTGTGGATGATAAACGACTTCATTCCAATGAAAGAAGATGGCGAGCCAACCACGCTGAAGAACCAGCGCAGGAACAAAACGTTTAAAGATGCTGAGGATTTAATACGGTTTGATGTATAAGTTCAGTTTCATTTGAAGAAGCTGAATTTGATTTTCTGCAAGGGGGAAAGGGGTCAGACTTCTGGATAACTGGGATCTCTTATGGGGAAGGTATGGCTTGTACAAAAAGATTGGGTTACACCTGAAAGCATTGAGGACTAATATCCTTTTGGGTAGGTTTGCTACAGCTGGTCAGGAGAGTTTACACTAACATTGGCAGGAGTTGGGATCCAGGGTGACAGGGCTGAGGATGGAGCAGTTGGTTTACAAGCAGAAGCAGTGTGTCGTGAGAATGCTAGCAAGGACAGGATGATAGGACAAAGCTGTAGTCAGCAGGATGCTCGTCTGTAAAAGGGGGACAAAATCAAAAAGGGTGGTGAATACAGGACTGAAGGCATTAGAATGCACACAGTACATGGAATAAGGTGGATGAACTTATAGAACAGTTAGAAATTGGCAGGTATGATGTTGTGGGCATCACTGAACTGAGGGGGAGATTATAGCTGTAGGCTTCACGTCCAAGGATACACATTGTATCAAAAGGACAGGCAAGTAGGCAGAAGGGGTGGGGAGGCTCTGTTGGTAAAAATGAAACCAAATCCTTAGAAAGAAGTGACATGGGATCAGAAGCTGTAGAGTCCTTGGGGGGTGGGGGGTAGAGTTAAGAAACTGCAAGTGTAAAAATACCCTGATGGAAGTTATATACAGGCCTCCAAACAGTAGCAAACATGAAGGCTACAAATTACACCAGGAGATAGAAAAGGCATAATAAAAGGGCAATGTTACAATAGTCATGGGGGATTTCAATATGCAGGTAGATTGGGAAAATTAGTTCGGTGCTGGATCCCAAGAGGAGGAGGTTGTAGGTTTCCCACAAGATGGATTTTTAGAGGAGGTCTTAGTTGAGCCCACTAGGGATTCAGCTATTCTGGATTGGGTGTTAGGCAATGAATCGGAATTGATTAGAGAGCTTAAAGTAGAAGAACTCTTAGGGGCACGTGATCATAAATGATAGAATTCACTCTGTAATTTGTGAGGGAGAAGCTAAAGCTAGATGTATCAGTATTAGAGTGGAGTAAAGGGAATTACAGAGGCCTGGGAGAGGAGCTAGCCAAAGTTGATTAGAAGGGGATGACGGCTGGAATTTCTGGAAACAATTTAAAGATGCAGGATAGATACATCTGAAAGACAAAGTATTCTAAAGACAGGATGATGCAACTGTGGCTGACAAGGGAAGCCAAAGCCAACATAAAAACCAAAAAGAAGGCACATGATAGAGCAAAATTTAGTGTGAAGTTAGAGGATTGGGAAGCTTTTAAAGACCAATAGAAGGCAATTAAGGAAGTAATAAAGAGGGAAAAGTTGTAATACGAAGGTAGGCTAACAAATAATATTAAAGGGAATACCAAAGTTTCTTCAGATATATAAAGAGTAAAAGAGAGGCAAGAGTAGATATTGGACTGCTGGAAAGTGATGTGGGAGAGGTAGTAAGGGAGAACACGGAAATGGTGGATGAACAGAATCAGTATTTCAAATGTTCAAAGCTTCATTATGTATGCAGTATGCAACTCTGAGATCTGTCTTCTTCAGACAGCCGCAAGACAAAGAAAATTATGTAAGTCTGTTCAAAGAGAAACATCAAACCCACCCTGCCCTGCACCAAAAAGAATGGTAACAGGATCATCAACCCTCCCCTACACAAAATGCAAGAAGAACATTAACCTCCCCCCCACCACCAAATCTCCACCTCCTGCACAAAAAAACAAGGAGGAACACGTAAAAACACAGAATACAAAAACAATAACACTAACAAATTCCATACGCCAAATCCGTAAATGCAGAACCTCAGCAATATTCTCTGACATCATCGAAATTGAGAGACACCACTCGAATGTAGAGGCCTACCCCAGGGCACAATGAGCTACCACACAGTGCTATTTTGCATCAGACTTCACTGTGGAAAGTTCCAGCTCTATGCTGGAAGTTCGAGAGTGTCAGGGGGCAGAAGTCAGTAAAGTCAGATTTAGATTAGATTATATTATGAAGACACGCAGTCCTCTTTTATTGTCATTTAGTAATGCATGCATTAAGAAATGATACAATATTTCCTCAGGTGTGATATCACAAAACACAGGACAGACCAAGACTGAATATACTAACAAAACCACATAATTATAACATATAGTTACAACAGTGCAACAATACCATAACTTGATGAAGATCAGTCCATGGCACAGTAAAAAGTTTGAAGTCTCTCAAATGTCCCACATCTCACGCAGACGGGAGAAGGAAGAAAAACTCTCCCTGCCATGCCCGACCACAGTCCGACTCTGAGTCGTCCGAAAACTTCAAGCCTCTGATCAGCTCTCCGACACCGAGTACTGAGCATCATCTCTATCCGAACGATTCGACCTCAATCTCGATCACCAACAGTAGGCAAAGCCGGGGATTTTGGGGCCTACCCTCCGGAAGATTCTCGATCGCGCAGTAACAACAGCAGCGGACCTGCGTTTCAGAAATTTCTCCAGATGTTCCTCTGTGCTTTCATGTCTATCTCCATCAAATCAGAATTGTCCACGGCCCCTATTTAACAGATACAATATCATTTTCACCGGAGAGCTGCACGCGCACGGCGCTGCTATCTCTCCTCCTGTTATCTCTCTAGTTACCATTACTAGGAGAAAGTTCTTTGAAAACTGAAAGTTCTGGAGGTAGATAAATCACCTGGACTTGCACCTCAAGGTTCTGAAGGAGGTGGTTGAAGAGACTGAGGAGGTATTATTAATGATCTTTAAAGAGTTAATAGATTCTGACAAGGTTTTGGAGGAATGAAAAATTGCAAATGTCATTCCACACTTCAAGAAAGGAGAGAGGCAGTAGGAATGAAATTATAGGCCAGTTAGTCTGACATCAGTGGTTGGGGAGATGTTGGAGTTGATTGTTAAGGATGTGGTTTTGTGGTATTTGAAGGCACGTGATAAAATAAGCCAAAGTCAGCATGGTTTCATTAAGGGAAAACCTTGCCTGACCCATCTGTTGGAATTCTTTGAAGAAATAGCAAGCAGGATAGATGAAAGAGAATCGGTGGATATACCGATTCTTGAATTTGTATTGGATTTTCACAAAGCCTTGACAAATGGTGCACATGAGGTTGCTTATAAGTTAAGAGCCCATGGTATTACAAGAAAGATGCTAGCATGGATAGAGCATTGGCTGATTGGCAGGAGGCAAAGCGTGGGAATAAAGGGAACTTTCTTTGGTTGGCTGCCAGTGACTAGTGGAGTTCCACAGGTGTCTGTGTGGGGACCTTGTCTTCTATGATATATGTCAGTAATTTGGATGATGGAATTAATGGGTTTGTGGACGAAACAAATATGGGTAGTGGGCAGGGAGGCTACAGAAGGACAGGCGCATTAGAAGAAGAGGCAGATGGAACACACTGTAGGGAAGAAATGCACTTTGGTGGCAGGGATAAAAGTTTAGACTATTTTCTATCTGGACAGAATATTCAAAAATCCAAGCTGCAAAGGGACTTGGCAGCCCTTGAGCAGGGTTCCATAAAGGTTAATTTGCAGGTTGAGTCAGTGCTGTGGAAGTCAAATACAACATTCATTTTGAGAGGGCGAGAATATAAAAGCAAGGATGGAATGCTGAGGCTTTACTGGGCACCGGTAAGGCCTCACTTGGAGCTGTTTTGGGCGCCTTATCAAAGAAAGGATGTTCTGACATTGGAGAGGGTTCAGAAGAGGTTCATGATAATGTTTCCATGAGTGAAAGGGTTAGCATATGATGACTGATTGATAGCTCTGGGCCTGTACTCACTGGAATTCAGAAGGATGAGAAGGCATCTCATTGTAATCTATCAAATGTTGAAAGGCCACAATGGAGTGAATATGGAGGGTGTTTCCTGTAGTGAACAAGATGGCACTGCCTTTCAATAGAGGGATCTCCATTTAGAATGAAGATCATAGGAATTTCTTTAGCTAGAGAGTGCTGAATCTGTGGCATGCATTTCCACAGGTGGCTCTGGAAACCAAGTCACTGGGTACATTTAAGGTAAAGGTTGATAGGTTTCTGATTAGTCAGAGCATGAAAGGTTTCAGGGAGAAGGCAAAATATTGGGGCTGAGAGGGGAATGGATCAGCCATGATGAAATGATGGAGGAGAACTGATGGACAAAATGACCTAGTTTTGCTCCTATATCTTATGGTCTTACTCTTTTACAGCGTCCTGTTTATCTGTTCAGGATCTGGCTGAAGCATAGTAAGAAACATGTGCTTGCTTTGGAGAAAATGCAGAAGAGATTAACCAGGATGTTGCTTGGACCTGGAGTACCATAGCTGTAGGGATAGTTGTACATGCTGGATTTGTTTTCCATGGACCAACAGAGATTGTATGGTGTTTGAAAGAGATGAATAAAATGTTAAGAGGCATAGATACAGGGAGGAGATAGAATATTTTTCCTATGGAAGGGCTATCACAAAAACAAAAAAATGCATAGCATTAAGGTGTTAGGAAGCAGATTTTGAGGGATAAAGTTTCAGATAGTAGATGGTTGATATTTCAAACTCTCTGCCAGAAGAGGCGGATAGTCTGATATAGTCCCTACTTTGAAGAGACATTTAGACCGTAAGGCCATAAGACAAAGGAGCAGAAGTCGGCCATTCGGCCCATCGAGTCTGCTCCACCATTTTATCATGAGCTGATCTATTCTCCCATTTAGTCCCACTCCCCGCCTTCTCACCATAACCTTTGATGCCCTGGCTACTCAGATACCTATCAATCTCTGCCTTAAATACACCCAATGACTTGGCCTCCACTGCTGCCCGTGGCAACAAATTCCATAGATTCACCACCCTCTGACTAAAAAAATTTCTTTGCATTTCTGTTCTGAATGGGCGCCCTTCAATCGTACTAGACTCCCTCATCATGGGAAATAACTTTGTCACATCCACTCTGTCCATGCCTTTCAACATTCGAAATGTTTCTATGAGGTCTCCCCTCATTCTTCTAAACTCCAAGGAATACAGTCCAAGAGCGGCCAAACGTTCCTTTTATGTTAACCCTCTCATTCCCAGAATCATTCTAGTGAATCTTCTCTGTACCCTCTCCAACGTCAGCACATCTTTTCTTAAAAAAGGAGACCAAAACTGCCCACAGTACTCCAAGTGAGGTCTCACCAGTGCCTTATAGAGCCTCAACATCACATCCCTGCTCCTATACTCTATTCCTCTAGAAATGAATGCCAACGTTGCATTTGCCTTCTTCACTAACGACTCAACCTGGAGGTTAATCTTAAGGGTATCCTGTACGAGGACTCCCAAGTCCCATTGCATCTCAGAACTTTGAATTCTTTCCCCATTTAAATAATAGTCTGCCCATTTATTTCTTCTGCCAAAGTGCATAACCATACACTTTCCAACATTGTAATTCATTTGCCACTTCTTTGGCTATTCTACCAATCTATCCAAGTCTCTCTGCAGACTCTCCGTCTCCTCAGCACTACCAGCCTCTCCACCTATCTTCGTATCATCAGCAAACTTAGCCACAAAGCCATCTATTCCATAATCCAAATCGTTGATGTACAATGTAAAAAGAAGCGGCCCCAACACGGACCCCTGTGGAACACCACTGGTAACCGGCAGCCAACCAGAATAGGATCCCTTTATTCCCACTCTCTGTTTCCTGCCAATCAGCCAACGCTCTATCCACGTATGTAACTTTCCTGTAATTCCATGGGCTCTTTTCTTGTTAAGTAGCCTCATGTGTGGCACCTTGTCAAAGGCCTTCTTAAAATCCAAATATGCAACATCCACTGCATCCCCCTTGTCTAGCCTACTGGTAATTTCCTCAAAAAATTGTAATAGGTTTGTCAGCCAGGAATTTCCTTTAAGGAATCCATGCTGAGTTCTGTCTGTCTTGTCATATGCCTCCAGGTACTCTGTAACCTCATCCTTGACAATCAACTCCAACAACTTCCCAACCACCGATGCCAAGCTAACAGGTCTATAATTTCCTTTTTGCTTCCTTGCCCCCTTCTTAAATAGCGGAGTGACATTTGCATTCTTCCAGTCCTCCGGAACCATGCCAGAATCTATCAACTTTTGAAAGATCATCGCTAATGCCTCCACAATCTCCACAGATACTTCCTTCAGAACATGAGGGTGCATTCCATCTGGTCCGGGAGATTTATCTACCTTTAGACTATTCAGCTTTCTGAGTACTTTTTCTGTTGTAATTGTGACAGCGCACACTTCTCTTCCCTGCCACCCTTGAGTGTCTGGTATACTGCTGTCTTCCTCAGTGAAGACTGATGCAAAATACTTGTTCAGTTCCTCTGCCATCTCCTTATCAACCATTACAATTTCTTCAGCATCATTTTCTATCGGTCCTATATCTACTCTCACCTGTCTTTTACTCTTTATATACTTGAAAAAGCTTTCAGTATCCTCTTTGATATTATTTGCTAGCTTCCTTTCATAGTTAATCTTTTCTCTCTTAATGACCTTCTTGGTTTCCTTTTGTAAGGTTTTAAAGACTTCCCAATCCTCTGTCTTCCCACTAATTTTTGCTTCCTTGTATGCCCTCTCCTTAGCTTTAACTTTGGCTTTGACTTCTCTTGTCAACCACGGTTGCATCCTTTTTCCACTCGAAAATTTCTTCTTTTTTGGAATATACCTGTCTTGCACATTCCTCATTTCTCGCATAAACTCCAGCCACTGCTGCTCTGCTGTCTTTCCCGCCAGTGTCCCTTTCCAGTCAACTTTGGCCAGTTCCTCTCTCATGCCACTGTAATTTCCTTTACTCCACTGAAGTACCAACATATCAGATTTCGGCTTCTCTTTTTCAAATATCACAGTGAACTCAATCATGTTATGATCACTGCCTCCTAAGGGTTCCTTCACCTCAATCTCTCCAATCACCTCTGGTTCATTTCACAACATCCAATCCAGTACAGCCGATCCCCTAGTGGGCTCAACAACAACTGTTCTAAAAAGCCATCTCGCAGACATTCTACAAATTCTCTCTCTTGAGATCCAGTGCCGACCTGATTTTCCCAATCCATTCGCATGTTAAAATCACCCACAATTATCATAACACTGCCCTTCTGACAAGCCTTTTCTATTTCCAGTTGTAATTTGTCGTCCACATCACTGCAGCTGTTAGGAGGCCTGTAAATAACTGCCATCAGGGTCCTTTTACCCCTGCAATTTCTTAGCTCAACCCATAAAGATTCTGCACCTTCCGATCCTATATCACCTCCTTCTAATGATTTAATATCATTTCTTACCAATAAAACCACGCCTCCCCCTCTGCCTACCTGCCTATCCTTCCGATACACCATGTATCCTTGGACGTTCAGCTCCCAGAGACATGCATCCTTTAGCCGTGTCTCAGTGATGACCACAATATCATACCTGCCAAACACTTAGCCAGACACTTAAATAGGCAAGGCATGGGAGGATTAGAAATGAGATTAGGTCAGCAGGAACATGGTGTGTCAATGGGCCTGTTTCTGTGCTCTACAACTCCATGAAAGTGTATGTGCACAGCAATCCATTCCCTTCATATATTCAGTTTATATGATCATTTCTTATCACTTCTTCCAGGGGAGAGATCCTAAACAAAGTCAAATTTTATTTTCTGAATGGTTAATACTATTTATAAGCTATGGACCTCAAATGATAGGCTTGTTTGGCTCCAACATTCTGGGATTTAAAATTAAAAATATGCTGCACAAAGCTGTCGTCAAAGATTTGCTTCACACAGATAAGTTACTGTGCTAAAGGAATGGCTGGGAGCAGATGTAGCTGGAACAGATTTACATTAGTCTAATCTGAGGTTCACCCTTCCAGCACAGGAGTAGCACCAGAGGATTAGAGAGGGGCAAATATCATTCCTTTGCTCGAGAAAGGTAATAGGGATAATTCTGGGAATTATAGACTGGTGATTGTTAAAGACCAGTAAAGTGGATTGATGAGATTTTGGAGAAGCACAGTCTAGTTAGAATAGAGGGGCAGGTCATGTTTCACAAGTCTGATTGATTTTTTTTTGAAGAACCTGTTGATGTTGAATGGTGGTTTGGTAGAAATAAATTTCAGTAAGTTATTTGACAAGGACCCCATGGTGGGCTTATTCAACATGGAATCGATGGAAATTTGGCTTGCCCATAGAAGCCAGAGGGTAGTGGTGAATGGAATATATTCTGCCTGGAGGTAAATGACCAGTGGTGTTCCCCAGGGATCTGTTAAACCATAAGACCAGTTGATAGGGTGGTTAAAAAGCGTGTGGTGTGTTGGGCTTCATTAATCGGAGGACTGAGTTCAAGAACTGTTACAGATCTAGCAAAGTCTGGTTAGACCACACTTGGAACCATAGAACATTACAGCACAGAAACAGGCCTTTTGGCTCTTCTTGGCTGTGCCGAACCATTTTTCTGCCGAGTCCCACTGACCTGCACCTGAACCATATCCCTCCATACACCTCCCATCCATGTACCTGTCCAAGTTTTTCTTAAATGTTAAAAGTGAGCCCGCATTTACCCACTTCATCTGGCAACTCATTCCACACTCCCACCACTCCGTGTGAAGAAAGATTGTATCATTTCTTAATGCATGCATTACTAAATGACAATAACAGGGGACTGCGTGTCTTCCTAATCTAATCTAATATTCCCTTTAAACTTTTCCCCCTTCACCCTTAACCCATGTCTTCTGGTTTTTTTCTCCCCTTGACTCAGTGGAAAAAGCCTGCTTACATTCGCTCTATCTATACCCATCATAATTTTATATACCTCTATCAAATCTCCCATCATTCTTCTTTCTTTTTCCAATATTTTTACTAAATTTATTAAAATTTATATACATAAATACAGAATTCATAAAGATACTTATTATAAATCAAACGCACTATATACAAATCACACTGATACAATCACGGTATCCCATACTCATGATCAAACAAATAAAATAAATTGAATTATGAAATACAGTAATATGGTTAATTATACTATAAAAAAGTCTACACCCACTACCAAGACAAAGCTGGTTGGTAAACACAAAACAAAACAAAATAAAAAAGATTACTTTACCATATAGTGATTTATAATAATCGCTCAGATCTATTTTTTTTTTAATTTTTTATTTTTATTGAAAGAATGACACAATAAAGAATATATAATGGATTACATTTTCCTCCATTTTGCTTTAATATCATACCCCCAAAACAAACCTCCCCCCACCCGCCCTCCCCTAACATATCATGGCAGCTCACATAAAAGTTGCTGGTGAACGCAGCAGGCCAGGCAGCATCTCTAGGAAGAGGTGCAGTCGACGTTTCAGGCCGAGACCCTTCGTCAGGACTAACTGAAGGAAGAGTGAGTAAGGGATTTGAAAGTTGGAGGGGGAGGGGGAGATGCAAAATGATAGGAGAAGACAGGAAGGGGAGGGATAGAGCCAACAGCTGGACAGGTGATAGGCAAAAGGGATACGAGAGGATCATGGGACAGGAGGTCCGGGAAGAAAGACAAGCGGGGGGGGGGACCCAGAGGATGGGCGAGGGGTATATTCAGAGGGACAGAGGGAGAAAAAGGAGAGTGAGAGAAAGAATGTGTGTATAAAAATAACTAACAGATGGGGTACGAGGGGGAGGTGGGGCATTAACGGAAGTTAGAGAAGTCGATGTTCATGCCATCAGGTTGGAGGCTACCCAGACGGAATATAAGGTGTTGTTCCTCCAACCTGAGTGTGGCTTCATCTTTACAGTAGCGGAGGCCGTGGATAGACATGTCAGAATGGGAATGGGATGTGGAATTAAAATGTGTGGCCACTGGGAGATCCTGCTTTCTCTGGTGGACAGAGCGTAGATGTTCAGCAAAGCGGTCTCCCAGTCTGCGTCGGGTCTCGTCAATATGTAGAAGGCCACATCGGGAGCACCGGACGCAGTATATCACCCCAGCCCACTCACAGGTGAAGTGTTGCCTCACCTGGAAAGACTGTTTGGGGCCCTGAATGGTGGTAAGGGAGGAAGTGTAAGGGCATGTGTAGCACTTGTTCCGCTTACACGGGTAAGTGCCAGGAGGGAGATCAGTGGGGAGGGATGGGGGGGACGAATGGACAAGGGAGTCGCGTAGGGAGCGATCCCTGCGGAATGCAGAGAGACGGGGGGAGGGAAAGATGTGCTTAGTGGTGGAATCCCGTTGGAGGTGGCAGAAGTTACGGAGAATAATATGTTGGACCCGGAGGCTGGTGGGGTGGTAGGTGAGGACCAGGGGAACCCTATTCCAAGTGGGGTGGCGGGAGGATGGAGTGAGAGCAGATGTACGTGAAATGGGGAGATGCGTTTAAGAGCAGAGTTGATAGTGGAGGAAGGGAAGCCCCTAATATGGCAACTAATATATTTACATCACAACAATTCATAAATACAAGTACGGACATTTCACAACCATACCCCCACGCTACTTCAAGACGATGGCTCACACACATCTGCAACATGTCAGATGATCCAAAATACACTCATATTTACAATTTATCAACCACCCTGTGAGGTAAATTATAAGCGTGTTAAATGGAAGGCAACTTCCCAAGTACAATCAAATGCCCTCAACTTGCAGGTAATTCCTCTAGACTCCCAAAATATGATAAGAAAGGTCCCCATTTCGAATAGAACTTTTTCACAGACCCCCTCAAAGTAAATTTAATCTTTTCTAATTTCAGAAAAAACATTACATCTTCTAACCAAGCAGCAGCAGTTGGGGGAGTGGCAGATTTCCAAACCAGAAAAATTCTCCTACGAGCCAATAGCGATGTAAATGCAATGATATCCGACTGGCTTGCATTTAAACTCAAATCATCATCTGCCACACCAAATACAGCTATAAGTGGGCAAGCTCTCAGTGTCACCCCCAAAACCTCACTGATAATTTTAAAAACCAGTGCCCAATAGCCATCAAGCCGAGGGCATGACCAAAATGCATGCACTAAACCAGCCGGAGAGAAGGAACACCTGTCACAGCCAGCGTCCGTCCCAGGGTATATGTCTGCCAGTCTGGCTTTACTTAAATGTACCCTGTGTAAAACTTTAAATTGTATGAACCCCAGTCTAGCACATGATGATGAGAAATGAACCTTATTCAATACTTTTGCCCAATATTCCTCAGCCAGATCCATACCGAGGTCATTCTCCCACCTAGTCTTAGTTTTGTTTAGATCTTGAACTCCCAAAGACATCAGCTGAGAGTATAGAACAGAGATCAGCCCTTTATTGTTCAAGCTAAGAGTGAGTTTTTCCCATAACATAGCAGGTGGTAGAACAGGAAAAGAGGGAAATTTTTCCTTGACAAAGTGGCGAATCTGCAGGTATTTAAAAAAATGATTATGCGGAAGGCCATACTTACCGCGCAGGTTATCAAAACTATCAAATATGTTATCAGTATACAAATCCTTAATGTGCATAAGACCATTCAACCCCCATTGTCTAAAAGCTGAATCGAATGTGGAGGGAGGAAATAAATGGTTTTTATGAATGGGGCCCAAAACTGAAGCTGATATGAACTTATAGTGGCAGCGAAATTGATTAAAATTTTTGAGGGTGGAGAGCTCGACCAGGTTAGGTGTGAATTGAGAGGATTTCAATGGTAAGGAAGAATACACCAAAGCTGGGAGAGACGAGGAGTAGCAAGACCGTGACTCAAGCAGGCACCAGATTATATCTGGCCGGTGAAGCCAAAATAATACTTTTTGAATGTTCGATGCCCAGTAGTAATGAATAAAGCTGGGAAGACCCATTCCACCTATGTCACGACCTCTTTGAAGAGCGTGCTTATTAACCTTTGGGACCTTATTTTTCCAAATAAAGGAGGTTATAGCTTGGTCGACTGATTTAAAAAGTAACTTAGATAAGAAAACTGGCAAACACTGAAACAAATAAAGAAATCTAGGAAGTATTTAAACGCAAACAACAGGAATTCTGCAGATGCTGGAAATTCAAGCAACATACATCAAAGTTGCTGGTGAACGCAGCAGGCCAAGCAGCATCTATAGGAAGAGGCGCAGTCGACGTTTCAGGCCGAGACCCTTCGTCAGTATAGTCATTTTCACTGACTGAATTCTCCCAGTTATAGTAAGGGGTAAACTGCACCATCTCTCAAAATCAGCCTTCATTTGGCTAACCTGAGGCCTGTAGTTAGCTTCAAACAGAGATGTAAAAGAGCGAGGAATATGTATTCCTAGGTATACAAAACCATCTTGAGATAAAGGAAAAGGCAAAGAATTTTGTCGGATCTGTAGGGCTAAGTTATTAATGGGAAAGAATTTGCTTTTTTGAAAGTTGAGTTTATAGCCACAGAAGGATCCAAATTGACCTAATAATGACACAATAGCAGGACTGCTATCTGCAGGGTCGCTAACATAAAGTAAGAGGTCATCAGCATATAGGGATACACGGTGTTCCATGTCCCCTCACCTAACACCTTGAAATAATGTAGTTGACTTAAGTGCAATAGAAAGAGGCTCAATTGTAATTGCAAAAAGAAGAGGGGACAATGGGCAGATTTGGCAAGTGCTACGTGTTAATGGGAAACAGCCAGATCGAAAATAATTTGTCTGTATACACGCTGAAGGCGAGTGGTATAATAGCTTAACCCAAGCTACAAATATTCTGCCAAATCCAAAATTCTCAGAAACACTAAACAAGCATACCCACTCCACTCTATCAAACACCTTCTCTGCGTCCAAGGAGATAACAACCTCTGGACTTGGAGAATCACTGGGTGAATAAACCACATCAGCCAGTCGACAGATATTAAAAAAAGAATAGCAATTTTTAATAAAACCTGTTTGATCGTCTGAAATTATCTTGGGAAGGGGATGTTCTAAACGGCATGCAAGCACTTTAGCCAAAATTTTCACATCTACATTCAAAAGTGAAATGGGGCAATATGATCCACATTGAGTCGGGTCCTTGTCCTTTTTAAGAAGTAGTGAAATAGCTGCCTGTGAAACAGAAGGGGGTAAGGAGCCATTCTCCAAAGATTCCTGAAACACTTCTAGAAGGGCTGGTATGAGCTTATCCTTAAATTTCTTATAAAATTCTATTGGATAACCATCAGGACCTGGAGACTTACTATTCTGCATAGCCATAATAGCATTATTAATCTCTTCCTGCCCAAGAGCCCGATCTAGGTTCTCCACCTCCTCTGGTTCAAGAGTTGGTATTTCCAAATAATCTAAAAAACGTTCTATATTTGTTTAATCTGAGGGGAACTCTGAGGCATACAGAGAGGAATAAAAAGTTGCAAAGATGTTATTAATCTCTTTTGGATTGCGTGTCAAGTTTTGGTGCGTGTCTCTTATCTGGGGAATAAGTCATGATGCAGCTTGGCGTTTCAACTGATGATCCATAAGCCGGCTTGCCTTGTCACTATATTCATAATAGAGGCCACGTGTCTTAAGAATTAATTGTTCCGATAGGTTTGTAGGTAGAAGATTAAACTGCACTTGCAAATCAACCCGGCTTTTATATAATTCCGCAGTGGGTACCCCAGAGTATTTTCTATCCAGGTCCAAAATAGATTGCAATAACACTTGCATTTCCTTCCTACGCTCTTTATTGGCATGTGAAGTACAAGATATTATTTGACCCCTCAAGTAAGCTTTTAAAGTTTCTCAAAGTAAAGAGTATGATGCCGACTCAGTTTTGTTAGTCTCGAAGAATGTGTCAATGATAGCCAATAAATAACTACAAAATTTCTCATTAGAAAGCAAAAATGGGTTAAGTCTCCACAGAGGCTGTTCTCTAACGTTTAAAGGAAAACATAGGTCCAGTTTCACGGGCGAGTGATCAGATATAACTATAGCAGTGTATTCAATTTGTCGAATTATTGGTATCAAGGAGTTATCTATAAAGAAATAGTCTAGCCTGGAATAGGAGTGGTGAACATGAGAAAAGAAAGATAATTGCCTAACTGATGGATTCAAAAATCTCCAAGGATCTATATAACTATTTTGTTGCATAAACATCGAGAAGGCCTTTGCCATACCAGAAAATGTTCCCCTAGGGCAAGACCTATCAAGCAGTGGGTCAATAGCACAGTCCAAATCTCCATAAGACCATAAGACAAAGGAGCAGAATTAGGCCATTCGGCCCATTGAGTCTGCTCCGCCATTGTATCATGAGCTGATCCATTCTCCTATTTAGTCCCACTCCCCCGCCTTCTCACCATAACCTTTGATGCCCTGGCTACTCAGATACCTATCAATCTCTGCCTTAAATACACCAAATGACTTGGCCTCCACTGCTGCCCATGGCAACAAATTCCATAGATTCACCACCCTCTGACTAAAAAAAATTTCTTCGCATTTCTGTTCTGAATGGGCGCCCTTCAATCCTTAAGTCATGCCCTCTCGTACTAGACTCCTCCATCATGGGAAACAACTTTGCCACATCCACTCTGTCCATGCCTTTCAACATTCGAAATGTTTCTATGAGCTCTCCTCTCATTCTTCTAGACTCCAAGGAATACAGTCCAAGAGCGGACAAACGTTCCTCATATGTTAACCCTCTCATTCCCAGAATCATTCTAGTGAATCTTCTCTGTACCCTCTCCAACGGCAGCACATCCCTTCTTAAATAAGGAGACCAAAACTGCCCACAGTACTCCAAGTGAGGTCTCACCAGCGCCTTATAGAGCCTCAACATCACATCCCTGCTCCTATACTCTATTCCTCTAGAAATGAATGCCAACATTGCATTCACTTTCTTCTCTACTGACTCAACCTGGAGGTTAACTTTAAGGGTATCCTGTACGAGGACTCCTAAGTCCCGTTGCATCTCAGAACCTTGAATTCTTTCCCCATTTAAATAATAGTCTGCCCGTTTATTTTTTCTGCCAAAGTGCATAACCATACACTTTCCAACATTGTATTTCATTTGCCATTTCTCTGCCCATTCTTCCAATCTATCCAAGTCTCTCTGCAGACTCTCCGTTTTCTCAGCACTACCGGCCCCTCCACCTATCTTCATATCGTCAGCAAACTTAGCCACAAAGCCATCTATTCCATAATCCAAATCGTTGATGTACAATGTAAAAAGAAGCGGCCCCAACATGGACCCCTGTGGAACACCACTGGTAACCGGCAGCCAACCAGAATAAGATCCCTTTATTCCCACTCTCTGTTTCCTGCCAATCAGCCAACGCTCTATCCACGTATGTAACTTTCCCGTAATTCCATGGGCTCTTATCTTGTTAAGTAGCCTCATGTGTGGCACCTTGTCAAAGGCCTTCTGAAAATCCAAATATACAACATCCACAGCATCTCCCTCATCTAGCCTACTGGTAATTTCCTCAAAAAATTGTAATAGGTTTGTCAGGCAGGATTTTCCTTTAAGGAATCCATGCTGAGTTCTGCCTATCTTGTCATATGCCTCCAGGTACTCTGTAACCTCATCCTTGACAATCGAGTCCAACAACCTCCCAACCACCGATGTCAAGCTAACAGGTCTATAATTTACTTTTTTTTCCTTGCCCCTTCTTAAATAGCAGAGTGACATTTGCAATCTTCCAGTCCTCCGGAACCATGCCAGAATCTATCGACTTTTGAAAGATCATCACTAATGCCTCCACAATCTCCACAGCTACTTCCTTCAGAACACGAGGGTGCATTCCATCTGGTCCGGGAGATTTATCTCCTGAAAAGATTAGCTGGTGTGTATTCAGGTTAGGTATTAATGACAAAATCTTATTTGCAAAGTGGACATTGTCTCAGTAAGGGGCATAAACATTTACCAAAATAATAGGTATCTGAAAGAGAGAGCCAGAGACTATAATAAAGCGATCATTAAGGTCACTGATTACATCAGATGGTGTGAACTGCATTCTTCTGGTGATTAGTATTGCCACCCCCCTGGACCTACTATTAAATTTAGAATGAAAAACCTGACTAATCCATGCTTTACGAAGTGTATAACGGTCCTCCACTCTTAAATGTGTCTCTTGTAGAAATAGTATATCTGCTTTTAATTGTTTGAGATGAGAGAAAACTTTAGCTCTTTTAACCGGACCATTGAGCCCCTTTACATTCCAAGAAATAAATCTCACAGGGTGGCCTCCATCAGCTGCACTCATGTTAACCATATCAAAAGACACACAGGACCTACAATCCAAAACAGTGCAAGGGTATAAATTGCACACAATAACGCACAATGAAAAGAAAGTCTGATCAATTCGTAACACACAAAAGAATAAACTGCCATGGTAATCCCCCAAAACACTCCCCCCACCCCTTTACACAAACAACAAAAAAACCCAATTAACCCCCGAAGCCTAGATCTACCTCCCCAATTGAGGATGATCGCAGGCAGTACCCAACAAAAAACTTCCAAGGTGTTCTCAGCTCAATATCCCTTACCAGAGGTCATCCCTTTAAGATGAGTGGATGGAAGTTTTAGAGAGGTGTCGGAGGGAGGTGTTTTTTTTTAAAACACAGAATGGTTCTAGGAATGCCTTACCAGGGGTGGTGGTAAAGTCCTATTCAATGGGGTCATTGAAAAAAAACTCAATAGGGACATTTAAAAGGCACTTGAATGAAAGAAAAATAGAGGAAGAATGTTCATATTGACCATGGAGGGAAGTAAAAAGTTATCACAACATTGTGGCTGAAGGGGCCCATTCCGCGCTGCCCTGTTCTATGATTGATGTCGTGTGAATATGCAATATATTTAATCACAATTACATCAGGAGCAAATATCACATACATCCTCTTTCATATTTTATAACAGATCTCCAATGTGTTTGGTACCCAAGGAACTCGACTGCAGATCTAACCAATGCTTTCTCTCAGAAAGAAATGCAATCAATTCTCCAGCTTCTTAATTTCAACTGGCTGATCTTTTGCTGTTGGGTAAATATCATGCTCTTCTAGCTGTTCCATAGGCATAAACAAACATAATCTATATAGTGTGTGAAGTATTCTGGGAACTTCAGTGGTGCTGAATTGAAGACAACTTAGGAGCTGTACAAACATACAAAATACCATTTCAAGATGTCTGTTATGCATTTATTGATGATCCCAGTGACTCTGAATTATGTTTTTGCTGTGGTTGATACATTACTATTATAAAGAAGAGTAGGTTCTTCACTTAAACTTGGACCTTTGTGGTAAGTGTTGAGCATTTGTGCACATCCTGCATGTTCGATGGATTATCATCACAGACAGCACGTTACACATTCCAACCACTGTCTGGTTAAGAACAATTCTTCTGCAGACCCCTTTGAATTCTTTCATCCCTTACCTTAAACCTATATTCTGATTGTATACATCTCTGCAATGGGAAAAGTACTTTTTAAAATATATCTATCTATTCTCTCTCTTTCATCAATCTATCATTGCTCCGTATATTTTCTCCAAACATCCACATCAACTATTGGCCCAAACCTGCTCACAATATTCCAAGTGAAACCTCACCGGTGCTTTATAAAGTCTCAACATTACATCCTTACTCTTATATTCTAGTCATCTTGAAATGAAGCTAACATCGCATTTGTCTTCCTTATTACGTTTGTGAATCCTGCTCAAGGACTCTCAATTCCTTTGCACCTCAGACTTTTTAATTTTATCTCCATTTAGAAAATAGTTTTACTTTTTTATATCTTCTACAAAAGTGCTAATGTTCATGCACTTTTGTATCCATCTGCCACTTCTTTGCCCACTCTCCTAATGTCTCAGTCCTTCTGTAGCCTCTCTACTTCCTCAACACTACCTGCCAATCCACCTATCTTTGTATCATCTGCAAATTTCGCAACAAAGCCATCAATTCTATCATCCAAGTCATTGACATATACCATGAAAAGAGGCGGTCACAACACAGATCCATGTCGAACAGCACTAGTCACTGGCAGCCACCAGAACGGGCACCTGTCATTTCCACTCTTTCCCTCATGTTAATCAGTCACTGCTATTATCTTTCCTGTCACTTAAATTGTAAAGCAGCCTCATGTGTGAGGCCTTGTGAAAGGCCTTCTGGAAATCTAAGTACACAACATCAGTCGATTATCCTTTGTCTATCCTACTTGCTATTTCTTCAAAGAATTCCAACAGATTTGTCAGGCAAGATTTTCCCCTGAGTAAACCATGCTGACTACAGCCTAATTTTATCATGTGCCTCCAAGTAGCCCAAAATCATATCCTTAACAATTGATTCCAACATCTTCCCAAACACTGAGGTTAGACTAACTGGCCTATAATGCCACACACATAAAAGTTGCTGGTGAACACAGCAGGACAGGCAGCATCTCTAGTGTACGGGGTCTTTCATTTTTTGTATGTTAAATTTAAAATGGCTTCTTTGTTATGCTATACTTGGGAATGCATCTTTGTTATGTTAAATGCTGAGAAAGTCCTTCCCGCTAGCAGTTTGTTGGATCAGTTACTGATAAGTGGATGGTATGAACCAATTCGGATAGTTGTTATGGTTTTGGTGTATTTGAAGATACTGTATGCGTGGGGTTTTGGGGCAGAAGGCGGGAGAGCGAGACAGAGGTTGGACCAGGTCCCGTGATGTCCGCTAACAGGGTCGGACCCCGAGGAGGTCGTTCGACGAGGAGAGGAGATGGAGACGGACTCGTGTGGAGCGTCTGGTCGGCCACCGTTATTGTTCCCAGGCGGCCGGTCGAGGTGGTCCGAGGGGGTCGCAGGGTGAAGAAGAAGGTCCTTGAGCTCCAACAGTTTTGTGCATGAAGAGATTGAACTTTGATAAGTGTGGCGCCTTTTATTTTCCTTTTATATTTTATTCTCTATTAATTATATAGTTCCAGTAATATCTATAAACTGTAAATCATTTAATCGTATCTGGTGTATTGTCTGTTATTTGGGTAGGGTGGGGTACATCACACAGCATCCACACTAACTAATTACCCAGTTTGGTGGGGCCGAGGGTTGTTTCCCTTGACGAACAGCGAGCCGAGCGACCCTGAGGGTGGCCAGGGGGGCTACAATAGGAAGGGGTACAGTTGACATTTCAGCCGAGACCCTTCGTCAGGACTAACTGAAAGAAGAGATAGTAAGAGATTTGAAAGTGGGAGGGGGAGGGGGAGATCTGAAATGATAGGAGAAGACAGGAGGGGGAGGAATGGAGCCAAGAGCTGGACAGTTGATTGGCAAAAGGGATATGAGAGGATCATGGGACAGGAGGCCTAGGGAGAAAGAAAAGGGGGAAGGGGAAGCCCAGAGGATGGGCAAGCGGTGCAGTGAGAGGGATAGAGGGAGAAAAAGGAGAGAGAGAAAAAGATAGATAGATAGATAGACTTTATTAATCCTGAGGGAAATTTGGTTTCGTTACAGCCGCACCAACCAAGAATAGAGTGTAAATATAGCAATACAAAAAACCCCAACAATCAAACACCAAAATGCAAACTATGCCAGATAGAAAATAAGTCCAGGACCAGTTTATTGGCTCAGGGTGTCTGACCCTCCACGGGAGGAATTGCGCTTTCGATGGCCACGGGCAGGAACGACCTCCCGTGCCGCCAAGTGTTGTATCACCGTGGAATGTGGCCGAAGTCCAACAGTAAAAAGTTCAATATCCAGTCTGCAAACACGTTCCTCGATCGTTATATACCCCGGATTGCACCATCAGTTGTAAGCCGGAACAGTAAGCACCCAACTCCTTTACGCTTACCGCTCTCAGTGCACTTCCGGTCAGCCGGAACGGTATCACCCACCGAACTCCTCTTCTCCATAAGTCTCTGTTGTCTCAACCCTGTCCTCTTTCCTCAGCTTTGTGATCCCCCTGTGTGTTTTCCTCCGGATTTCAGCAGGGGTGTCCGCCGCTCTGTTCGCTAAGCTGGCCGGTATTTGCTGGTCCGTGGAATACACCATGCGACCTTGCTTCTATCCCGCATGTCGGGATGTAACCATTTCCAGCGCTAAAGAAAACCCAAATAAAACTCTCTCTACCAACATGTTAGAGAGGGTGCAACTTCAACGTGTTACCGTGAGGAAAAAAAAATACAAAAAATAACGTAAATTAAAAAGTAAGAAGAAGAAAGTAAGAATAGATCGGAACGGCTGTACCAGGCTGCATGCACGACCGGCGCATGCGCACTAGGTAAGAATGTGTGTATATAAATAAACAAATAACGGATGGGGTACAAGGGGGAGGTGGGGCATTAGCAGAAGTTAGAGAAGTCAATGTTCATGCCATCAGGTTGGAGGCTACCCACACGGAATATAAGGTGTTGTTCCTCCAACCTCAGTGTGGCTTCATCTTTACAGTAGAGGAGGCTGTGGAAAGACATATCAGAATGGGAATGGGACATGGAATTAAAATGTGTGGCCACTGGGAGTTCCTGCTTTCTATGGTGGACAGAGCATAGGTGTTCAGCAAAACGATCTCCCAGTCTGCGTCGGGTCTCGCCAATATATAGAAGGCCGCATCGGGAGCACCAGACGCAGTATATCAGCCCAGCCAACTCACAGGTGAAGTGTCGCCTCACCTGGAAAGACTGTCTGGGGCCCTGAATGGTGGTGAGGGAGGAGGTGTAAGGGCATGTGTAGCACTTGTTCAGCTTACACGGATAAGTGCCAGGAGGGAGATCAGTGGGGAGGGATGGGGGGGCACGAATGGATAAGGGAGTCACTAGGGAGCGATCCCTGCAGAAAGCGGGGGGAGGGGGGGAGGGAAAGATGTACTTAGTGGTGGGATCCCGATGGAGGTGGCAGAAGTTACGGAGAATAATATGTTGGACCCGGAGGCTGATGAGGTGGTAGGTGAGGACAAGGGGAACCCTATTCTGAGTGGGGTGGTGGGAGGATGGAGTGAGAGCAGATGTGCGTGAAATGGGGGAGTTGCATTGGGGGCAGAGTTGATGGTGGAGGTAGGGAAGCCCCTTTTTCATTTTTTTTTTTTTTAAATGGAGGACATCTCCCTTGTCCTGGAATGAAAAGCCTCATCCTGAGAGCAGATGCGGCGGAGATGGAGGAATTGCGAGAAGGGGATGGCATTTTTGCAAGAGACAGGGTGAGAAGAGGAATAGTCCAGATAGCTGTGAGAGTCAGTAGGCTTATAGTAGACATCAGTAGATAAGCTGTCTTCACAGATAGAGACAGAAAGATCTAGAAAGGGGAGCGAGGTGTCAGAAATAGACCAGGTAAACTTGAGGGCAGGGTGAAAGTTGGAGGCAAGGTTAATGAAGTCAATGAGCTCAGCATGTGTGCAGAAAGCAGCGCCAATGCAGTCGTTGATGTAGCGAAGGAAAAGTTGGGGACAGATACCAGAATAGGTTTGGAACATAGATTGTAACACAAAGCCAACAAAAAGACAGGCATAGCTAGGACCCATACGGGCGCCCATAGCTAATCCTTTAGTTTGGTGGAAGTGGGAGGAGCCAAAGGAGAGATTATTAAGAGACCATAAGACCATAAGACAAAGGAGCAGAAGTAGGCCATTCGGCCCATCGAGTCTGCTCCACCATTTTATCATGAGCTGATCCATTTTATCCTATTTAATCCCACTGCCCCGCCTTCTCACCATAACCTTTGATGCCCTGGCTACTCAGATACCTATCAATCTCTGCCTTAAATACACCCAATGACTTGGCCTCCACTGCAGACCGTGGCAACAAATTCCATAGATTCACCACCCTCTGACTAAAAAAATTTTTTCGCATTTCTGTTCTGAAAGGGCGCCCTTCAATCCTGAAGTCATGCCCTCTCCTACTAGCCTCCCCCATCATGGGAAACAACTTTGCCACATCCACACTGTCCATGCCTTTTAACATTGGAAATGTTTCTATGAGGTCTCCCCTCATCCTTCTAAACTCCAAGGAATACAGTCCAAGAGCGGACAAATGTTCCTCATATGTTAACCCTCTCATTCTCGGAATCATTCCAGTGAATCTTCTCTGTACCCTCTCCAACTTCAGCACATTCTTTCTTAAATAAGGAGACCAAACCGCCCACAGTACTTCAAGTGAGGTCTCACCAGCGCCTTATAGAGCCTCAACATCACATCCCTGCTCCTATACTCTATTCCTCTAGAAATGAATGCCAACATTGCATTCGCCTTCTTCACTACCGACTCAACCTGGAGGTTAACTTTAATGGAATCCTGTACGAGGACTCCCAAGTCCCGTTGGATCTCAGAACTTTGAATTCTTTCCCTATTTAAATAATAGTCTGCCCATCTATTTTTTCTGCCAAAGTGCATAACCATACACTTTCCAACATTGTACTTCATTTGCCACTTCTCTGCCCATTCTTCCAATCTATCCAAGTCTCTCTGCAGACTCTCCATTTTCTCAGCACTACCGGCCCCTCCACCTATCTTCGTATCGTCAGCAAACTTAGCCACAAAGCCACCTATTCCATAATCCAAATCGTTGATGTACAATGTAAAAAGAAGCGGCCCCAACACTGATCCCTGTGGAACACCACTGGTAACCGGCAGCCAAGCAGAATAGGATCCCTTTATTCCCACTCTCTGTTTCCTGCCAATCAGCCAACGCTCTATCCACGTATGTAACTTTCCTGTAATTCCATGGGCTCTTAACTTGTTAAGCAGCCTCATGTGTGGCACCTTGTCAAAGGCCTTCTGAAAATCCAAATATACAACATCCACTGCATCTCCCTTGTCTAGCCTACTGGTAATTTCCTCAAAAAATTGTAATAGGCTTGTCAGGCAGAATTTTCCTTTAAGGAATCCATGCTGAGTTCTGCCTATCTTGTCATATGCCTCCAGGTACTCTGTAACCTCATCCTTGACAATCAACTCCAACAACTTCCCAACCACCGACGTCAAGCTAACAGGTCTATAATTTACTTTTTGCTTCCTTGCCCCCTTCTTAAATAGCGGAGTGACATTTGCAATCTTCCAGTCTTCCGGAACCATGCCAGAATCTATCGACTTTTGAAAGATCATCACTAATGCCTCCACAATCTCCACAGCTACTTCCTTTAGAATAGGAGGGTGCATTCCATCTGGTCCAGGAGATTTATCGACCTTTAGCCCATTCAGCTTCCTGATTACTTTCTCTGTAGTAACTGTGACTGCGCACACTTCTCTTCCCTGCCACCCTTGAGTGTCCGGTATCCTGCTGTCTTCCTCAGTGAAGACTGATGCAAAATACTCATTCAGTTCCTCTGCCATCTCCTCATCTCCCATTACAATTTCTCCAGTATCATTTTCTATCGGTCCTATATCTACTCTCACCTGTCTTTTACTCTTTATATACTTGAAAAAGTATCCTCTTTGATATTATTTGCCAGTTTCCTTTCATAATTAATCTTTTCTCTCTTAATGACCTTCTTGGTTTCCTTTTGTAAGGTTTTAAAGACTTCCCAATCCTCTGTCTTCCCACTAATTTTTGCTTCCTTGTATGCCCTCTCCTTAGCTTTAACTTTGGCTTTGACTTCTCTTGTCAACCACGGTTGCATCCTTTTTCCACTCGAAAATTTCTTCTTTTTTGGAATATACCTGTCTTGCACATTCCTCATTTCTCGCATAAACTCCAGCCACTGCTGCTCTGCCGTCTTTCCCGCCAGTGTCCCTTTCCAGTCAACTTTGGCCAGTTCATCTCTCATGCCACTGTAATTTCCTTTACTCCACTGAAATACTGACACATCAGATTTCGGCTTCTCTTTTTCTAATTTCACAGTGAACTCAATCATGTTATGATCACTGCCTCCTAAGGGTTCCTTCACCTCAATCTCTCCAATCACCTCTGGTTCATTTCACAACATCCAATCCAGTACAGCCGATCCCCTAGTGGGCTCAACAACAACTGTTCTAAAAAGCCATCTTGCAGACATTCTACAAATTCTCTCTCTTGAGATCCAGTGCCGACCTGATTTTTCCAATCTACTCGCATGTTAAAATCCCCCACAATTATCATAACATTGCCCTTCTGACAAGCCTTTTCTATTTCCTATTGGAATTTGTAGTCCACATCACTGCAGCTGTTTGGAGGCCTATAAATAACTGCCATCAGGGTCCTTTTACCCCTGCTATTCCTTAGCTCAACCCATAAAGATTCTGTACCTTCCGATCCTATATCACCTCTTTCTAATGATTTAATATCATTTCTTACCAATAGAGCCACGCCCCCCCCCTGCCTACCTTCCTATCCTTCTGATACACCGTGTATCCTTGGACGTTCAGCTCCCAGAGACATGCATCCTTTAGCCAGGTCTCAGTGATGGCCACAATATCATACCTGCCAATCTGTAGCTGTACAACAAGATCATCCACCTTATTTCTTATGCTGCGTGCATTTAAGTACAACACCTCAAGACCAGTATTTGATACTTTTTGCTTTGATTTCACTGCAACTTTATTGCACTGAAACTCATCCCAATGGCTACACATTTGCCCCATCACCTGCCTGTCTTTCCTGACATCTTTACTGCTCACTATCTTAGATTTATTTCTGTTTTCCCCTTCCTCCACTCTATCATTCCGGTTCCCATCCCCCTGCCAAATTAGTTTAAACCCTCCCTAACAGCTCTATTAAACTTTCCCGCCAGGATATTGGTCCCCTTCGGGTTCAGGTGTAACCTGTCCTTTTTGAACAGGTCATACTTCCCCCAGAAGAGATCCCAATTATCCAAGAATCTGAAGCCCTGCCCCCTACACCAGTCTCTCAGCCAGGCATTCATCTGCCTGATCCGACTACTCTTGCCCTCGCTGGCACGTGGCACAGGTAGCAATCCTGAGATTACTACCCTGGAGGTCCTGCTTCTCAGCTTCCTTCCTAACTCCTGGAAATCTCTCTTCAGGACCTCCTCCTTTATCCTATCTATGTCATTGGTACCAACATGTACCAAGACAACTGGCTGCTCACCCTCTCCCTTTAGAATATTCAGGACCCGATCCGAGACATCCCGTACCCTGGCACCTGGGAGACAACACACCATGCGGGTATCTCTGTCAGGCTCACAGAATCTCCTGTCTGTTCCCCTGACTATGGAATCCCCCACGACTACCGCATTTCTCTTCTTCCTCCTTCTCTCCTGCACAACAGCGCCAGGCTCAGTGCCAGAGACCCGGTCACCGTGGGCGTCCCCTGTCAGGTCATCCCCCTCAACAGCATCCAGAACAAGATACTTTTTGCTGAGGGGGACAGCCACAGGTGTGCTCTCCACTATCCAGGCATTTCCCTTCCCTCTCTTGACAGTGACCCAGTGTTCTGACTCCTGTAGCCTAGGGATGACTACTGACTCCTGTAGCCTAGGGATGACTACCTCCCTGTAGCTCCTGTCTATCACCTCTTCACTTTCCCTGATAAGCACTAGGTCATCAAGCTGTAGCTGCAGATCCCTAACACGGTCTCTGAGGAGCTGCAACTCGGTGCACCTGGACTAAGGACTAATTCCGCTAGACGGAGCAGAGTGGTGGTAGAGGGGAACTGGTTAGGTCTGGAATCCAAAAAGAAGTAGAGAGCTTTGAGACCTTCCTGATAGGGGACAGAAGTATATAGGGACTGGACATCCATGGTGAAAATAAACCCTCCTCCTCTTCATGGACACCCTGCTCTGGTCCTCTTTATTGCTAACTGCCGACGGGACATCAACCGACTCGACTTCACCGCACCTTGTTTCAATACCAACCTCTCTCCTTCCGAACGCTCTGCTCTCCACTGCCCTCAGAGCTCTCCACTTTGGAGGTGGTGGTGATTTAATTACCTCCACTTTGGAAGTGGTGGTGACGAAGGATCTTGGCCCGAAATGTGGACTCTACCTCTTCCTGGAGATGCTGCCTGGCCGGCTACGTTCACCAGAAACTTTGATGTGTGTTGCTTGAAATTCCAGCATCTGCAGATTTCCTCGTGTTGGCCGATAATGCCCTTTCTTCTGCCTCACTCCCTTCTTGGAGTGCAGTTACATTTACAATTTTCCAGTCTTCTGGAACCATTCTAGAATCTAACGATTCTTGGAACATCATAACTAATGCCTCCACAATCCCTTCATCCATCTCTTTCTGAACCCTGGGGTGTACCCCACCTGGAGCAATTGATTGATCCAACTTCAGACCTTTCAGTTTCAAATAACTTTCACCCTAATAATGGCAACAGCACATAGTTCTGGCCCCATACACTCTGGGACTTCACCATAATGGAAGTGTTTGCCAGCGAAGACTGATGCAAAATAGTTATTTAGTTCTTCTCCCAACTCTTTGTCCCCCTATGTCCTCCAGCATAGTTTTCCAGTGGTGTGATATCATCTCTCATCTCTTTTACACTTTATGTATCAGAAGAATCTTTTGGTATTCCAATTAAAATTATTGGCAAGTTTACTTTTGGATTCCGTCTTTCCTTTCTTCGTGACTTTTTTAGTTACCTTCTGTTAGTTTTTAAAAGCTTCCCAATCCTCCAAATTCCCACTGACATTTGCTCTATTATATGTCCTCTTTGGCTTTTATGTTGGCTTTGACTTCTCTTGTTAGCCATGGTTGTGTCAATTTGCCTTTAGAATGCTTCATTTTAGGGATGTATATATCTTGTGTCTTCCAACTTTCTTCCAGAAATTTCGGCCATTGCAGCTCTGCTGTCATCCCTGCCACTGTTATTTTCCAATCAATTTTGGCCAACTCATCTCTCCTATCTTCTGGGGCACCTAGGTGCGACTTGAGTAGCAGCAGTACTCTCAATGGATACGATTAAATATTCCTGTTTCAGTCTGATACAGCCAAAAAGCACAACTGCTTCCAAGGTCAGTACAGTCAAAGCTGTCTTAATGCATTTAAACAAACTATTGCTGCTCAAAACTGAAGGAAACAACACCGATTGTGGTCGGAAGTACCCACGGAGGACACTTCGGAAGAAGTGCAGGTGCAGAGTGGGGTTACAAGTGTGTTTAAGGAAACGAGATTTTAAACTCGCTATACTGACCAACTTGCTGGCAAATGTGCAGTCTCTGGTGAATAAAATTGATAATCTCAGAGCTGGGGTGCTGTATCAGAGGGATATTAGGACCGTGTGTGTACTTTGTTTCACGGAATCCTGGTTAACCCCTTCTGTACCAGATGCAGCGATTCAGATCAACAGGTTTACTATACACCGTCAGGATAGATCTATAGTCTCTCAAAAGCAGAGGTGGAGGAGTATGCCTCATGATCAACTCTTCTTGGTGCAAAAATAGATCAGTGCTGTCCCAATTCTGCTCACCAGACCTGGAACATCTAGCAGTTAAGTATCGTCCTTTCTACCTACCACGGGAGATCTCCGGGATCGTTTTGGCAGCAGTATACATTCCATCTCAGCCTCTCTTGCTGCTCTTCTCCCTTTTGCCTTTGAAGCCATGTCTAATCAAGAACCTATCAAGCTCTGCCTTAAATACATCCAATGACCTGGCCTCCACAGCTGCCTGTGGTTATAAATTCCACAAATTCACCGCACTCTGGCTAAAGAAATTTCTCTGCATCTGTTTCAAATGGGCGCCCCTCTGTCCTGAGGCTGTGCCCTCTTGCCTGAGACTCAAGACCATAAGACAAAGGAGAAGTAGGCCATTCGGCCCATCGAGTCTGCTCCGCCATTTTATCATGAGCTGATCCATTGTCCTATTTAGTCCCACTCTCCCGCCTTCTCACCATAACCTTTGATGCCCTGGTTACTCAGATACCTATCAATCTCTGCCTTAAATACACCCAATGACTTGGCCTCCATTGCTGCCCGTGGCAACAAATTCCATAGATTCACCACCCTCTGACTAAAAAAAATTTCTTTGCATTTCTGTTCTGAATGGGCGCCCTTCAATCCTTAAGTCATGCCCTCTCATACTAGACTCCCCCATCATGGGAAACATACTTTCCACCTCCACTTTGGCTAGGCCTTTCAACATTCAAAAGTTTCAGTGAGATCCCCCTCATCCTTCTAAATTCCAGCAAGTACAGACCCAAAGCTATCAAATGTTCCTCATATGATAAACCTTTCATTTTCGGAATCATCTCGTGAACCTCCTCTCAGCTGTCTCCTAGGCCTGCACATCTTTTCTCAGATGAGGAGCCTAAAGATGTTCACAATACTCAAGGTTGGACCTCATCAATACCTTTTAAAGCCTCAGCATCACATCCCTGCTCTTGTATTCAACACTCAAGTCACTTCACTTCCGGGGCGCCTTGGGGCAACTCGAGTAGCAGCAGCATTCTCAATGGATATGATTAAATATTCTCATTTCAGCCTGATACAGCTACAAAGTACAACTGCATCCAAGGTCAGTATAGACAAGAAAGATGTCTTAATGTGGTTAAACAAACTATCGCTGCTTAAAACTGACAGAAAGAACACTGATTGTGGATGGAAGTGTCCATGTAGGATCCTACAGAGGAAGTGTGGCTACAGAGTGGGGTTACAAGTGCGTTTAAGGCCACGGGGTTGTAAACTCCCTATACTGACTACCTTGCTGGCAAACATGCAGTCTCTGGTGAATAAAATCAATGATCTCAGAGCCAGGGTGCTGAATCAGAGGGACATTAGGACCGTGTGTCCTTTGTTTCACAGAATCCTGCTTAACCCCTTCTGTACAGGATTCAGCAATTCAGATCAATAGATTTAATATATACCATCAGGATAGATCTATAGAGTCTCTCAGAAGCAGAGGTGGAGGAATTTGCCTCATGATCAACTCTTCTGGTACACAAATATATCAGTGCTGTCTCAATCTGCTCACGAGACCTGGAAAATCTAGCAGTTAAGTGCCATCCCTTTTTTACCTACCACAGGAGTTCTCCAGGGTCATTTTGGTAGCAGTATACATTCCACCTCAGGGTAATGTCAATCAGACTGCAGATGATCTGAGCGATGGGATCAATACGCATGAAGCAGTGCATCCTGACGTCTTCATCATCGTTTTGAGAGATTTTAACGAGGCCAGTCTTAAAAAAAAAAATCACAAAATCACAAAGCAATTGCCATCAACAGATCACTTGCAATACTAGAGGAAAGAACACACTGAACCATTGCTACACCACCATCAAGAATGCCGACCTTGCTATTCTAAGGGAGGCACAGGAGCACCTACAGGACTTCTCTGAATCAGTGCACTGGACTGGTATGGGGTGTGTGTGTGTGTGGGGGGGGGGGTTGCTACTGCACAGGACCAAAAGAAGCTGCAGAGGATTGTAAATTTAGTCAGTTCCATCTTGGGTAGTAGCCTACCAAGTACCCAGGGCATCTTCAAGGAGCTGTATCTCAGGAAGGCAGCGTCCATTATTACGGACCTCCAGCACCCAGGGCATGTCCTTTTCTCACTGTTACCATCAGGTAGGAGATACAGAAGACTGAAGGCTCACCCTCAGCAATTCAGGAACAGCTTCTTCCCTTCTGCACTCCGATTCCTAAATGGACATTGAACCCTTAGACGCTACCTCACTTTTTTCATATATAGTATTTCTGTTTTTTGCACGATTTTTTTATCTATACTGTATACTGTAATTGATTTTATGTATTATTATATTTTTCCAGATTATGCATTGCATTGAACTGCTGCTGCTAAGTTAACAGGTTTCATGTCACATGCCGGTGATATTAAACCTGATTCTGATATTCTAGACCTCTGTAAATGAAGGCTGATATTGCATTTGCCTGCCTTACCACCGACCCAACCTGCAAGTTAACCGTCAGGGAGTTCTGCACAAGGACTCCCAAGTCCCTATGCATATCAGATTTTTGGATTTTCTCCCTGTTAGAAAATAGTCTGCACATTTATTTCAACTACCAAAGTAGAATTTTCCAACATTATATTTCATTTGCCACTCTCTTGCCCTTTCTTCTAATATGTCTGAATCCTTCTACAGCCTACCTGTTTCCCCTCCTCCAATCCATATCATCTGCAAACTTGGCAATAAAGCCATCTATTCCATCATCTAAATCATTGATATACAGCAGAAAAAGAAGTGGTCCCAACACCAACCCCTGCAGAACACCACTAGTCACTGGCAGCCAACCAGAAAAGAATCCTTTTATTCCCACTCACTGCCTTCTACTACTCAGCCAATGCTCTAACCATGTTAGTAACTTTCCTGTAATACCATGGACCATTAACTTGGTAAGCAGCCTCATGTGTGGCACCTTGTCAAAGGCCTTCTGAAAATCCAAATCCACTGCATCCCCTTTATCTATCCTACTTAAAATCTCTTCAATGAATTCCAACAAGTTTGTCAGGTATAGTTTCCCTTAAGGAAACTATACTGAATTTGTCCTCTGTCACCAAGTACTCCATAATCTCATCCTTAACAACTGACTGCAACATCTTCCCAACCTCCGAGTCAGGATAACTGTTTTATAATTTCCCTTCTGCTGGCTTCCACCAGTCTTAATAACAATAATGTTGTAGGTGTAACTGAAAGGAGATTATAGCTGGGAGTTTAACATCCAAGGAAACTTATAGTATAGAATCAGAATAAGGTTAATTATCACCAGCATGACGTGAAAAGATAATCAACCACATGTATTGAATAGATTAAAAATAATGTGCAAAAACAGAAATACTTTTTTTTTAAAGTGAGGTAGTGTCCAAAGGTTCAATGCCCATTTACGAATCGGATGGCAGAGGGATAGCCGCTATCTTGCCTTGTTTATAACTACATCGATATGTTGGGACCAGGTTAGATCCTCAGAGTTCTTGACACCCAGAAACTTGAAGCTGCTCACTCTCTCTACTTCTGATCCCTCTATGAGAATTGGTATGTGCTCCTTTGTCTTGGCCTTCCTGAAGTCCGTAGTCAGCTCTTTCGTCGTATTGACGTTGAGTGCCAGGTTGTTGCTGCGGCACCACTAGTTGGCATCTTTCACTCCTGTACACCCTCTCGATACCACCTGAGATTCTACCAACAATGGTTGAATCATCAGCAAATTTATAGATGGTATTTGAGCTATGCCAAGCCAAACAGTCATCTGTATATAAAGAGTAGAGCAGTGGGCTAAGCACACACCCCTGAGGTGCACCAGTGTTGATCGTCAGCGAAGAGGATATGTTATCACCAATCCGCACACATTGTGGTCCTCTGGTTAGGAAGTCGAGGGTCCAATTGCAGAGGGAGGTACAGAGGCCCAAGTTCTCTAACTTCTCAATCAGGTTTATGGGAATGATGGTATTAAAATGCTGAGCTATAGTCGATGAACAGCATCCTGACGTAGGTGTTTGTGTTGTCCAGGTGGTCTAAAGCCATGTAGAGAGCCATTGAGATTGCATCTGTTGTTGACCTATTGTGGCAATAGGCAAATTGCAATGGGTTGAGGTCCTTGCAGGAGTTCAGTCTAGTCATGACCAACCTCTCAAAGTATATCACTGTCAATGTGAGTGCTACCAGACAATAGTCATTAAGGCAGCCCACATTATTCTTCTTAGGCACTGCTATAATTGTTGCCTTTTTGAAGCAAATGGGAACTTCTGCCTGTAGCAGTGAGAGGTTGAAATGTCCTTGAATACTCCCAATAGTTGGTTAGCCTTTCAAAGCCTTACCAGCTACTCCATCGGGACCTTCCACTATGTGAGGGTTCACTCTCTTTAAAGACAGTCTGACATTGGCCTCAGAGACAGATCACAGGGTCATCAGGTGCAGCAGGGATCTTCAAGCTGTGGTTGTATTCTCCCTTTCAAAGCGGAATAGAAGACATTCAGTTCATCTGGTAGTGAAGCATTGCTGCCATTCATGCTATTGGGTTTCACTTTGTTGGAAATAATGTCTTGCAAACACTGCCAGAGTTGCTGTGCATCTGATGTCACCTCCGACCTCATTTTAAATAATCTCTTTGCCCTTGAAATAGCCCTCTGCAAATCATACCTGGTTTTCTGGTACAGGCCTGGACCGCCAGATGTGAATGCCACAGATTTATCCTTCAGCAGACAACGTACCTCCTAGTTCATCACGGATTTTGGTTTGGGAATGTACAATAAGTCTTTGTGGGCACACACTCATCCACACAGTTTTAATGAAGTCGGTAACAACTGCAGCATACTCATCCAGATTCAAAGATGAATCCCTGAATATAGTCCAGTCCACCGATTCAAAGCAGTCCTGTAGGCACTCCTGCGCTTCCCTTGTCCATACCTACATGGTCCTCTCGGCTGGTGCTGCAGTCTTCAGTCTCTGCCTGTACTCAGGGAGCAGACGTACAGACAGGTGATCAGATTTCCCGAAGTAGGGGCGTGGAATAGCACAGTAAGCATTTTTAATGGTGGTGTAGCAGTGGTCCAGTGTGTTGTTTCCTCTGGTATTGCAAGTGATCTGTTGATGGTAGTTGTAGAGTTCAGACTGGCCTGGTTAAAATCTTCCAAAATGATGGTGAAGGCTGAGGAATAACGGCTCAGCCATGATGGAACGGTGGAGCAGACTCAATGGGCAGAATGGCCTAATTCTGCTCCTACGTTTTATGGTCTTATTACATGTGCCAATCTGTAACTGTACATCTACCTTATTCCATTTTGTGTGTGCAATCAGTCCTGTATTCACCCCTTGATTGTGTCAGCCTTTCACATTGCAACTCATCCTGTAGACTGCAACTTTGCCCTATCATCAGCCTCTCCTTGCTCAGGGTCTCAGTGCGGATTGCCTTTGTTTGTAAATTAACCTCATCCTCAGCATGAGCACTGTGGTTCTCGTCCCCAACTGAATTAGCTTAAACCCTCCCGGACAACTCTAGCAAACCTGCCTGCAAGGAGGTAGGAACCCCTCAGGTCCCTTTTGCACAGATCATACCTTTCAGCACCTGCACAATCTTTCTCACCGTGTTCTTCCTTGGATTTAACAGGGAGCCAACATTTCCATCAAAACAACCAATTACCTGTTGTTTTAAAATCCTTCTGACCAGCATTTTAGCCAGCTCACAGGCTGCTGGTGTTCACCCTTCACACTCGCTTAGATTCTTCAATTGGCTTTGTCACTTCAGTTGATGAACAATGAGAACTTTAATAAGTGAAATGAAGCCAAACATCAGCTCAGCCCCAACCTGCAGCCTGCCCACCACGAGGTTCGTGCATGCTGCCTCTGCCTCTTGGAATCCTCTCAGAGACTGCAGAGTGCTGGAATGGACCCGATTGCAGACCAAGTACTGTGTGTACTGTGATATTTACTGAGTAGCAAATCCAGAGGGGCAATGAAGTCAGCGTCAAAGTTCAGATGGAGATCAAAAGTTCCAAAGGAATCAAAACCCAGGAATCGGGAAACAGGCAGAGTCAATATTCAGACGGACAGAGTCCAGATACGAATGCTGGAAAGGCTCAGGAAAATTCACTGACACAATCTGACAACAAACAAGTGAAAACACAGGACTGAAATACACCGAGCAATAAACAGAGAGGCAGATGATAGGTGGAGCACAATGAGACACAGGTGGCAGCAAAACAGGTAATAATGGGAAACAGGTGAGAGATGGAGTACTCAGTATTACAGGGGCCAGAGTAGAGTAGAAGCGGGGTCAGGAGCACATGGGGCATGAAAACAAACAAGAGCACATGGCAATACAAAACCACAGACTGACAGCTAGGGGGAAACACACAAAAAGACAAAGTTAACTGACAGTACCCGTCCCCTTTACGGACGCCTCCTGACATCACAGCAGGTAGAGCTGGGTGCTGGCGATGAAAGTTCCTGATGAGAGAGGGGTCCAGGATGTTATGAGCGGGGACCCAGCACCTCTCTTCAGGACCGTAGCCCTCCCAGTCCACAAGGTCTGGAGACCACGGCTCCAGCAACGAAGTCCAGCAGTCGACGCACTGTGAAGGCCTCTGACCCATTGATGAGCTGTGGGGGAGGGGGGATTTGGGGGACATGACACAGGGGGTGACTCATGAAAGGCTTGATGTGGGGCACATGGAAGGTGGGATGAATGTGGCAGAGAGTGGAGGGGAGCTTGAGACGGACGGCAGCAGGGATGATGACTTTAGCAATGGAAAAGGGGTCGATGAAGCTAGGGGTGAGTTTGCAGGAATCTACCTTGAGGGGCATGTCTCGGGTTGAAAGCCACACACGCTGTCCCTGGCGATAACATGGGGCCTTGGAGCGATGGTGGTCAGCTTGATGCTTGATCCTAGCAGAGGCACGGAGAAGGGCAGAGCGAGTGCACCTCCACGTCTGCTGACAATGGCAGATGGAACGCCAACCTCCTCCTCCTGGGCAGGAAATAGTGGGATGAGGTGGATGAGAGTTTATGACGTACTCGGCCCAGAGTAGCTGCTGACTGCACACCGAGGGGTTCTGGGAGACCAGACACTGCAATACTGTCTCCAGCTGTTGGTTGGCCATTGGTCTGTGGGTGGAATCCTGAAGACAGACTCAGAGGCACCCAGAAGATTACAGAACGCCCTCCAGAAGTTGGATGTGAATTGAGAGCCCCCATCTGACACAACATCTACAGGTAAACCATGTAATTTAAAAACATGCAGTACGAGTAATTTGGCTGTTTCTTTGGCAGAGGTGAGTTTAGGTCAAGGAATGAAGCGTACAGACTCGGAGAAATGACCAACTACTGTGAGAATGGTGGTGTTACCATCTGATGGGGGAAGACCGGTGACAAAATCCAGGGCAATGTGGGACCAGGGTCTATGGGGATAGACAGGGGTTGTAACAGACCAGCTGGTAACCGGTTAGAGTTCTTGCCTTGAACACAGACCGAGCAGACTGAGACAAAGTTGTGGATGTCATCTCCCATGGAGGGCCACCAGAACCGCCAACTGACGAAGGCCTGAGTACACTCGGTTTCAGACAGGATAACCAGGAAGAATGACCCCACTGCAATACCTGTGGGCGGACAGAGCTGGGAACGTAAACACAGTTAGTGGGTCATTGACTAGGAGGCTGCCTCGCTCTGTTGAGCAGTTTGCAAAATGCATTCAATGTCCCATTGCACTGCACCCACGAGACAGTGAGCAGGGAGGATGACATCGGGGACCTCAGGGGTCTCAGAGGAAGGAAATCTTTGGGAGAGGGCATCAGGTTTTCCATTCTTGGAACTGGGGCGGAAGGACAGAGTAAAATTGAATCTTGAGAAAAACAGGGACCAACAAGCTTGACGGGAGTTGAGACGCTTGGCCGAATGGATATATTCCAGATTCTTGTGATCAGTCCAGACTAAGAATGGCACCTTTGCTCCCTCCAGCCAATGCCTCCACTCCTCCAGAGCTAGCTTCACAGCCGGCAGCTCCCGGTTTCCGACATCGTAATTCCGCTCCGTGGGAGTGACACAGTGAGAGAAGGCGGCGCAGGGGTGTACCTTCTCATCCTTGGCCAAGCGCTGAGAGAGAACAGCTCCTACACCAATGTCAGACACATCCACCTCCAAAATAAACTGCCGGTTGGTTTTGGGCTGAATCAGGATGGGGGCAGAGGTGAAATGTTCTTTCAGGTCAGAGAAAGCTTTTTCAGCAGCAGGGGACCCAGAGAATCTGACAGCGGATGAGGTGAGAGCAGTGAGTGGTGCAGCCAGTGTACTGTAATTTCTGATGAAGCAGCAATAGAAGTTAGTGAAGCCCAAGGAGTGTTGCAACTCCCGACGAGTCGAGGGTTAGGACTACTCGACCACCGCCTTGACTTTCTGTTGGTCCATCTGAATGGAACTGCCTGAAATTACATACCCCAGGAAGGAGACTATTGTGATGAAATTCGCATTTCTCAGCCTTCACAACGAGCTGGTTCTCCAGAAGGCACTGGAGATCTTTGCGGACGTGACCTGTCTGTTCAGCAAGGGACTTAGAAAGAAAATCAAAATGTCGTCAAGATACACAAAAATCAAATTGGTTCAGCATGTCCCTGAGAACGTTATTTACCAGGGCTTGGAAGATGGCAGGCGCATTGGTGAGACCGAATGCCATGACCAGATACTCACAATGGCCTGAGGCGGTGTTGAAGGCCGTCTTCCACCCGTCCCCTTCGCGGATGCAGACAAGATGATAGGCGTTATAGATATCAAGCTTGGTGAAAACTGAGGGTCCTTGTAGTAGTTCAAATGCCAAGGTCATGAAGAGGGTAACAGTTTTTAATAGTGACTTCATTCAGTCCCCGGTAATCAATGCATGGACACAAGGAGATGTCCTTCTTTTCAACAAAGAACAAACCAGCCCCAGCAGGGGAGGAAGACGGCTGGATGATGCCTGCAGCCAGAGACTCTTTAATGTACTTACTCATGGCTTCTGTTTCAGGTATGGACAGAGAATACTGGCGGCCCCTTGGGGGAGGTGTGCCAGGCAAGAGGTTAATAAAGCAAACGTATGGACGATGAAGCAGCAGGGAAGTGGCCCGGGACTTGCTGAACACAGCCTTGAGGTCCATGTATTCTGCGTCAGAGAGAGCTGTCTCTGCCAAAACCATCAGCCCCTCGTCTCGCTCCCGCGTCTGCACAAATTCTTTCCTGGCTAATGCTACGTCTGCCTCAGCTCCCTCACTACCTCTTGTTTCACTACACTCCTTCTTTTCACTTCCAACCTCCTCCTGGTACATCTCAGCTAAATTTACTTCGGCAGTCCCGTGATGAACCTGTGAGTCCATGGGCGGGGCCTCAATGCTGGCAGGCTGACCTGTCAATCTCACGGCTGGGAACACGATTCCCCCGGCGAGGTCATTACCGAGCAAGATTTCCAGGCCTTTCATCGGTAATTCGGACCTCACCCCGATCATGACTAGTCCAGAGACCAGGTTGCTTTGTAAGTGTATCTGGTGCAAAGTGTCCCTTCCCCATATGTTTGACCTTGACCTCCCCAGTCTGGGTCTCTGAGCTAAACTCTAATACACTCTTCAGTATCAGTGACTGACACGCTCCCGTGTCTCTCCAGATCCGCACTGGAACTGGTTTTAACCCCTCCTTCACTGACACCAATCCGGCCGAGATAAACCTCTCGCGCCCTTCCTGAACTTTGGCAGACCTGTCCTCCCCTAGCGGTTCGTTTACCAGCTTGATACAGCCAGTCAAAATCGCAGTTTTTCCTTTTCCCGTCTCCTTCTTTGGGGCAAAGCACCTGGACGCAAAGTGTCCGGCTTTCCCACAATTATAACAGACGACCCCAGGAGACTTCCTACCAGACTGCTCCCGGTCTACCTTATCCTTCTCACTAGTCCCCGGCTTACTTTCTGACTTTTCTGGCGGACTCTCCCCGCCGTCCTGACTACCCTTCTGGTAGCCTTTACTCGGGGCAAACTTCATTTTATGCGTCAACGCATACTCATCCGCTAACTTAGCAGTTGCGGCTAACGTGGCTGCCTCTTTCTCATCTAGGTAGGGTCTCATACCCTCAGGGACACAACCTTTAAACTGCTCAATCAGGATCAGCTGTAGCGGTCTGTCATAATCCCCTTCTACCCCCTTTGAGGCGCACCAACGCTCACAATATGTCTGCATCTCACGGGCAAACTCTAAATACGTGCGGTCCCACTGCTTCCTCGCATTCCGGAACCTCTGCCTGTATGCCTTCGGGACCAACTCATAAATCCTGAGGATGGCCTCTTTCACCACCTCATACCTCTGGGCATCTTCCGCGGACAAAGCTGAGTAAGCTTGTTGGGCTTTCCCTTTCAGTACACTCTGAAGCAAAACAGCCCACTTATCCCTCGACCAGTCCTGACTTGTAGCAACTTTTTCGAAATGGAGAAAGTACCGATCCACATCGGTATCATCAAATGGGGGAACCAGCCTAACCTCCTGGGTCGCTCGGAACCCTCCACCTTGGTTCGGCACAGGCCCCTGCTCTGCCCTCATCCTTAACTTCTCCAGCTCGAATTCCCTTTCCCTCTGTTTCTCCTCTCGCTCCAACTGTCTCTCTCTCTCTCTCTCTCTCTCTCTCTCTCTCCAGCCTTTCTAACTCTCTCTCCTGCCTTTCTAACTCTTTCTCTTTCTCCTGCCTTTGTAACTGTTTCTCTTTCTCCCACCTTTCTAACTCTCTCTCCTACCTTTCTAACTCTTTCTCTTTCTCCTGCCTTTCTAACTCTCTCTCCTTCTCTTCTCGCTCCAACTGTCTGTCCCTCTCTTTCTCTTCTCGCTCCAACTGCCGTACCCGGAACTCGTGCTCGAGTCTCAGTTTTTCAAGCTGCACCTGTACCGCGTCTCCAGCAGGTTTTTCAATAGACACCACCCCCAGCTCGCCTTGGGGAAACACACCTTTAGATACATAGCGCTCTACAATAGCTCTGTGTATCTCCTCTCTCCTCATTGTCGACTTCCCCTTAACAAGATTCAACCGTTTGGCCACAGCTACCAATTCCGATTTCCTGGCATCCTCTAACGCCTCCAAGGTCGGCGCCTTTATAAATTCCTCAGCCTCCATTTCTGCTGTTTGTCTTTTCTTTCTTCCGGGAATTTTGACCCAATCAATTTACTCCGTCCCAAATTTAGCGTTCAAAATTGCGGACGAGAACCCCACTTATGTTACGTACCCCGTAACTGGGTTGCCAGACCAGCAGAAATGGATCACTCAGTTGAGTTAGTCCTGACGAAGGGTCTCGGCCTGAAATGTCGACTGTACCTCTTCCTACAGATGCTGCTTGGCCTGCTGCATTCACCAGCAACTTTGATGTATGTCACTCAGTTGGAGTCTGGATTACTAGAACTAAGAAAGTCTTATTAAAGAAACAAGCAACACAGTACTCTAATCAAAAGGATAATGAATGCAACAGTTCAGCAATGATAAACATACATGTACACAGAATTAGGATAACAGGATCAATCAAGCTCTATCGTTGTCTAGGAGTAAATGACCAGTTTCAAAGTGACGCAAAGTTCAGTTCAATTTAGTTCAGTTCAGTTCGCAGTAATCGCTGCCGTGGTGATGGACAGTGGGGGGAAGGAGAGAGAGAGCAAAACGACTGAATATTCAAAACGGCTTCCACACAGACCTTCGCAGTCAGCTTTCGTGCGAGTCCTTTGTGATGTCATCTGAGGTCACCGATCGTGACCCCTCCATTTCCAGATACGATCGTTTCTCTGCGGTGAACCTGGCACCCAGGCAAGGGTGGACACACACCAGGTTCCCGCCGATCGTGCCTTTCCACCCTGTGTGTCTATGGCCTGGTCCCGCAACCGGCCTTCCAAAACTTCCCACCGACTTGTGAGAGACGCACCGCTTCCAGGGTCTCGTTACCTCGGGTGTCGTGTGTGTGTTGCCTTAGCGAACCTGTCCCTTTTTATCCCCCTGCTGGGGTATCGCCTGTCCATCACTTCAAACAGTTCAGGGTTCAAAGGGTGAGCCGATCTTGACAGCTCTCCTTCCATTACTCTCTCCCGTCCCTTCATTAACATCTCCAAATGCTGCTCCATTGTTTTCCTTATCTCTCTCTATCCTGAAGACAGGTGGCAGACCAACTGCTGATCCCACTGGTGCCAGCCCAGGCCAGCTAACATCTTAATTTATGTGTATTCTCGTCACACTGGCAACCAACAGGTAAAAACACAGGACTGAAATACACTGGGCAATAAACAGAGAGACAGATGATAGGTGGAGCACAGTGAGACACAGGTGGCAGCAATACAGGTAATGATGGGAAACAGGTGAGAGACGGAGTACTCAGTAATACAAGGGCTGGAGTAGAGCAGGAGTGGGGACAGGAGCACATGGGGCATGAAAACAAGAGCACATGGCAATACAAAACCGCAGACTGACGGCTGGGGGAAACTCACAGTCAGACAGAGTTCAGCTGGAGGTGCTGACACACCCAAATGATCTCCAAACAGTGAAACAAAGTCTCCAACAATTCCAGAATCATATCCAAGATGAGAAACAGATGTAACATACTCAAAAGAAGTGAAAAAGATGTATCAAGTGTGTATTTGTAGATTTCAGCACTCCAGCTATTTCTGCCAGCTGGCGATGAGTGGCATTAGGCGGATGGCTTTTCATTTGGTCCAGTTGGGTAACTGTTCGGCTTGTATCCAATATTTTCATGGCATTTTGGCAAGGGTCTGAAAATGCTTCAGGTCAAAATAAGAAACAAAATGATCAAAACTCACTGCTCTTTGAATGAAAACGCAAACAACAGGAATTCTGCAGATGCTGGAAATTCAAGCAACATACATCAAGGTTGCTGGTGAACGCAGCAGGCCAAGCAGCATCTATAGGAAGAGGCGCAGTCGACGTTTCAGGCCAAGACCCTTCGTCAGGACTAACTGAAGGAAGAGTGAGTAAGGGATTTGAAAGCTGGAGGGGGAGGGGGAGATGCAAAATGATAGGAGAAGACAGGGAGGGGGGAAAACCAGAGGATGGGCAAGGGATATAGTCAGAGGGACAAAGGGAGAAAAAGGAGAGAGAAAAAGAATGTGTAGCCTCTAACCTGATGGCATGAACATTGACTTCTCAAACTTCCACTAATGCCCCACCTCCCCCTCGTACCCCATCCGTTATTTATTTTATATACAGGGGCCGGATATGTGTGTATATATGCCCGCATTCTTTTTCTCTCTCTCCTTTTTCTCCCTCTGACTATACCCCTTGCCCATCCTCTGGTTTCTCCCCCCTCCCCCTTTTCTTTCTCCCCAGGCCTCCTGTCCCATGATCCTCTCATATCCCTTTTGCCAATCACCTGTCCAGCTCTTGGCTCCATCTCTCCCCCTCCTGTCTTCTCCTATCATTTCGGATCTCTCCCTCCCCCTCCCACTTTCAAATCTCTTACTAACTTTTCTTTCAGTTAGTCCTGACGAAGGGTCTCGGCCTGAAACGTCGACTGTACCTCTTCCTAGAGATGCTGCCTGGCCTGCTGTGTTCACCAGCAACTTTGATGTGTGTTCCTCTGATTGGAAGAAGTTTAATTTTTTCACATCCATTATTTTCTGTTTTGCTTCCAAAACAACAGTAACTAATTCAAGAAAGATACACATCTACACTACAGTGAGCTCATTTGCCTTTTTTAAGATCACCAACTGGGTTAATGCCTCAACTGAACAACAATTCCTCTGTTGCTACATTATTTAAATTATGTACTGGAGAGTTAAATTATGCAGTCAAGTCACTTCAGAGAAGACAGATCTACATCCTTCTAATTTTAAGGGACATCAATGCTACTACTAAAACCTACTGATTCATTATAAGAAGTTTCCTTTGAAGTAATTTATTTCTGAGCTCCCAACGCAGTGGGAGGACTAACCTTGATCAATGTTTCTTTCATCATACACTGACTGGACGTGGGACATAGTTGCAGGGATAGAGTATACAACCCCTCAAGCCAGCTCTGACATTCAAAAGATCATGATTTAATACTTGGCTTGAATTCAGGTTTGCAGCTCAATCCTTCAATCTCTTTATTGTGCTGTAGTTCAAATATTTATTTATCTCAGCAAGGAATGGATATAATGACATAGCATTTAATGTTCTCTGGAGTAAAATATTCAGATTATTCACAAACTTCTGACAAAAGAACTATTTCCTGACCTTAGTTTTAAGTAGCTGAGAAAATGCCCTTGGTTTTCTTAAAGAAATAGGGTCATAGACAAAGGCCCTTCAGAACACTGAGTTCAGGTCAACCATTAAATAGCCAAACACACGAATCCTTTTATTCTCTTTGTGTTCCTATTACACATCTGCCTCCTAAATTTTAAAACATGTAGATACAATTTACAGTAGTCATTTATCATCCCAACCTTCACACACATTTTATACATGACCCATGTTTGATCAGGTTTGAATCACAAGGTCAAAAGATTTTGATGAAAGGTCACTATTGTGAAAAACCTATTCTGTTTCATAGAACATAGAACATAGAACATAGAAGATGGAAATATACAGCACATTACAAGCCCTTCGGCCACATTGTCAAGCTGACCATGTAACCTACTCAAACTCATGTTTCCTTCTCCACAGATATTTCCTAACCTGCCAAATGATTCTAGCATTCTGCATTTTTTTATTTTATGAGGGGTTATTCCAAAATCTATGATATATGGAAAGTCTGAAAATACACAGAAGGGTGGCTGAAGGCATTGTTACACTGGTCATTTACAGACCCGAACAGAGAATCATGGAATTGTTTAAAAACAGGAGGAAGCCATTCGGCCTATTGACTCTGTGTTGGCTCGTCATGCAGCAGTTCAGTGATCCCATTTCCTCACATTGTTCGTTTGTCCTATAAATTATTCTTTCGTATAGCTATACAGCACAGTACACTGCTAAATAAAACTTATGACTTTTGAAGGGACTAACTGATTCTGTCTCCATCACCCTGAAAGGCAGTGTGTTCTGGACCATTGACATTATTTGTGCAAAATGTTTTACGGTATGTGCCCACACCCCAACCAGTTCTGGGCCCACAATGCTGTGGAGCTCCTATTTCAATCCTCTGCCTCCATGCCTACTTCTCTGACAGGGAGTCCTTATGCCCCTCAGATGACCTCTTCTCATATCTCCAACACTCATCCTTCTCTTGAACACCTCTTTCCCCTTCCCTTGACCTTTTCATCTCCAGCTGATGTCATGACAAATTCTTCACTTCTTTGGCCAGCTCTAGCCTCACCCCTTCTGAACTCACAGCCCTCCACTAATCTCAACTGTGTCATCAAACCTGCACAGTGAGGTCCTGCTGAGGTCTGGCAGACTGACCTTTACATTGCAGAGGCCAGACAGCAGCTCTCAGACAGTTCCGCTTGCCAACCTCACTGACAAAGACCAGGATGTCAACTCCCTCACTGTCACAGATCCCAATACATTGGGAGATTCCCCACCACCACCTCCCACTCTATGACCTCCGATCTAAGAGCAACCCAAACTTCCACAAAGACATAGAATCACACAGCACAGATACAGGCCTTCCAGCCCAACTGATCTATGTTGACCAAGATGTCCCATCCAAGTTTGTCCCATTTGTGTTTGGTCCATATCTTTCTAACCATTTCCTATGAATTTAGCTGTTCAACTAACTCTTAGATGTTGTTATTGTTCCTGCTTCAACCACTTCCTCTGGTAGCTCACACCACGTAGATATACTCACCCCTCATGTGGGGCTTGGAGATCTTTTGGCTCTTCCCACTGTGCCTCAGATCCTTTCGACAGACCCTGAACTCAGGGTTGTTAACGGGTGGGGTTGTGACCTGCTAGTGTCAGAGAGTGGGCCATGGCTTTTCTTTATTTGTTGGAATCTAACACCACTGCCACCCCTTCAGAGTGGGTATGGTACACAATCGTCCCAGTCACCCATTCCTCCAACACAACCAAAGAACTTCCTTCCTCTCACAACCCAGCCCACACTACTTCTATCACTTACCCAGCAGTGTCCTCGTAGGCCAATTGTTTCTGCCTGCTTTTGCCTCACCAAACAGCTCCTCATACTTCAATTCCATCCTGCCTCCCCTAGTCCAGTCTCTTCCCACCTACATCTGGGAAACCTCACATTCCCTCTACCAATTTCCCAATTCCAATTCCAATTCCTATCCCCCATCGTCTCAGCTTCCTGATGAATGTCCACTTTCTATACACATTCATCTCCTACCAGGAAGTTCTTAATCTCTCTGATTCTTTCTGCAAAACTACAGCATCACTACTATCTGCCCAGTGAACACCTTAGCCTAAACATGTTCTCTTTTGTCTCCAAATAAGAGAAAGTCTGCAGATATTGGAAATCCGAGCAACTACATCTAACACATCATTCTTCATCATTTCCACCAGCTACAATGAGATCCCACCACTAGTCAAATCATCTCCACACCGTTTTCCACCTTTCATACAGCCCACTGTCTCTCTGATCATAGAGTCATTGAGTAATACAACACAAAAACAGGCCTTTCAGCCCAGCTACTCCATGCCATTCTCATTGCCAGTCACATTTGCCTGTATTTGACCCATTACTCTCCAAGTCCAATTCAAATGTTTCTCAAATGTTGCAATTGTTCACTCCTTAACCAATTCCCTGGCTGCACTCCAGATATTCACTACCAGCCAGAAACTTCTGTTAAAAAGTTTCCTCTCAGGTCTCTTTATCTCTACCCTTTATATTATATCTGTGCCCTCTAGTGGACTCCCCAACCCTGAGGAAAAGACAACAGGTGTCCAACTTATCCATATCCCTCATGATTTTATATACTTCTCTGAGGTCACTGCTTATTCATCAGAAAGTGGTTGTAAGAATGTGGAGTACAAAGTATTCTAAATAACTCTGCACATGAATCACAAGAAGCAAGCAGGCAAATGCAGCAGGTTGTTTGGAAGACGCATGGCATACTGGCCTTAACTACGTTTGTACAATGGAGTGCGAAATATTTAAATAGGAAAGTATTGTTGAAATTGTAAAGGGCTTTGGTGAGGCCACAGCTGGTGTGCTGAGCACAGTTGTCATGGGGCAATCGAGAAGGCACAGTTAAATACTGGGATGGAAATGTTAACTTAATACAAGTGGCTAGAGAAGTCGTATCAAATTCCTTTGGAGTCTAGAAGAATGGGTGATCTTATTGAAACATATACTGTAAGATTTTAAGGATCATGATGGTATAGAAGTTTCCAGTAGTGGGATAGTCTGCTCCACCATTTCATCATGGCTGATTCAATTTTCCTCTCAACCCAATCTCCTACTATCTTCTTGTATGCGCTCATGCCCTGACCAATCAAGAATCTGTCAAACTCTGCCTTAAGTATACATAAATTCTTGTCTTCCACAACAGCCTGTGGCAAAGAATTCCACAGATTCACCATTCCCTGGCTAAAGAAATTCCTCATCATCTTCATTCTAAAAGGACACCCCTCTATTCTGAGGCTGTGTCCTCTGGTCTAAGACTCTCCCATCTTAGGAAACTTCCTCTCCACATCCACTCTATTAATGCCCTTCACCATTTGATAGGTTTCAATGAGGTCACCATTCCTTCTTCTGAATTCGAGTAAACACAGGCCCAGAGCCATCAAACACTCTTTTTATGACAAGTCATTCAATTCTAGAATCATTTTTGTGAAGCTACTTTGAACCCTCTCCAGTATCAACACATCCTTTCGAAGATAAGAGGCCCAAAACTGTTCACAATATTCCGAGTGAGGGATTACTCAATATTACGTCATTGGTTTTATAATCTAGTCCTCTTGAAATCTAACATTGCTTTTGCCTTCCTCACCACAGACTCAACCTGCAAATTAACCTTCAGGGAATCCTGAACAAGAACTCTCAAGTCCTTTTGCACCTCAGTGTTTTGTATTTTCTCTCCATTTAGAAAATAATCAACCCTTTCATTTCTTCTACCAAAGTTCATGACCATACACTTCCTGACATTATATTCCATCTGCTATTTACTTACCCATTCTCTTAATCTCTGTCCTTCTGTAGCTCCTCTACTTCCACAAAACTACCTGTCCCTCCACCTATCTTCATATCGTCTGAAAACTTCGTAACAACGCCATTAATTCTGTCATCCAAATAATTGACATATTATGTAAAATTAATCGGTCCCAACACAGGCCCCTGTGATGGGTCACCAGCGGCCAGTCAGAAAAGGCTTCCTTTATTCCCACTCTTTACCTCCTGCCAAACAGCCACTGCTTTATCCATGATAGAATTTCTCCTGCGTTATCATGGACTTGTAACTTGTTAAGCAGTCTCATGTGTAGCACCTTGTCAAAGGCCTTCTGAAAATCTAAGAACACATCAACCAATTCTCCTTCACCTATTCTGTTGGTTATTTCTTTGAAGAATTCCAACAGATTTGTCTGGGAAGGTTTTCCTTTGAGAAAACTATGCTGACTTTGCCCTATTTTATCACTTGCCTCCAAGTACCCTGAGACCACATCCTTAATAATCGACTCCAACATCTTCCCAACCACTGAGATCAGACTAACTGGCCTTCAATTTCCTTTCTTCTGCCTCTCTCCCTTCTTGAAGAATGGAGTAACATTTGCAATTTTTCAGTATTCTGGAACCATTCCAGAATTTAGCGATTCTTGAAAGATCATTACTAATGCTCCACAGTCTCTTCATCCACCTCGTTCAGAACTCTGGGGTTTACACAATCAGGTTCTACCTTCAGATCTCAGTTTCCCAAGAATCATCTCTCTAGTTATGTTAACTTCACACAATTCATGCCCCCTGACACCTGAAACTTTCACCATACTGCTAGTGTCTTCCACAGTGAAGACTAATGCAAAATACTTATTCAGTCCATCCAGCATTTTGTTGTTCCCCCATTATGTACTACTTCTCCAGCATCATTTTCCAGCCAGCTGATATTCACTCCCACCTTTCTTTTATATTTGATGTATCTGAAGAAACTTATAGTGTCTTCTTTAATATTGGTGGCTAACTTACTTTTGTATTCCATTTTTATCTTCTTTTTGACTTTGTAGTTGTCTTCTGTTGGTTTTTAAAAGCTTCTCAATCTGCTAACTAACCATTAACTTTTTTCTAACATATACCCTCTCTTTGGTTTCCACCCCGCCTCCCAGAATCCAGCACCAACCTGATTTTCCAAATCTCCCTGCATATTGATGTCCCCATGATGATTGTAACATTGCTCTTTTGGCATTGCTCTTCTCCCAGTGGTAATGATGTAAGAACTGAGGTGGAATTTCTTCTTGTAGGAGGTGGTGAATCTCTGGAATTATCTGCCTTGGAGGACTATGGAGACTAGTTTGATGGAGGTATTTAAAAAGGAGATACATACATTTTTGAAGACCATGGAAAAGTGGGAATGAGGAAGGTTTGAGCCCTGGAACAGATCGGTACCAATGACATGGCAAGGAAGAGTGAAGAGGTCCTGGACAGTGAGTATACAGAGCTTGGTAGGAAGTTGAAAAGCAGGACCTCAAGGGTGGTAATCTCAGGATTGCTACCTGTGCTAGGTGCCAGTGAGGGTAGGAAGAGGATGCTCTGGAGGAGGAACAAGTGGCTGAGGAACTGGTGTAGGGGGCAGGGTTTCAGATTTCAGGATCATTGGGACCTCTTCTGGGGCAGGTGGGACCTGTACAAGAGAGACGGGTTACACTTGAACCACAGGGGCACCAATATCCTTTCAGGGAGGTTTGTTAGTGCTATTGGGGAGGCTTTAAACTAGATTTGCAGGGGGATGGGAACCAGAGTGCCAGAGCTGACAGTGTGGCTGGGGTGAAAATAAATGATATTGAAACTTTAAGCAAATCCGCTGATAGAAAGGTTGTGAGTGGTGGTAAAAATCTTCTGAGGTGTATATATTTCAATGCTAGGAGTATTGCGGGGAAGGCGGATGAGTTGAGGGCGTGGATTGACACGTGGAATTATGATGTTGTAGCAATTAGTGAAACTCGGCTACAGGAGGGGCAGGACTGGCAGCTTAATATTCCAGGGTTCCGATGTTTCAGATGTGATCGAGGCAGAGGAATGAAAGGTGGGGGAGTAGCATTGCTTGTTAGGGAAAATATTACAGCAGTGCTCAGGCAGGACTGATTAGAGGGCTTGTCTACTGAGTCCTTATGGGTGGAGCTGAGAAACAGGAAAGGTATGGCCACATTAGTGGGATTGTATTACAGACCATCCAATAGTCAATGAGACTTGGAAGAGCAGATCTGCAGAGAGATAACAGGCAACTGCAGGAAACATAAAGTTGTGGTGGTAGGGGATTTTAATTTTCCATACATTGATTGGGACTCCCATACTGTTAGGGGTCTAGATGGTTTAGAGTTTGTAAAATGTGTTCAGGAAAGTTTTCTAAATCAGTATATAGAGGGACCAACTCGAGGGGATGCAATATTGGATCTCCTGTTAGGAAACGAATTAGGGCAAGTGACGGAAGTCTGTGTAGGGGAGCACTTTGGTTCCAGTGATCATAACACCATTAGTTTCAATTTGATCATGGACAAGGATAGATCTGGTCCTAGGGTTGAGGTTCTGAACTGGAAGAAGGCCAAATTTGAAGAAATGAGAAAGGATCTAAAAAGCATGGATTGGGACAGATTGTTCTCTGGCAAAGATGTGATTGGTAGGTGGGAAGCCTTCAAAGGGGAAATTTTGAGAGTGCAGAGTTTGTATGTTCCTGTCAGGATTAAAGGCAAATTGAATAGGAATAAGGAACCTTGGTTCTCAAGGGATATTGCAACTCTGATAAAGAAGAAGAGGGAGTTGTATGAAATGTATAGGAAACAGGGGGTAAATCAGGTGCTTGAGGAGTATAAGAAGTGCAAGAAAATACTTAAGAAAGAAATCAGGAGGGCAAAAAGAAGACATGAGGTTGCCTTGGCAGTCAAAGTGAAGGATAATCCAAAGAGCTTTTACAAGTATATTAAGAGCAAAAGGATTGTAAGGGATAAAATTGGTCTTCTTGAAGATCAGAGTGGTCGGCTTTGTGCGGAACCAAAGGAAATGGGGGAGATCTTCAATAGGTTTTTTGCGTCTGTATTTACTAAGGAAGCTGGCATTAAATCTATGGAATTGAGGGAATCAAGTAGTGAGACCATGGAAACTGTACAGATTGAAAAGGAGGAGGTGCTTGCTGTCTTGAGGAAAATTAAAGTGGATAAATCCCCGGGACCTGACAGAGTGTTCCCTCGGACCTTGAAGGAGACTAGTGTTGAAATTGCGGGGGCCCTGGCAGAAATATTTAAAATGTCGCTGTCTACGGGTGAAGTGCCGGAGGATTGGAGAGTGGCTCATGTTGTTCCGTTGTTTAAAAAAAGGATCGAAAAGTAATCCGGGAAATTATAGGCCGGTGAGTTTAACATCAGTAGTAGGTAAGTTATTGGAGGGAGTACTAAGAGACAGAATCTACAAGCATTTGGATAGACAGGGACTTATTAGGGAGAGTCAACATGGCTTTGTGCGTGGTAGGTCATGTTTGACCAATCTGTTGGAGTTTTTCGAGGAGGTTACCAGGAAAGTGGATGAAGGGAAGGCAGTGGATATTGTCTACATGGACTTCAGTAAGGCCTTTGACAAGGTCCCGCATGGGAGGTTAGTTAGGAAAATTCAGTCGTTAGGTATACATGGAGAGGTGGTAAATTGGATTAGACATTGGCTCGATGGAAGAAGCCAGAGAGTGGTGGTAGAGAATTGCTTCTCTGAGTGGAGGCCTGTGACTAGTGGTGTGCCACAGGGATCAGTGCTGGGTCCATTGTTATTTGTCATCTATATCAATGATCTGGATGATAATGTGGTAAATTGGATCAGCAAGTTTGCTGATGATACAAAGATTGGAAGTGTAGTAGACAGTGAGGAAGGTTTTCAGAGCCTGCAGAGGGACTTGGACCAGCTGGAAAAATGGGCTGAAAAATGGCAGATGGAGTTTAATACTGACAAGTGTGAGGTATTGCACGTTGGAAGGACAAACCAAGGTAGAACATACAGGGTTAATGGTAAGGCACTGAGGAGTGCAGTGGAACAGAGGGATCTGGGAATACAGATACAAATTTCCCTAAAAGTGTCGTCACAGGTAGATAGGGTCATAAAGAGAGCTTTTGGTACATTGGCCTTTATTAATCGAAATATTGAGTATAAGAGCTGGAATGTTATGATGAGGTTGTATAAGGCATTGGTGAGGCCGAATCTGGAGTATTGTGTTCAGTTTTGGTCACCAAATTACAGGAAGGATATAAATAAGGTTGAAAGAGTGCAGAAAAGGTTTACAAGGATGTTGCTAGGACTTGAGAAACTCAGTTACAGAGAAAGGTTGAATAGGTTAGGACTTTATTCCCTGGAGCGTAGAAGAATGAGGGGAGATTTGATAGAGGTATATAAAATTATGATGGGTATAGATAGAGTGAATGCAAGCAGGCTTTTTCCACTGAGGCAAGGGGAGAAAAAAACCAGAGGACATGGGTTAAGGGTGAGGGGGGAAAAGTTTAAAGGGAACATTAGCGGGGGCTTCTTCACACAGAGAGTGGTGGGAGTATGGAATGAGCTGCCAGACGAGGTGGTAAATGTGGGTTCTTTTTTAACATTTAAGAATAAATTGGACAGATACATGGATGGGAGGTGTATGGAGGGATATGGTCCGTGTGCAGGTCAGTGGGACTAGGAAGAAAATGGTTCGGCGCAGCCAAGAAGGGCCAAAGGGCCTGTTTCTGTGCTGTAGTTTCTATGGTTCTATGGTTCTATGACAGATAAGTCATCATCATATTGAATTGTAGGACAAGCTTCAGGGGTCAGATAGCTGACTGTTGCTGCTTTTTATGTTATTGTGTGTTTTGTAAGGATATCACTGACAGGGTAGATAAAGGGTTCGCAGTGCCTGGACTGAATTACAATTTGCAAAAGGTATTGATAGGCCTCCAGATGAAAGCAGATCATCATTAGTAAATGAGATAAAGGCAGATGAGGCCACCCATAATATCAGTTTGGACAGCAGATTGATTAATAGACAGAAATGAAAGGATAGGAATGAACAGATGAATTTCAGGTCAAGTGCCTCAAGGATTAGTGGCCTTAAGTTTTTAAAATCTATTAATGTCTTAGATGTTCATACTGATTCTAATGCAACAAAGTTTGCTGATAATAGAAAGTAATACAAGCAACCAGAAGTCGTGATACATGTTGGGACCAATGACATAGGCAGGAAGAGGGATGAGGTCCTGAAGTGTGAGTTTCGGGAACTAGGCAGAAGGCTGAAGAACAGGAGCTCAAGGGTGGTGTTCTCAGGATTGCTGCCAGTGCTACGTGACAGTGATGGTAAGAATTGGAGGAGATGGCAGTTAAATGCGTGGCTGAGGAGTTGGTGCAGGGAGCAGGGTTTTAGATTTTTAGATCATTGGGATCTCTTCTGGGGAAGGTGGGACCTGTACAGACTGGATGGGTTGCACCTGAACTCGAGGGGGAGCAATATCCTTGCAGGTAGGTTTGCTAGCATGGTTCGGGAGGGTTTAAACTAATTTGCGATGGGGATGGGACCCAGAGCGATAGAGCAGTGAAAGAAGTGCATGGAGTAAAGCCAGATCTAACATATAGACAGGCTTTGAGGAAAGAGAAGCAGAATAAACAGTGTAAAGACAGTCAGGTAGAAAGGCTGAAATGTGTGTACCTCAAAGCAAGAAGCATCAAGAACAAAGGTGATGAACTGAGAGCTTGGATACATACATTGAATTATGATGTAGTGGCCATTACAGAGACTTGGCTGGCACCAGGGCAGGAATGGATTCTCAATATTCCTAGATTTCAGTGCTTTAAAAGTGAAAGAGAGGGTGGAAAAAGGGGAGGAGGGGTGGCATTACTGGTTAGGGATACTATTACAGCTACAGAAAGGGAGGGTAATGTAGCAGGATCCTCTTTTGAGTCAATATGGGTGGAAGTCAGGAACAGGAAGGGAGCAGTTACTTTATTGGGGGTATTCTATACGCCCCCTGGTAGCAGCAGAGATACAGAGGAGCAGATTGGGAGGCAGATTTTGGAAAGGTGCAAAAATAACTGGGTTGTTATCATGGGTGACTTTAACTTCCCTAATATTGATTGGCACCTGATCGAAGGGTTTAGATGGGGCAGAACTTGTTAAGTGTGTCCAGGATGGATTCCTATCACAGTATGTGGACAGGCCGACCAGGGGGAATGCCATACTAGATGTAGTACTAGGTAATGAACCGGGTCAGGTCACAGATCTCTCAGTGGGTGAGCATCTGGGGGACAGTGACCACCGCTCCCTGGCCTTTATAATTATCATGGAAAAGGATAGAATCAGAGAGAACAGGAAAATTTTTAATTGGGGAAAGGCAAATTATGAGGCTATAAGGCTAGAACTTGCGGGTGTGAATTGGGATAATGTTTTTGCAGGGAAATGTACTATGGACATGTGGTCGATGTTTAGAGATCTCTTGTAGGTAGGTTTAAATTTGGTAAGGGATAAATTTGTCCCAGTGAGGAAGATAAAGAATGGTAGGATGAAGGAATCACGGGTGACAAGTGAGGTGGAAAATCTAGTCAGGAGGAAGAAGGCAGCATACATGAGGTTTAGGAAGCAAGGATCAGATGGGTCTATGAGGAATATAGGGAAGCAAGAAAGGAGCTTAAGAAGGGGCTGAGAAGAGCAAATAGGGGGCATGAGAAGGGGGCATGAGAAGGCCTTGGCCAGTAGGGTAAAGGAAAACCACAAGGCATTCTTCAATTATGTGAAGAAAAAAAGGATGACAGGAGTGAAGGTAGGACCGATTAGAGATAAAGGTGGGAAGATGTGCCTGGAGGCTGTGGAAGTGAGTGAGGTCCTCAATGAATACTTCTCTTCAGTATTCACCAATGAGAGGGAACTTGATGATGGTGAGGACAATATGAGTGAGGTTGATGTTCTGGAGCATGCTGATATTAAGGGAGAGGAGGTGTTGGAGTTGTTAAAATACATTAGGACAGATAAGTCCCCGGGGCCTGACGGAATATTCCCCAGGCTGCTCCACGAGGCGAGAGAAGAGATTGCTGAGCCTCTGGCTAGGATCTTTATGTCCTCGTTGTCCACGGGAATGGTACCAGAGGATTGGAGGGAGGTGAATGTTGTTCCCTTGTTCAAAAAAGGTAGTAGGAATAGTCCGGGTAATTATAGACCAGTGAGCCTTACGTCTGTGGTGGGAAAGCTGTTGGAAAAGATTCTTAGAGATAGGATCTATAGGCATTTAGAGAATCATGGTCTGATCCGGGACAGTCAGCATGGATTTGTGAAGGGCAGATCGTGTCTAACAAGCCTGATAGAGTTCTTTGAGGAGGTGACCAAGCATATAGATGAGGGTAGTGCAGTGGATGTGATCTATATGGATTTTAGTAAGGCATTTGACAAGGTTCCACACAGTAGGCTTATTCAGAAAGTTAGAAGGCATGGGATCCAGGGAAGTTTGACCAGGTGGATTCAGAATTGGCTTGCCTACAGAAGGCAGAGGATGGTGGTGGAGGGAGTACATTCAGATTGGAGGATTGTGACTAGTGGTGTCCCACAAGGATCTGTTCTGGGACCTCTTCTTTTCATGATTTTTATTAATGACCTGGATGTGGGGGTGGAAGGGTCGGTTGGCAAGTTTGCAGATGACACGAAGTTTGGTGGTGTTGTAGATAGTGTAGAGGATTGTCGAAGATTGCAGAGAGACATTGATAGGATGCAGAAGTGGGCTGAGAAGTGGCAGATGGAGTTCAACCCGGAGAAGTGTGAGGTGGTACATTTTGGAAGGACAAACTCCAAGGCAGAGTACAAAGTAAATGGCAGGATACTTGGTAGTGTGGAGGAGCAGAGGGATCTGGGGGTACATGTCCACAGATCCCTGAAAGTTGCCTCACAGGTGGATAGGGTAGTTAAGAAAGCCTATGGGGTGTTAGCTTTCATAAGTTGAGGGATAGAGTTTAAGAGTCGCGATGTAATGATGCAGCTCTATAAAACTCTGGTTAGGCCACACTTGGAGTACTGTGTCCAGTTCTGGTCACCTCACTATAGGAAGGATGTGGAAGCATTGGAAAGGGTACAGAGGAGATTTACCAGGCTGCTGCCTGGTTTAGAAAGTATGCATTATGATCAGAGATTAAGGGAGCTGGGGCTTTACTCTTTGGAGAGAAGGAGGATGAGAGGAGACATGATAGAGGTGGACAAGAAAATAAGAGGAATAGATAGAGTGGACAGCCAGCGCCTCTTCCCCAGGGCACCACTGCTCCATACAAGAGGACATGGCTTTAAGGTAAGGGGTGGGAAGTTCAAGGGGGATATCAGAGGAAGGTTTTTTACTCAGAGAGTGGTTGGTGCGTGGAATGCACTGCCTGAGTCAGTGGTGGAGGCAGATACACTAGTGAAGTTTAAGAGACTACTAGACAGGTATATGGAGGAATCTAAGGTGGGGGCTAATATGGGAGGCAGGGTTTGAGGGTCGGCACAACATTGTGGGCCGAAGGGCCTGTACTGTGCTGTACTATTCTATGTTCTATGCTCTGAAGATGTACCAGAAAAGGAATAACGACAGGTTACATATGTGGCCAAAAATATAGTTGATAGGGCATAGTGATGAGTAATGAGAGACTTTCTGCTTTTGTAGAAAGAAAAGAAAAGCAGAGTTTTAATTGAACAGTGTAGGAAATGACTTGTAACATGTGTAATGTTCTGATTTGGGGGATCAAGGTGCTGGAAACAGATTCTGAAGGGACCTGACTGGGTTGATGCCAGAAGGTTGTGTCCTTGGTGAAGAGTCCAGACATTTTAACGCAGCAAGAAAACTGCTGCCTGACAGCCACTCATCTCTGATGTCCATATGGAGCTTGTGTGTCCTGTCTGTTAACCGATGGTTTCCACTCAATGCTCCAAATCTTTGGTGGGAGGAGAAGATAGCAGCGCAGCGTGCGCGCGCAGGTCTCCGGTGAAAATGATATCGCCTCTTTTAAATAGGGGCCGTGGACAATTCTGATTTGATGGAGACAGACGTGAAAGCACAAAAGAACATCTGGAGAAATTTCTGAAAAGCAGGTTTGCTGCTGTTGTTACTGTGCGATCGAGAACCTCTGGAGGGTAGGTCCCAAAATACCCGGCTTTGCCTGCTTTTGGCGGCCGAGATTGAGGTCAAATCATTCGGATAGAGATGGTGCTCGGTTCTCAGTGTTGGAGGGCTGATCGGAGGCTCGAAGTTTTTGGACGACTCAGAGTCGGACTGTGGTCGAGCATGGCATAGAGCGTTTTCTTCCTTCTCCCGTCTGCATGAGATGTGGGATATTCGAGAGACTTTGAACATTTTACTGTGCCATGGTCTGTTCTTCATCAAGTTATGGTATTGTTGCACTGTTGTAACTATATGTTATAATTATATGGTTTTGTTAGTTTTTTCAGTCTTAGTCTATCCTGTGTTTTGTGATATCACACCAGAGGAATAATGTATCATTTCTTAATGCATGCGTTACTAAATGACAATAAAAGAGGACTACGTGTCCTCATAATCTAATCTAATCTAAATTACTCAGATAGCCAAAGGCAGTTTGATTGGCACTATAAATTGTCCCTAATTTGTTGGTGACTGGGAGAATCTGGAAAGTTGATGGGAATGTGAGAAGTACTAGATGAGATTAGAAACATAGAAACATAGAAAACCTACAGCACAATACAGGCTCTTCGGTCCACAAGGTTGGGCCAAACATGTCCCTACCTTAGAAATTACCCAGGTCATCTATCGCCCTCTATTTTTCTAAGCTCCATGTACCTATCCAAAAGTCTCTTAAAAGACCCTATTGTATCAGCCACCACCACTGCTGCCAGCAGCCCATTCCACGCACTCACCACTCAGCATAAAAAACTTGCACCTGACATCTCCTCTGTACCTACTCTGAAACACCTTAAACCTGTACCCTCTTGCGGCAGCCATTTCAGCCCTGGGAAAAGGCCTCTGACTATCCACATGATCAATGCCTCACATCATCTTATACACCTCAATCAGGAACTGGAGTTGGATCCGGATGTGGTTAGGACCATCCAGAAGGCTTAAAACGTCATTGATGAGACATTTACTGAAGTGGTCACACCCAGAACGCAGGCTTCAGATAGTAAATGGGTGACCAGTAGGAGGAGTAAGAGGAGAAAGCAGTCAGTACAGTTCCCCTGTAGCCATTCTCTTCAGCAACAAGGATACCCCTTTGGATATTGCTGGGTGGGTCAGGGATAACCTATCAGGGCACAGTAGCAACAACCAGGCCAGTGGGACTGTGGCCAGCACTGAGGCTTACCAGAGAAGGGTAAAGTCAGGTGGAGAGATAGTGATAGGAGATTCAATAGTTAGGGGTACAGGCAGGAGATAATGTGGCTACGAAAGAGACACCAGGATGGGGAATTGCTGGAGTTCAGGATGTCTCAGAGATGCTGCAAAAGATTTTCAAGAGGAATGGCGAGCAGCTAGAGGTCGTGGTGCACACTGGCGGCAATAACATACTGTGCCACTTTAACTCACATGTTTTGGTCTTGCATGAAGTTGGAGAATTTTTGGAAAGATGTTTTTAAAACCTTACCAAAAGTGCTGGATCTGGATTTACAACCAAACTTATTTACAGCTATTTTTGGGATTATTCCATCGGAAACATAGAAACATAGAAAATAGGTGAAAGAGTAGGCCATTCAGCCCTTCGAGCCTGCACCGCCATTCAGTACGATCATGACTGATCATCCAACTCAGAACCCTATACCTGTCTTCCCTCCATACCCCCTGATCCCTTTAGCCATAAGGGCCATATCTAACTCCTCTTAAATATAGCCAATGAACTGGCCTCAACTGTTTCCTGTGGCAGAGAATTCCACAGATTCACCACTCTCTGTGTGAAGTAATTTTTCCTAATCTCGGTCCTAAAAGGCTCCCCCTTTATCCTCAAACTGTGACCCCTCGTTCTGGACTTCCCCAACATCGGGAACAATCTTCCTGCATCTAGCCTGTCCAATCCCTTTAGAATTTTATACGTTTCAATAAGATCCCCCCTCAATCTTCTTAATTCCAGAGAGTGTAAGCGTAGTCGATCCAGTCTTTCATCATATGAAAGTCCTGCCATCCCAGGAATCAATCTGGTGAACCTTCTTTGTACCCCATCTATGGCAAGAATGTCTTTCCTCAGATTAGGGGACCAAAACTGCACACAATACTCTAGGTGTGGTCTCACCAAGGCCTTATAAAACTGCAGTAGTACCTCCCTGCTCCTGTACTCGAATCCTCTTGCTATGAATGCCAGCATATCATTCGCCTTTTTCACCGCCTGCTGTACCTGCATGCACACTTTCAATGACTGGTGTACCATGACACCCAGGTCTCGTTGCAACTCCCCTTTTCCTAATCGGCCACCATTCAGATAATAATCTGTTTTCCTTTTCTGCAGGATATACTCCTGCTTCCGCTCAGCGGATGATAGCCTTTTCAACTCTATCGACCAGGGAAGCCATTTTACTTGAGTGGATGGACCCTAACCCTCCTACCGCCTTTTATTGGCTTTCCTCTATCATGTCCTGCTTAAGTCTCGAGAAAATAAGAAGTCGGACATTGGATACATCCTTTAAATATGAGGAAATCTGGCGACCTTTTATTCAATATTTTCATATGATCTGATTTTTGTGCTGATTCTGTTCCAGCTATTTTTCCAGAACCTTGGATTTGATCAGAGAGTCTCTCTTCTCTTGGTTTTTCTCTCAGGATGGACTGCCTTGTCCTTTTTTTTTCTGTTTAGAATAGTGTTTTTTTTTTCTTTTTTTATGTATAATTCTTCATAAATTGATAACAGGAGAATGAATTACATTCTTTTTTTCCTGCATTATACATTCTATATCAAATTCATACTTTGTAGATCAACACTATGTGTGATTCTGATATTGTTTTTTACCTTCTGTATGTACTGTTACTGACATATATACCAGAGATATTCTCCTCTTGTTTGTGTACACACTCTTTTAAAAAAATGAATAAAAAGATTGAGAAAAGAAAGAAGATACTGTAGGTAGAAATAGGGAAGAGGTCCTGCACTGTGAGTATAGGGAGTTAGGGAAGAAGCTGAAGAGCAGGACCTCCGAGGTGTAAATCTCTGGATTACTGCCAGTGGCAGTCAGGGCAGCAATCGTACAGATGAATGATCAGCTGAGGAAGTGGTGCAGAGAGCAAAGTTTCAGATTTCCAGATCATTGGGATCTCTTCTGGAGATGGTGCACCTGTATAAAAAAGGACGGGTTACGTCTGAACCAGAGGGGAACTATATCTTTGCGGGCAGGTTTGCTAGAGCTGCTGAGAAGGATTTAAACTACTTTGCCTGTGGGGTGGGAACTGGAGTGATAGGGCTGAGCATGGGGCAGTTGGTATACAAGTTTATGCTTTGTGAACTGAGACTGTGAGGAAGGCCAGACAGATGATAGGGCAAAATTGGGATGAATTAAAGCGGGGCAAAGTCAAAAAGGGTGATGAAGGTGTTATATTTGAATGCACACAGTATACAGAGTAAAGTAGATGTTCTTGCAGCACAAGAGATTGTCAGGTATGACATTGTGGGTGTCACTGTGTTGTAATTGAAAAAAGATCATAGTTAGGAAGGATATATATTGTATCAAAAGGACAGGCAGGAAGGCAGAGGAAGTGTGGTGACTCTGTTGGTAAAAATAAAATCAATCCTTAGAAAGAAGTAACATAAGATTGAAAACTATAGAACATTGTGGGTAGAGTTAAGAAACTGCAACAGTAAAAAGACCCTGATATGAGTTACTGAACAGTAGCCAAAATGAGGGATATGAATTACAATGGGAGATAGAAAAGTCATGTTAGGGTGATGTTACAATAGTCGTGAAGAATTTCAATATACAGGAAAATTGGGAAAAGCAGTGTAGTTCTGGATCCCAAGGGAGGGAATTTACAGGATGTGTACAAGATGACTTTTTAGTACAGCTTATGGCTGAGCCCACTAAGGGAAAGGCAATTCCGGATTGGGTGTTGTGTAAAAAAACAGATTTGATTAGGCAATTTAAGGTAAAAGGGCCTGTAGGAGGCAGTGATCATAATACGACAGAATTCACCCTGCAGATTGAGAGCGAGAAGATGAAATCAGATATATCAGTATTAGAGTGGAGTAAAGGGAATTACAGAGGCATGAAAGGGGAGCTGGCCAAAATTGATTGGAAAGGGACACTGTCAGGGATGACGATCTGTACAGTTAGTAACATCGTTTTAATCCAATTAAAAATTTATTGCTATTTAAAATTGATGGAACTCGAACAGTGGTTGTTGGCACGGTTCCCCTTTAAGACATTGAAAGAGAGGATACTGTGCTGTCTTAAAAATTTGTCTAAGGAAGTCTGGCTTTTAACTCCTAGTACCAACCATCTTGCTGGCAAGTGTACAGTGAATAAAATCAAAGATATCAGAGCTAGAGCCCAGTACCAAAGGGACATTAAAAACTGCTGCTTTTTTGTATCACAGAATCCCTCCATTCCAGACGCATCAATACAGCTTGTAGGGTTCATAGTACACTGCTACGATAGGATTGCTGAGTCTTTCACAAGCAGAAGGGGTGGACTGTGCTGCATGATCAACTCCTCGTGGTGGTTCAGTCCCAGTCCTGTTCACCAGACCTGGCACACCTCACGATCAAGTGTGGTCCATTTTAACTGCTGCAAGAGATTTCAGCCATCATTTGGTAGTGGTGTACATCCCACCTAAGGCCAGTGTAAAACAGGTTCTAGACGAACTGAGCGGAAGTAATCAAGACGCATGGAACAGCACATCCTGATGCCCTCCCCATCATGTTGGGGGATTTTTAACCATGCTAGCTTGAAAGTCTCTAAATAACTATTACCAGCAAATCACTTGTAGTTCCAGAGGAAGTGTTTGTCCATCGTTGTCAATGATGACCTTGACACCAATTGATGGTGTCGAGACTAGCGCGTGATTTGGATTTAAGTGAGGGAGAGTTGCGCAGCGTCAGCCTCACTCTCTCTTCCCAATTCCCATCTGGATCCAGTGGCAAGACAGAGTCGAGGCGGCTGGAGATGGGACTAGGCGCAGTGGATGACCAGGATGTCGTCTGTGTCTAGTCCTGCTCTACACGTTCCACGACGCTTGCAGAGACCGCCTTCTTGACCGTTGGACCTTCCATTGGTCTCGTCCGCTCAATCCGCCGGAGTCTGTCTTCACATGCTGGGATAGACAACTCCCTATCTCACCGAGGGTTTGAGACCCGTCGGCTACCCTCACCTGGTTTAGCCGGCTTATCAAAGCCGTTGCCCGGGGTGTGGCCACTGTTGCATGCAAACAGCTACGAGGAGCGACAGGTGAGAGCTGAGTGCCAAGTGGGGACAAAAGGTGGACTAACTGCCTTGAAAAGGACGCGACATGTTCCCCCACCAGAGGTGCTACCCCTCCCTGACACCCCATACACCCCAGTTCCAGAGGGACCAACACACTGGACCACTGTACCACCACCATCAAGGGAAACCTTGCTATCCCTTGCCCACACTTGGAAAGACTGATCACCTTGTTGTTCTTCTACTCCATGACTATAGGCAGAGACTCAAGACTTCTGCACCAGTAGTGAGGACCAAGAAGGTATGGACAAGGGAAGCATAGGAGCGAGGGAGAAAGTATGAACAAGGGAGAAGGAGGTGCAATTACAGGGCTGCGTTGAGTCAGTGGACTGGACATTATTCAGGGATTCATCTTCAAGTCTGAATGAATACGCCACAGTCGTTAGTGACTTCATTAAAACCTATGTGGATGAGTATGTATCTACAAAAATATACTGTACATACCCAAATCAAAAGCCAAGGATGAGCCAGAAGATTCGAAGTCTGCTGAGAGCTAGATCAGTGGCATTCAAGTCTAGTGATCCAAGACCATACAAGAAGGCTATCTCAAGAGCCAAAAAACAGTTCTGATTGAGGGTAGAGACAGAATCAGATGCACGTCAACTTTGGCAGAGTTTGTAGGGATTTACATCCTACAGAGTGAAACCCAACATCACAAATGGCAGTGATGCTTCATTCCAAGATGAGCTCAATGCCTTTTATGCTCGCTTTGAAAGGGACAATAAAACTACAGCTATGAGGATCACTATAGCATTTGGTTGGGCTGTGAGGCTGTCTTTCAAGAGCGTGAACCCTTGCAAGGCAACAGGCCCTGATGGAGTACGTGGTAGAGCTCTGAGAACCTGGCAGGGGTGTTCAAAGACATTTTGAATCACTCATTGCTAAAGTCAGAAATTCCAATTGCTTCAAAAGGGCACAATTATACAGTGCTCAAGAAGACCAGGGTGAGCTGCCTCAATGACTATTGTTCAGTAGTGCTCACATCTACGGTGATGAAGTGCTTTGAGGGGTTGGTTATGGCTAGAATTAACTCCTGTCCCGGCAAGGACCTGGACCCATTGCAATTTGCCTGTCACCATAATACGTCTATACGGCATCTGGCGAAGGGTTTCTTTGATTGGACTTTCTTCTATCGATGCTGAGCTCCTCCAGCATTTTCTGTGTGTTGCTCAGATTTCCAGCATCTGCAGATTTTCATAAACACAAAATAATCTGCAGATGCTGGAGTCAAAGCAACACTCACAACACACTGGAGGACCTCAGCAGGTCGGGCAGCATCCATGGAAATGATCAGTCTACGTTTCGGGTTGGAACCCTTCATCAGGACTAAAGAGGGAAGGGGCAGAGGCCCTATAGCGAGCCGGTTTAGCGAGCAGAGCAGCGGACACCCCTGCTGAAATCTGGAGGAAAACACACAGAGGATGCAGAGGGGGATCACAGAGTCGAGGAAAGAGGACCGGGTCAAGACAACAGAGACTTATGGAGAAGAGGAGTTCAGTGGGTAATAAAATGGACGAGTTCACGGCGCTAGCCAGGCATCGGAGAACATTTTGGGAGTGCAGTATTATGTGTTTCACTGGAACGGGGCTGCACGAGGACATACCCGATCAAAACTTCTCCATGGACGGCTTCCAGCCCGTTCCGGCTGACCGGAAGTGCACTGGGAGCGGTAAGTGTGAAGGAGTTGGGTGCTTACTGTTCTGGTTAACAACAGATGGTGCAATCCGGGTCATACTACAATCGAGGAGCTTGTTTGTAGACCAGATATTGAACTTTTTGCTGTTGGACTTCAGCCACATTCCACCGAGATACAACACTGGACGTCATGGGAAGTTGTTCCTGCCCGTGACCATCGAACTTGCAGCTCCTCCCGTGGAGGGTCAGACACCCTGAGCCAATAGGCTGGTCCTGGACTTAATTTCCATCTGGCATAGTTTGCATTTTGTTGTTTGATTGTTTGTGGTTTTTGTATTTCTATATTTATGCTCTATTCTTGGTTGGTGCGGCTGTAACAAAACCCAATTTCCCTTGGGATCAATAAAGTATATCTATCTATCTATCTATCTATAAAGAAGGTGGGGGGAGGGTGGGAAGGAGAAGGCCGGTAGGTTCCAGGTAAAAAACCAGTAAGGGGAAAGATAAAGGGGTGGGGGAGGGGAAGCAGGGAGGTGATAGGCAGGAAAGGTGAAGAAGGAATAGGGGAAAACACAATGGGTAGTAGAAGGAGGCGGAACCATGAGGGAGGTGATAGGCAGCTGGGGGAGGGGGCAGAGTGAAACTGGGATAGGGGAAGGGAGGGGGAGGGAATTACCAGAAGTTAGAGAATTCTATGTTCATACCAAGGGGCTGGAGACTACCTAGATGGTATATGAGGTGTTGCTCCTCCAATCTGAGTTTAGCCTCATCATGCCTTCACATTCCCATTCAGATATGTCCATACATGGCCTCCTCTACTGCCATGATGAGGCTAAAATCTGCAGATTTTCTCTTCTTTGTGATCTGATTACCACTCTGTGAAGTCTCTTCCAGGGATGCTTACCCTGAAGAAGTTTAAATCGATGGGATTTCAGTGAAACTCTCTGTCACTGTTCCCCCTCTGTGATCCCTGCTGCTCCCAGTCCTGTCGAAGGGTTTTGGCCCAAAATGTTGACTGTACTTTTTTCCATAGATGCTACCTGGCCTGCTGAGTTCCTCCAGCATTTTCTGTGTGTTGTTTGGATTTTCAATATCTGTAGATTTTCTCTTGATTATGTCAGGATACTGTTATTGACTACAGCTATACATTTCCTGATGATACAACCATTATTGGCCCAATTTCAGATGGTGACAAGAGGGCACACAGGAGTGAGATATATTAGCTAGTTGAGTGGTGTCAGCAACAAACTTTCACTTAAGGTTGGTAAGACTAAAGAGCTGATTGTGGACTTCAGAAAGGGTAAGATGAGGGAACATGCCTCAGTCCTTATAACCATATGACAATTAACCATATAACAATTACAACACGGAAACAGGCCATCTCGACCTTTCTAGTCGATGCCGAACTCTTATTCTCACCTAGTCCCACCGACCTGCACTCAGCCCATAACCCTCCGTTCCTTTCCTGTCCATATATCTATCCAATTTAACTATAAGTAACAACATCGAACCAGCCTCAACCACTTCTGCTAGAAGCTTGTTCCACACAACTGCCACTCTCTGAGTAAACAAGTTCCCCCTCATGTTACCCCTAAACTTTCGCCCGTTAACTCTCAACTCATGTCCTCTTCTTTGAATCTCCTTCATTCTCAATGGAAAAAGCCTATCCACGTCAACCCTATCAATTCCCCTCATAATTTTAAACACCTCTATCAAGTCCCCTCTCAACCTTCTATGCTCCATAGAATGAAGACCTAATTTGTTCAACCTTTCTCTGTAACTTAGCAGATGAAACCCAGGCAACATTTTAGTAAACCTCTTCTGTACTCTCTCAATTTTATTGACATCTTTCCTATAATTCGGTGACCAGAACTGTACACAATACTCCAAATTTGGCCTTACCAATGCCTTATACAATTTCAACATTACATCCCAACTCCTATACTCAATGCTCTGGTTAATAAAGGCCAGCACACCAAAGGCTTTTTTTACCACCCTATCCACATGAGATTCCACCTTCAGGGAACTATGCACCATTATTCCTAGATCCCTCTGTTCTACAGCATTCTTCAATGCCCTACCATTTACCATGTGTGTCCTATTTTGATTCGTCCTACCAAAATGTAGCACCTTTTTCAGAATTAAACTCCATCTGCCATCTTTCAGCCCACTCTTCTAACTGACCTAAATCTCTCTGCAAGCTTTGAACACCTACTTCATTATCCACAACGCCACCTATCTTAGTATCATCGGCATACTTGCTAATCCAATTTACCACCCCATCATCCAGATCATTAATATATATGACAAACAACACTGGACCCAGTACAGATCCCTGAGGCACACCGCTACACACCGTCCTCCAATCTGACACAGTTATCCACCACTACTCTCTGGCGTCTCCCATCCAGCCACTGCTGAATCCATTTTACTGCTTCGATATTAATGCCCAATGATTGAACCTTCCTAAATAACCTTCTTGTCAAAGGCCTTACTGAAGTCCATATAGACAACATCCACCGCTTTACGCTCATCAACTTTCATAGTAACCTCATCAAAAAATTTAATAAGATTTGTCCAACATGACCTTCCATGCACAAATCCATGTTGACTGTTCCTAAACAGAGCCTGCCTATCCAGATAATTATATATACCTTCTCCAAGAATACTTTCCATCAATTTACCCACCACTGACCTCAAACTCACAGGCCGATAATTGCTAGGTTTACTCTTTGAACCCTTTTTAAAGAATGGAACCACATGAGCAATACGCCAATCCTCCGGCACCATTCCCGTTTCTAATGACATTTGAAATATTTCTGTCAAACCCCCTGCTATTTCCACACTAACTTCCCTCAAGGTTCTAGGGAATATCTTGTCCGGACCCGGAGACTTATCCACATTTATATTCCTTAAGAGCGCCAGTACTTCCTCTTCTTTAATCAGCATACTTTCCATAATTACCCTTCTTGTTTCCTTTATTTTACACAATTCAATATCCTTCTCCTTAGTGAAAACCGAAGAAAAGAAATTGTTCAAAATCTCCCCATCTCACTATACTTTTGCGATTAATTTAACTGTAGAAACCCTTTACATTTATTTTCACCTTACTTGCCAAAGCAGCCTCAAATCTTCTTTAAGCTTTTCTAATTTCTTTCTTAAGATTCTTTTTACATTCTTTATATTCCTCGAGCACCTCATTAACTCCCAGCTGCCTATATTTATTGAAGATCCCTCTCTTTTTCCGAACCAAGTTTCCAATATCCCTTGAAAACCATGGCTCTCTCAAACTTATAACCTTTCCTTTCAACCTAACAGGAACATAAAAATCCTGTACCCTCAAAATTTCACCTTTAAATGATCTCTATATCTCTATTAGACATACTTTATTGATCCCGAGGGAAACTGGGTTTCGTTACAGTTGCACCAACCAAGAATAGAGTATAAATATAGCGATATAAAACCATAAATAAATAAATAATAATATGTAAATTATGCCAGATGGAAATAAGTCCAGGACCAGCCTATTGGCTCAGGGTGTCTGACCCTCCAAGGGAGGAGTTGTAAAGTTTGATGGCCACAGGCAGGAATGACTTCCTATGACGCTCAGTGTTGCATCTCGGTGGGATGAGTCTCTGGCTGAATGTACTCCTGTGCCCAACCAGTACATTATGTAGTGGATGGGAGACATTGTCCAAGATGGCATGCAACTTGGACAGCATCCTCTTTTCAGACACCACTGTCAGAGAGTCCAGTTCCATCCCCACAAAATCACTGACCTTACGAATGAGTTTGTTGATTCTGTTGGTGTCTGCTACCCTCAGCCTGCTGCCCCAGCACACAACAGCAAACATGATAGCACTGGCCACCACAGACTCGTAGAACATCCTCAGCATCGTCCGGCAGATGTTAAAGGACCTCAGTCTCCTCAGGAAATAGAGACGGCTCTGACCCTTCTTGGAGACAGCCTCAGTGTTCTTTGACTAGTCCAGTTTATTGTTAATTTGTATCCTCAGGTATTTGTAATCCTCCACCATGTCCACACTGACCCCCTGGATAGAAACAGGGGTCACCGGTGCCTTAGCCCTCCTCAGGTCCACCATCAGCTCCTTAGTCTTTTTCACATTAAGCTGCAGATAATTCTGCTCATACCATGTGACAAAGTTTCCTACCATAGCCCTGTACTCAGCCTCATCTCCCTTGCTGATGCATCCAACTATGGCAGAGTCATCCGAAAACTTCTAAAGATGACAAGACTCTGTGCAGTAGTTGAAATCCGAGGTGTAAATGGTGAAGAGAAAGGGAGACAAGACAGTCCCCTGTGGAGCCCCAATGCTGCTGACCACTTTGCTGGACACAGTGTTGCAAGCACATGTACTGTGGTCTGCCAGTCAGGTAATCAAGAATACATGACACCAGGGAAGCATCCACCTGCATCGCATCCTTCCCTTAAAACAAATTGTCCCACTCCCTCTAAATCCTTTTGCATCTCCTCAAAGTTAGCCTTTCTCCAATCAAAAACCCCAACCTTAGGTCCAGTCCTGTCCTTCTCCATAATTATATTGAAACTAATGGTATTGTGATCACTGGACCCGAAGTGCTCGCCAACACATACCTCCGTCACCTGCCCTATCTCATTCCCTAACAGGAGATCCAACACTGCCCCTTCTGTAGTTGGTAGCTCTATGTATTGCTGCAAAAAACTATAGAGAGATCAGAAGTGGAAAGTATGAGCAATTTCAAGTTCCTTTGTCTCAATATCTCGAAGAATCTAATCTGGAACTAACATATTGATGCAGATATAAAGAAGGCAATGACAGCAGCTATATGTCATTCGGAGACTGAGGAGATTTGATATGTCACCTGAGACACTTGCAAATTTCTACAGATGTACCATGAACAACATTTTGACTGGCAGTATGGCCATCTGGTGAGGAGGAGCAGAGCTGCAGAGAGTTGTTAACTCAGTCAGCTCCATCATGGGCTCCAGTCTCCATAGTATCCAGGACATCTTCAAGGAGTGATGCCTCAAAAAGGCAGTGTCCATGATTAAGGACCCCCATCACCCAGGTCATGCCTCATTGTCACTGCTACCATTAGGAAGGAGGTGCAAAGCATGAAGGTACACACTCAATGATTCAGAAACAGTTTCTTCCCCTATGCCATCCGGTTTCTGAATGGACATTGAACCCATGTACACTACCTCACAACTTTCTCATTTTTATTTTTACTTATTTAATTCAGCATCGTGGTTTCCATGCCATTGGAATCAGTTGGTTGATTTGTGAAGTATCGTGTGCTTCTTGGAGTGCAACATCAAGTACACGTTAAACAAATATACACACAGGCATCTTCGCTCTGTGGAGCACTTCTTCAGAACGAAGACCATCATCCTCGACCTCAAGGGATAGCCACGACGATTATAATTATATATATACCTATTCTAATTCAGTTTTTTTTCTATTTTTATGTATTGTATTGTACAGCTGCTGCAAAGTCAACAAATTTTACGACGGAAGCAGGTGATATGAAACCTGATTCTGATTCTGAGATGGTGGCAGGGAACGATTCCTCGGGCTACATCAATCATTTCTGCCTTTCTACAATTTCTATTTATTCTTTTCATCTTAATTTTGTTTTTGAAACTATTAAAGCCTGTGCTTACAGTCTGTAGTTCAATCAAAAGAGCTAGCACTGTGCTGTCCCTGAGAAAACTCCAGGAGAGAAATGTGAGCATGAGCTACCATGAGAAGAAGCTCAGCAATGAGATAAGGGGCCATGATCAGCATTTCTTGGGGATTAAAACATCGAGGTAGATTGAAACATTGAGGCAAATGCGGAGGAGAGCGAGGAATTCTCGGAGTGGTTCATGTCGCTTTCTGCAGAGAAGCTGCTGCTTCACGTTGCTGCCTTCAGATGGGCCATTGGTTCGAGTCGTTGCCGTCGGAAAGGCCACTGGTTCGAGTCGCTGCTCTCGGAGGGGCTGCTGGTTCGAGTCACTGTCGTCAGATGGGCCGCTGGCTCGAGTCGTTAACTTAGATGGGCCACTGGTTTGAGTCGTTGCCGTCACAGTACAACTATAGAAGTTTTTGAGTGTATTTGTTAACATGCCAAATTTCTTCAAACTCCTTATAAAGTATAGCCGCTGTCTTGCCTTCTTTATAACTGCATCGATATGTTGGGACCAGGTTAGATCCTCAGAGATCCTGTCACTGAGGAATTTGAAGCTGCTCATTCTCTCCAATTCTGATCCCTCTATGAGGATTGGTATATGTTCGTTCGTCTTACCCTTCCTGAAATTCACAATCAGCTCTTTCATCTTACTGACGTTGACTGTTAGGTTGTTGCTGTGACACCAGTTGGAATATCTCGCTCCTATACGCCCTCTCATCTCCACCAATAATATCATCAGCAAATTTATAGCTGGTATTTGAGTTATGCCTTGCCACACTGTCATGGGTATAGAGAAAACAGAGCAGTGGGTTAAGCACACACCCCTGAGGCGCACCAGTGTTGATTGTCAGTGAGGAGGAGATATTATCAGCAATCCGCACAGATTATGGTCTTTCAGTTAGGAAGTCGAAGATCCAATTGCAGAGGGGGGTACAGAGGCCCAGGTCCTGTAACTTCTCAATCAGGATTGTGGGAATGATGGTATTAAATGCTGAGCTATAGTCGATGAACAACATCCTGATGTGGGTGCTTGTTTTGTCTTGGTGGTCTAAAGCTGTGAGAAGAGCCATTGAGATTGTGTCTGCCGTTGACCTATTGTGGCGACAGGCAAATTGCAATGGGTCCAGGTCCTTGCTGAGGCAGAAGTTCAGTCTAGTCATGACTAACCTCTTAAAGCATTTCATCACTGTAGATGTGAGTGCTACCGGAAAATAGTCATTAAGGCAGATCACATTATTCTTCTTAGGCACTGGTATAATTGTTGCCTTTTTGAAGCATGGGAGCTTCTGCCTGTAGCAGGGAGAGGTTGAAAATGTCCTTGAATACTCCCGCCAGTTATTGGCACAGGTTTTCAGAGTCTTGCCAGGTACTCTATCAGGACCTTCCACCTTGTGAGGGTTCATTCCCTTTAAAGACAGCCTAACATCAACTTTTCAGACAGAGATCACAGGGTCACCGGGTGCAGCAGGGATCTTCATAGCTGTAGTTGTGTTCTCCCTTTCAAAGTGGGCATAGAAGGACACTTTTATGGTACGGTTCATCTGGTAGTGAAGCATCACCTCCGTTCATGCTATTGGGTTTCGCTTTGTAGGAAGTAATGTCTTTCAAACCCTGACAGAGTTGTCGTACATTCGATGTCGCCTCCAACCTCAATTGAAATTGTCTCTTCGCCCTTGAAATAACCCTCCACAAATCATACCTGGTTTTCTGGTACAGGCTTGGGTCGCCAGACTAGAATGCCAAAGATCTAGCCTTCAGCAGATGATACACCTCCTGGTTCATCCATGGCTTTTGGTTTGGGAATGTACAATAAGTCTTTGTGGGCACACACTCATCCATACAGTTTTAATGAAGTCGGTAACAACTGCAGCATACTCATCCAGGTTTGAAGATGTATCCCTGAATATAGTCCAGTCCACCGATTCAAAGCAGTCTTGTAGGCACTCCTGTGCTTCCCTTGTCCATACCTACTTGGTCCTCACTGCTGGTGCTGCTGTCTTCAGTCTCTGCCTATGCTCAGGGAATAGAAGTACAGCCAGGTGATCAGACTTCCCGAAGTGAGGGTGTGGAATAGCACGGTAGGCATACTTGATGGTGGTGTAGCAATGGTCCAGTGTGTTGGTTCCTCTAGTATTGCAAGTGATCTGTTGAAGTTAATTGCTTAGTGATTTTTTTCAGACTGGCCTGGTTAAAATCTCCCAAAATGATGGTAAAGGCATTAGGGTGCACTGTTCCATGCATGTTGATCCCATTGCTCAGATCATCTAAAGCCTGATTGACACTGGCCTGAGGTGGAATGTAAACTGCTACCAAAATGACCCTGGAAAACTCCCATGGAAGGTAAAAGGACGGTACTTAACTGCTAGATATTCCAGGTCTCGTGAGCAGAATTGGGACAGCACTGATACATTTGTGCACCAAGAAGATCATGAGGCAAATTCCTCCACCTCTGCTTTTGAGAGACTTTATAGATCTATCCTGACGGTATATACATACTTTTATAATAAATGTACCTTTAAACCTTTTCTGAGAACGAGAATAGCTGGAGTTTCTGGGTGTATGGGTGTATTTCAGAAGGCACAGGATAGATGCGTCCCAAAGATGGAGTAGTATTCTAAAGGGAGGGTGAGGCAGCAGTGGCTGACAAGGGAAGTCAAAGACAGCATTAAAGCAAAAGAGAGAGCATAAGATATAGCAAAAATTTGTGGGAAGTTAGAAGATTTGTAAGATTTAAAAACCAGTAGAAGGCATCCATGAAATCGAAGTAAATTTATCATATGTCATCCTGTGATTCATTTTCTTGTGGGCATTCACAGTAAATACAAAGAAACACAATAGAATCAGTGAAAACCTACATAACAAATACAGGAAAACAAGCAATGTGCGGAAAGCAGCAAACATTGTGCAAATTAAAAAATGACAGAAAAAAGAAATAATAATATTGATAATTATTACGGAGGGAAAATAATGCACACACATAACTGAAGAAACGCAAATACTCGAAATTACAATGGATATGCTCAGAGGTTATAAAAAATACCCACAATTGGAAAAGTACTGGCAGTGATAATATTCCTAATTATCAATATAAATTTACTGAATCAGATGAAAATTAAGTATCAAATCAGAAACAACGAAATGAGTTATACCTCGACACACCTTCTATACATGGATGATTTGAAATTATATGCTCCTCATCAGTAAAGCTAAAGCAATTAATTCAAATAGTAGAACTATTTAATAAAGATTTAAACATGAATTTTGGACTGGATAATTGCAGACCATTAAACATAAAGAAAGTTGCAATTGAGCTGACAGAATACAAAACAGAGCAGCAGGAAACAATACAACTGATGGGTGAATATGAAACATATCAGTATCTGGGATATCAATGAGCAAAGAAAATAGATCTTAGTGTGATAAAAGAAAAACTTTTGAAAGAATTTATTTCAAGGCTTAAAGTAACATGTTGAACAGAGCTCAATAGTAAAAATGTAGCAAAGGCAATAAACCCTCCTGCTATACCCATAATTAACGTATTCCTTTGATATAATATCTTGGTCTGAAACCGATCTACAAAATTTACAAAGAAAAGTAAGAACTGAAGTGACAAATTTCAGAAAATATTTATACACTCAAATGCACTTAGATTAAAACTACCTAAGACAGAAAATTTCTAAGGATAGACGGTGTATTGGCCTTCATCAATCGTGGAATTGAGTTTAGGAGCCGAGAGGTAATGTTGTAGCTATATAGGACCCTGGTCAGACCCCACTTGGACTACTGAGCTCAGTTTGGTTGTCTCACTACAGGAAGGACATGGAAACCATAGAAAGGGTGCAGAGGAGAGTTATAAGGATGTTGCCTGGATTGGGGAGCATGCCTTATGAAAACAGGTTGAGTGAACTTGGCTTCTTCTTGGAGTGATGGAGGATGAGAGGTGACCTGATAGAGGTGTATAAGATGATGAGAGGCATTGATCGTGTGGATAGTCAGAGGCTTTTTCCCAGGGCTGAAATGGTTGCCACAAGAGGACACAGGTTTAAGCTGCTGAGGAGTAGGTACAGAGGAGATGTCAGGGGTAAGTTTTTTATGCAGAGAGTGGTGAGTGCGTGGAATGGGCTGCCAGCAATGGTGGTAGAGGCGGATACGATAGGGTCTTTTAAGAGACTTTTGGATAGGTACATGGAGCTTAGAAAAATAGAGGGCTATAGGTAAGCCTAATAATTTCTAAGGTAGGGACATGTTTGTCACAACTTTGTGGGCCGAAGGGCCTGTATTGTGCTGTAGGTTTTCGATATTTCTATGTTTCTATGATATATTTTCATCATAGAAAACAGGATTCAGTACGCCACATGATCATATAAGAAATACACACCACTGAAGCTAAATGAGAGCTCAACACAAAAAGAGGAAGAAATTATCACTATAGAAGAAAAAATTAACTACTGGAAGTTCATGGCCCTCTGTGGAAGACATCCCCATGATCTGAGCAGACTAGATGTCAACAAGGAAGCATCAAATGCCTGGCTCAGAATTGGAGACCTCCTACTAGAAACAGAATTCTTGAGACAGCACAGACCAAGGTGGTTAATACAAAAAATATCAAAATACATAATAAAAGACAACAAAAAATAAATTTAGAAAATGCCAAGAAAAAAAAACAGAAACAGTCCAACACATGACAGATTCTGCAGCAGTTTAACTCAATCTGATTACTTACACAGGCACAATCAAGTGGCAAACATCATTCAGCAAAATCTTTCTTTAAAATACCAACTCATAAAAGTAACCACATCTTACTATAAATACAAGCCTGATCCAGTTTTACAGTCAGAATACCACAAATTATATTACGACTGATCTGTTATTACAGACATAATAATTGTCTGGATATAATAAGCAAGCAAGAACAAACAAGAACAACTTACTGAATAGTTATAGCTATTCAAAACGCACATAACTTACAGAAATCAATACGCGAAAAGCACCAGAAATATGCTGAATTAAAAGAGGAAAGTGAAAGAATTTGGAACATAAACAGGGTAGACATTGTCCTGATAGTAATATCTACAGCTGGTATCATCCCAAAGGCACTACACAACAGCATTAAACGACTAGGGCTGCACAGCAATATTATGTGAATCTTCAGAAAGCCGCAACACCATTACAATAGTCTGAAAGTTCCTAGCAATTGAGAAAAAGAGTGTGCTTTGCTATGTCTGTATCTCAGGTTTGACCAGCTTGAGTTGAGAAAAATAAAAATAATAATAGTAATTAAATAAACAATAAATATTGAGAACATGAGCTTAGAATCCTTCAAAATGAGTCCACAGGTTTTGAAATCAGTTCAGTGTTGCGGTAAATGTCGTTATCCCCTCTGGTTCAAGAATCATAGTGATTGCATTTCAAACTCTGGCCCTACCTAAGATATATATATATATTAATTTACTTTAGGTTTGTATTGAATTTATATATAAAATTTTAACTGATTAATTTATTCATTGGAATTAAAATATCCTATACAACATTCCTTTCAGTTTTTTTGTAAGGTATTAGTTAATCAGCCTATTTCACATATTAAATCATTTTTGTCCTGATTTACAAAATAGTTATTATTATTTTCTGCCCTGATCATATTTTTTCATGACTTCATCAACCTATCTATACTGATCCCATTTATAAGTATTTGGTGCAGACCCTGTTTATGTCTTGCTGATTCAAGTGCTTCATAGATCTTATAAGAGGATTCTACTCTTGATAAATGCACCTCCGCTTTTGCTTTCAGTATTGTGGGACATTGTCTGAAAAGGGTGCACTTAACACACACAAAAGAAGGATATTTTTGTAGCCTTTCCCTGCTGTGCAATACTGCTCTCTAACAATAAATGTTTTTTCAAAGACTGGAAAACAGGGAAAGACTATCATATCTCAGAAGTCATTTCTTAGTGAATGCAGACATTAATAATGAAATTTATCATTGCTTCAATGTGCACTAGCACAGCCTTTAGCCAACTGAGGAAGTGAATATTTGAAGGTCAGGACCTGAGGACTGACATTACTCATGGTCCACTGGGCAGCCGTGATTTCTGCTCTTCTAGCTTTTCCTTGGACTACCTGAAGCAGGCATCTACTATCAGTGGAAGGATATCAACGTGTCTCTGCAAATCCACCAAATGTTCTGGAAAGACAATATCAGCATCCTCTCTCAGGCCAGAATTGTCAGCATTGAGGCCATAATCACAATCCATTGTGTTTGCTGGCAGGACGCAATATTTGCTTACCTTAACACCAGGCTCCAAAACAGTTCTGAACTTCGTCACTGGAAGTTATTACCTGGGTTGACACCGGAAACGATTCAATAATATTCACAGAAACTTCTTGAAAAATATGCAATACTTCATGACTGCTCAAAGTAAAGACCTTTGACACATTGAAGCCCAGAGCATAAGACAGAAGCTACCCAGCGACCAGACCAGATAGGCTCTTCCTGTCTCCCTGGGGAACAGTTTTTGTTCCAGGATGACCACATCAGTCACTGAGATCCCAGTGAACTGGAAGAAAAGCACTTTAATCTTTGAGCTCAAGGAAAAAGCAAAGAAGAAGCAAATGACTGTAAAGTATACAAATATATGTGCTTCATGGAAGATTTTCTCACTCTTTATTGAATTTAGTTTCTGCATTGATACCTTTGCATTTACTATATGCAATATATTGGCATGCATATTTTTACTCGGGCAATGAAAACCTATTAAAGTAAGAATACAGAACATTAGTCATCAATGTAGCTTGAAATTCCATGTAAACTGAGACTTGGCTTTCTAAAACTCTGATTTTCTTTCGTTATTATCATTCTGAATAGTTTAAAAATCAAAATGATTCTTGTAAAGTCAATAACCATTCGCAACTTTTTATACTTTTCTAAAATAACTGAAATATAGGATAGTGAAAAACTATAGAAATTGCTTTTCAATACATTGGGCTCCTCAAAAAAAATTTATATTTCAAATCAGTACATCATTGGCATAAACAGTATATACTTAAAATTCACTTCCGATTATAGATTTAAATTTTTATTGATTAAATAACATCTTCACATTTGTCATTAAGTGTAACTAACTAACTTAGAGTGCTTCAGGGAAATTCTGAACGTTAATCCTAATTTTTCAATACCAATAAATGTGCAAATACTTAAGGATGTCAACTCGTTAAGGAAGAGAGTTATTTTCATGAGCACTGTCGAATTACAGAAAGGAAAAAAATATTATTAAACATCTGTTTTATTGAATTAAATTAATAAGCTGGTCAAGGTAATCTAAATCTGTCAGCTCCTATCTAATAGTTGCTAAAGCATCTAAATCCAAGGCTATGCTCAAAGAAAGAAGGGGGGTGATGTTGTAGTCTGGCGCCTCATTATAAAACCCGCCGATAAGTGGGGTGCTGTTGTAGTTTGGCGTACTGACCTCGACCTTGCCAAGGCACAACGGCAACTCGCGGATACCTCCTCTTATTTACCCCTCGATCGTAACCCCACTAAGGAGCACCAGGCCATTGTCTCCCACACCATCACTGACTTTATCCACTCAGGGGATCTCCCATCCACTGCAACCAACCTTATAGTTCCCACACCTCGCACTTCCCGTTTCTACCTCCTACCCAAGATCCACAAACCTGCCTGTCCTGGCCGACCTATTGTCTCAGCTTGCTCCTGCCCCACCGAACTCATTTCTGCATACCTCACCACAGTTTTATCCCCCCTTGTTCAATCCCTTCCTACCTATGTTCGTGACACTTCTCACGCTCTTAAACTTTTCGATGATTTTAAGTTCCCTGGCCTCCACCGCTTTATTTTCACCATGGATGTCCAGTCCCTATATACTTCCATCCCCCCATCAGGAAGGTCTCAAAGCTCTCCGCTTCTTTTTGGCTTCCAGACCTAACCAGTTTCCCTCGACCACCACTCTGCTCCGTTTAGCGGAATTAGTCCTTACTCGTAATAATTTCTCGTTTGGCTCCTCCCACTTCCTCCAAACTAAAGGTGTAGCCATGGGCACCCGTATGGGTCCTAGCTATGCCTGCATTTTGTTGGCTTTGTGGAACAACCTATGTTCCGTGCCTATTCTGGTATCTGTCCCCCACTCTTCCTTCGCTACATCGACAACTGCATTGGCGCTGCTTCCTGCACGCATGCAGAACTCGTTGACTTCATTATCTTTGCCTCCAACTTTCACCCTGCCCTCAAGTTTACCTGGATCCATTTCCAACACCTCCCTCCCCTTTCTAGATCTTATTGTCTCTATCTGTGGAAACAGCTTATCTACTGATGTCTACTATAAGCTTACTGACTCTCACAGCTATCTGAACTATTCCTCTTCTCACCCTGACTCTTGAAAAAATGCCAACCCCTTCTCGCAATTCCTCCATCTCCACTGCATCTGCTCTCAGGATGAGGCTTTTCATTCAGGATGAGGGAGATGTCCTCCTTTTTTAAAGAAAGGGGCTTCCCTTCCTCCACCATCAACTCTGCTCTCAAAAGCATCTGCCCCACTTCACGTACATCTGCCCTCACTCCATCCTCCCACCACCCCACTAGGAATAGGGTTCCCCTGGTCCTCATCTACCACCCCACCAGCCTCCGGGTCCAACATATTATTCTCCGTAACTTCCACCACCTCCAACGGGATCCCACCACTAAGCACATCTTTCCCTACCCCCCCACCCCGCTTTCTGCAGGGATTGCTTCCTACGCGACTCCCTTGTCCATTCGTTCCCCCCATCCCTCCCCACTGATCTCCCTCCTGGCACTTATCCTTGTAAGCGGAACAAGTGCTACACATGCCCTTACACTTCCTCCCTTACCACCATTCAGGGCCCCAGACAGTCCTTCCAGGTGAGACATCACTTCACCTGTGAGTCGACTGGGGTGATATACTGTGTCCGGTGCTCCCGATGTTGCCTTCTATATATTGGCGAGACCTGACGCAGACTGGGAGATCGTTTCGCTGAACACCTACGCTCTGTCCACTAGAGAAAGCAAGATTTCCCAGTGGTCACATATTTTAATTTCACGTCCCATTCCCATTCTGATATGTCTATCCACGGCCTCCTCTACTGTAAAGGTGAAGCCACACTCAGATTGGAGGAACAACGCTTTATATTCCATCTGGGTAGCCTCCAACCTGATGGTATGAACATTGACTTCTCAAACTTTGCTAATGCCCCACCTCCCCCTTGTAACCCATCTGTTATTTATTTATATACACACATTCTTTCTCTCACTCTCCTTTTTGTCCCTCTGTCCCTCCCACTATACCCCTTGCCCATCCTCTGGGTTTTTCCCCCCTCCCCCTTTTCCTTCTCCCTGGGCCTTCCGTCCCATGATCCTCTCATATCCCTTTTTCCAATCAACTGTCCAGCTCTTGGCTCTATCCCTCCCCCTCCTGTCTTCTCCTATCATTTTTGATCTCCTCTTCCCCCTCCCACTTTCAAATCTCTTACTAGCTCTTCTTTTAGTTAGTCCTGACGAAGGGTCTCGGCCCAAAACGTCGACTGTACCTCTTCCTATAGATGCTGCCTGGCCTGCTGCATTCACCAGCAACTTTGATGTGTGTTGTGTGCATCTTATTTCTACAGACAATAACTAAAATAGAGATGGACTGGGTAAGTGCAAGATGGAGGTGGTAGCTGTCTCAAAAAAGGATAAATTGATGATTGAATGAATAGATTATTAGATTTATCAGACTCAAGACTACGATTAATAGATCCCTCCGACTCAAGAATACAATTAATACATCTGTCAGACTCAAGAATGCAACTAATAGATCTCTCAGTGTCAGGAATACAACTAATAGATCTCTCAGTGTCAAGAATGCAATTAATAGATCTCTCAGACTCAAGACTACGGTTAATAGATCTAAATGTGAAATGTCCTCCTGTATTATGTTGTCGTGCATCCGTCCTGTACACATTGGCTTCTGGTGCAATACCATTTACATTTCAAAAAGGTTCACCCTTCTGTTTAAATCCTTACCAACTTCATCATTCTCTAACTCTTAACACAAAATTCTGGTGTAAAGTTAACAAACTTTTGGAAGAACTAAATTGGGTCGAGCAGCATCTTGGGAGAAGTGGGTTCAGTTTGAGAATCCTCTGTCTGATCTCTTCATGTTCTCTTCCAATTCATAGATCAAAGAACACAGAACATTATAGTACAGTAAGGCCCTTCAGTCCGCAATGTTGTGTTGACCTTTTAACCTACTCCAAGATCAATCTCACCCTTCCCTTTCACATAACTGATTATTTTTCTATTATCCATGTACCTATCAAAGAATCTCTTAAATGTCAAAGGCCACTCAGCTCCTGACATCATCACCTCCTCGGTCCAAATATGGACCAAAGAGTAAATACCAGAGGTGAGGTGAGAGTGATAGCCCTTAATATCAAGGCAGCATTTGACTGAGTATGGCACCTAGGTGCCCTGGCTAAAATGGAGTCAATGAGAATTAGGGGAAAAACCCTCCACAGGTTGGAATTATACCTGACACAAAGGAAGATGGTTATGATGGTTGGAGGTCAATCTTCTCATCCTCAGGACACCACTTCAGGAGTTCCTCAGGAAAGTGCCTAGGACAAACCATTTTCAGCTGTTTCATCAATGACTTTCTTTCCATCATAAGGTCAGAAGTAGGGATGCACAATGTTCTGCACCATTCATGACTTCTCAGATAGTGAAGCAGCTCATACTCAAATACAGCAGGACCTGGACAATATCCAGGCTTGGGCTGACAAGTGGTAAATAACATTCGAGCCACGCAAGTGCCAGGTAATGACCGTCTCAACAAGAGAGGCTTTAACCTTCGTCTCTTGACATTCAGTGGCATCACCATCACTGAATCCCCTACTATCAACATCCTGGGGGTTACCATTGACAGGAAACTGAACTGGTCTAGCCATATAAACACCATGGCTACCAGAGCAGGACAAAGGCTAGGAATCCTGTGACGTGTAACTCACCTCCTGATTCGCCAAAGCCTGTCCACCATCTACAAGGCTCAGGTCAGGAGTGTAATGGAATACTTGTCACTCACCTGGATGAGTGCAGCTCCATCAACACTCAAGAAACTTGACACCATCCAGTACAAGGCAGCCCACTTGATTGATAGCCCTTCCACAAGCATTTGAACCTCCACCATCAATGAACAGTTGTAGTAGTGCCTACTGTCTACAACATGCACTGCAACAATACTTCAAAGTTCTTAAGGCAGCATCTTCCAGACCAACAACCACTACCATCTAGAAGGACAAGGATAGCAGATACCTGGGAACACCACCACTTGGAAATTCCCCTCCAAGTCACTCACCATCCTGACTTGGGCACATTGTCGTTGGGTCAAGATCATGGAATTGCCTCTCTAAGAGCACTGAGGGTGTACCTACAGCTCAGGGACTGCAGTGGTTGAAGAAGGTAGCTCATCACCACCTTCTCAAAGACAACAAGGGATGGGCAATAAATGCTGGCTTCGCTGGTGATGCCCACATGCTGGAAGTGAATAAATAAAAAAATGTCCCTAATGTAATTGACTCTTCCAGTACCCTTATACTTTCCTCCAATCTCCTTAAAATTAAGCCCCTTCACAATAGCTATTTATGTTCTCACTGCTCATTCGATCTATGCCTCTTATCATCTTGTACACCTCTATCAAGTCACCTCTCATCTTCAGCCGGAACTCACTCATCCTATTCTCATAAGTCGTGCTCTTCACTCCAGGCATCATCCTGGTAAATCTCCTCTGGCTTTAAAGTATGACATTTAATCTTGTCCAAGTCAGGATATTATCCAGTGGTTACTTGAAAAGGTTTTTGTAGGTGGGAAGAAAATGTACAATTTAAAGACTTCCTGCAATACTTAAAAGAAATTTTTGTTTGCTGAATTATTATGTATGGGAGTACTGCACTGTCGAAGCGTGCCACTTGATTCATAGTTCCTTTCTGGCAAATTTTATTCAAGATTATTCCAATTTCATTTTGAAAATTCTGAAATTCTGAAAAGTCCTTGCTTTGTATATATATAATGTTTCAAGATATTCCAGTCCTATAATTATAATTTAAAATAAATATTTATATATTCTTTACATTTTGCACTTCAGTGAATATACCCTGGAAATTTATGCTGCCCTTTTGTGAATAAATAAAATGGACAATTCTTTTGTATGGCACAAAGATTTTGTGCAATATGCAATTCAATTTTATCCAACCAGTACTGTGCAGAAATCTTAAGCCCCCTAGCTATATCCATGTGTACAGTACTGTAGATATGATCTGGGTGCTCTGTGCACAGAGTCAAAACAACAGATACTTTACTGCCACCCTTGTGCCGGATCTTGTACACTCGAAGTCCAGGAATATAGGAAATTCTCATTACTAAATACTAAGTGGAAGTTAACACTTGCTTCTTTGTTAGTTAAAGCCTCCTTACCTTGATCCCTATAGGGAAGAGTGAACTATGTCATCTCACAGGTAGGTCATCTATGAAGGAGTTTTCTTAGTGCGCATTCACAACTTTCTCCATCATTATCAATAGGGCTATCATTGACAAATCTAACCACATCCAATGGATCGTGGCCTGTACCTTCCGCACAGTACTGTACCGTATTTTGTGTTCAGAACATTGTTGATTAATTGTTCAAAGGCATTGCAATTTGCAGAGGAAGAACTGTAACAAGGGGCATCCTGTAAAATGAAGCAATATGCAGGACATCACAGCAAAGACAGTTCGGTTGTGAGAGGGAGCTCATTAAATCCGAAAATACCAACACAGGTTTTGAGACTAGTGACATTTGATACAGCTGTGTCAATTTTAAATGGCAAGTATTTAATGTGGTTGTGGCGACCCACTTTCTGACACCCACGAACCGGCTCAGGAAACAGCGCGTGCAGGCAGAGGGCCGGCAGCAAAAAGGGCGGGAACGGGAAGGCTTTAAAGCGGGCCGCGAAGTTTGAATAAATCTGTTTCATCGCAGCTCCAACTCACCGACTCCGTGTGGTTATTCTAGCACTGTGTGTAGCACATCGCTACAATTGGTGACCCCGACGGCCCAAACGATATTTGGAGCAGAGATGACCGACGCTGCATCTGTTCACGCAGTTTCGTTAAAACTGCCAAGCTTCTGGGCGCTGCGACCCCATTTGTGGTTCGAACAAGCAGAAGCACAATTCCACATTCGGCAGATAACCTCGGAGTCCACTCGCTACTACTACGTGCTGAGCTCCCTCGACCAGGAGACTGCTGCACAAGTTGAGGAGTTTATACAGTCGCCCCCGGAGGACGGCAAATACACAGCATTCAAAGCCCTGCTCATAAGGACTTTCGGACTCTCACGGCGCGAACGAGCACGCCGCTTAATGCACCTGGATGGTTTGGGAGACAGGCCGCCGTCAGCATTAATGAACGAGATGCTGGCCCTGGCTGAAGGACACAAACCCTGCCTCATGTTTGAGCAGGCGTTCCTAGAGCAACTGCCCGAGGACATATGCCTGCTGCTGTCCGACGCAGATTTCAGCAACCCCCGGGAGGTGGCGGCCCAGGCAGATGCGCTGTGGAATGCCAGGAAAGAGAGAGGGGCATCCGTCGCACAGATCACCAAGCCACGTGCCCAACGACAGACCAGACCAGGCCCGGCAGCAGAGCCTACAAAACCCGGCGACGGGAGTGAGGAGCCCAACGAACAATGGTGTTTCTACCACCAGCGGTGGGGCACAGAGGCCTGCTGCTGCAGACCACCCTGCAAATTCCCGGGAAACGCCAGGGCCAGCCGCTGCCGATCGCTACGGCGGCTGGCTATCAGGACAGCCTCCTGTATGTCTGGGACAAGCAGTCGGGACGCCGCTTTTTGGTCGACACCGGAGCGGAGATCAGCGTCTTACCTCCAACGAGTTACGACACCCGCAACAGAGAACCCGGACCACCCTGAGGGCCGCAAATGGCAGCACAATACGAACCTACGGCACCCGCACGGTGCGGCTACAGTTCAGCTCCAGCCGGTTCACGTGGGACTTCACACTGGCCGCCGTGGCCCAACCACTCCTGGGGGCGGATTTTCTGCGAGCCCACAGCCTGCTGGTCGACCTGCAAGGGAAGCGACTAGTCCACGCCAAGACTTTTCAAACGTTCTCCCTGGGTGAAGCACAGTTGCCAGCCCCACACCTGGACTCCATCACGCGGTCCCACGATGAATTCACCAGGGTCCTGGCGGATTTCCCATCAGTACTGACACCGCAGTTCACAGCAGCCATGCCCAGACACGGAGTACAGCACCACATCCCGCCCAGGGACCACCCCTCCATGACCGTGCTCGAAGGTTTCCCCCGGACAAGCTCCGACTGGCGAAGGAGGAGTTCAAGAAGATGGAGGAATTAGGGATCATACGACGGTCCGACAGCCCATGGGCCTCCCCCCTTCACATGGTGCCCAAGGCAACGGGGGGCTGGAGACCATGCGGTGACTACCGCAGACTGAACGAGGCTACAACGCCAGACCGCTACCCTGTGCCGCACATTCAAGACTTCGCAGCAAACCTACACGGCGCAAGGATCTTTTCCAAGGTATACCTCGTCCGGGGATAGCATCAAATCCCTGTACATCCGGACGACATCCCCAAAACAGCACTTGTCACCCCGTTCGGACTTTTCGAATTCCTCTGAATGCCGTTCAGTCTAAAGAACGCCGCACAGACTTTCCAGCGGCTAATGGACGCGGTGGGACGCGACCTGGACTTTGCATTCATCTATTTGGACGACATCCTCATAGCCAGCAGTAGTCGGCAGGAGCATCTGTCCCACCTCCGCCAGCTCTACTCCCGCCTGAGTGAATTCGGCCTTACAATCAATCCAGCCAAATGCCAGTTCGGACTCGACACCATCGACTTCCTGGGCCACAGGATTACTAAAGACGGGGCAACCCTGCTGCCCGCCAAGGTAGACGCGGTCCGCCACTTCCCCCGACCCAACACAATCAAAGGCTTGCAGGAATTCGTGGGTATGGTGAATTTCTACCACCGTTTCCTCCCCTCAGCAGCCCGAACCATGCGCCCCTTGTTCACTCTAATGTCGGGTAAGGGCAAGGACATTACCTGGAACGAAGAGGCCGCAACCGCTTTCGTTAAAACCAAAGAAGCCTTGGCAAACGCCGCGATGCTAGTGCACCCCAGAACGGACGTTCCTACTGCCCTCACGGTGGATGCATCCAACACAGCAGTCGGTGGAGTGCTGGAACAACTCATCGAGGGTCGCTGGCAACCCCTGGCGTTCTTCAGCAAACACCTACGACCACCCAAATTCAGATACAGTGCTTTCGACCGGGAGCTATTGGCACTATACCTGGTAATCCGAAATTTCAGGTACTTCTTAGAAGGTAGGCCCTTCACCGCGTTTACGGACCACAAACCGCTTACCTTTGCGTTCACTAAGGTGTCCGACCCCTGGTCGTCCCGCCAGCAGCGACATCTGTCCTACATCTCCGAGTACACGACGGACATCCAGCATGTCTCTGGAAAGAACAATGTCGTGGCAGACGCACTATCCAGACCTACCATACAGGCCCTGTCCCAGGGGGTGGACTATGCAGCGCTGGCAGAGGCACAGCAGGCAGACACTGAGATCCCCAGTTACAGGACTGCAGTCTCCGGTTTGCAGCTCCAAGACCTCCGTGTAGGCCCAGGTGAGAGGACCCTACTATGTGACGTCGCTACCGGCCAACCCCGCCCCATCGTCCCAGCAGCCTGGCGCCGGCGGGTGTTCGAATCCAGTCACAACTTAGCGCACTCCTCCATCAGGACCACCGTCCGGCTGGTCGCCAACAGGTTCGTGTGGCATGGACTTCACAAACAGGTCAGTGAATGGGCCAAAACGTGCATGCAGTGCCAAACGGCCAAGGTGCAGTGGCACACCAAGGCTCCGACGCAGCAGTTCGAACCCACCCACCGGAGGTTCGACCACATCCATGTGGATATCGTGGGGCCCCTGCCAGTGTCACGAGGAGCGCGGTACCTCCTAACTATGGTAGACCGGTTCACCAGATGGCCAGAGGCAGTCCCGCTCACCGACACCACCTCCGAATCCTGCGCCCGAGCACTGATCGCAACCTGGGTAGCCCACTTCGGGGTACCGGCCCACATTACCTCCGACAGGGGCGCCCAGTTCACCTCCAGCCTGTGGTCGGCTACGGCCAGACTTTTAGGAACACAGCTACACCACACAACTGCCTACCACCCACAGTCGAACGGACTAGTAGAGCGCTTCCACCGTCACCTGAAATCGGCTCTCATGGCCCGCCTGGAGGGGCCTAACTGGGTGGACGAACTTCCCTGGGTCCTGCTCGGAATCCGCACGGCGCCCAAGGAAGATCTACACACCTCGTCGGCCGAGTTGGTGTACGGCGCGCCCCTGGTCGTCCCAGGAGAGTTCATACCAGCCCCAAGGGGGCAAGAGGAAGAACCCACAACAGTCCTGGACAGACTACGGGAGAGGCTCGGTAACCTGGCCCCCATACCCACTTCACAGCACGGACGGAGCCCGACCTGCGTACCCAAAGACCTGCAGAACTGTAAGTTTCTTTTTGTACGACGGGGCGGACACCGGGCACCGCTACAGCGGCCCTACGAGGGGCCGTTTAAGGTGATCAGGAACAACGGGTCCACGTTCGTGCTGGACATTGGGGGGAGAGAGGAGGTTTTCACGGTGGACCGACTCAAACCGGCCCATGTGGACTTGACGCAACCGGTCCAGGCTCAGGCACCGCGGCGCAGGGGCAGACCCCCAAAACAGAGGCCGATCCAGACTGTGGACATTGGAGGAGGTATCGCCGGTTCTGGGGGGGTGTTATGTGGTGACCCATTTTCTGACACCCACGAACCGGCTCACGAAACAGCGCGTGCAGGCAGAGGGCCGGCAGCAAAAAGGGCGGGAACGGGAAGGCTTTAAAGCGGGCCGCGAAGTTTGAATAAACCTCTTTCATCGCAACTCCAACTCACCGACTCCGTGTGGTTATTCTAGCGCTGTGTGTAGCACATGGTGCCATTAGTGACAATACCAATTACCATCACCTTCATATTTTATGAATTTTGCACCTTTCAGGTGAAACGTATCTTTCAGATAATTTGGCAGTGCGACACCCCTCTCCCTTCCTCACAGCCATTCCAATTTTCAATTCTTAAAGTGTAATTGGGAACCACACTAGCTTATGTCTTTTTATCTTAATAATAGAATAGAATAGAATGGAATAGAACAGTATAGCACAGTACAGGCCCTTTGGCCCACAATGTTGTGCCGACCCTCAAACCCTGCCTCCCATATAGGCCCCCAACTTAAATTCCTCCATAAACCTGTCTAGTAGTCTCTTAAACTTCACTAGTGTATCTGCCTCCACCACAGACTCAGGCAGTGCATTCCACACACCAACCACTCTCTCAGTAAAAAACCTTCCTCTAATATCCCCCTTGAACTTCCCACCCCTTACCTTAAATCCATGTCCCCTTGTATTGAGCAGTGGTGCCCTGGGGAAGAGACGCTGGCTATCCACTCTATATATTCCTCTTAATATCTTGTATACCTCTATCATGTCTCCTCTCATCCTCCTTCTCTCCAAAGAGTAAAGCCCTAACTCCCTTAATTTCCGATCATAATCCATACTCTCTAAACCAGGCAGCATCCTAGTAAATCTCCTCTGTACCCTTTCCAACGCTTCCACATCCTTCCTATAGTGAGGCAACCAGAACTGGACACAGTACTCCAAGTGTGGTCTAACCAGAGGTTTATAGAGCTGCATCATTACCTCGCGACTCTTAAACTCTATCCCTCGACTTATGGAAGCTAACACCCCATAAGCTTTCTTAACTACCCTATCAACCTGTGAGGCAACTTTCGGGGTTCTGTAGACATGTTCCCCGAGATCCCTCTGCTCCTCCACACTACCAAGTATCCTACCTTTTACTTTGCACTCTGCCTTGGAGTTTGTCCTTCCAAAGTGTACCACCTCACACTTGTCCGGGTTGAACTCCATCTGCCACTTCTCAGCCCACTTCTGCATCCTATCGATGTCTCCCTGCAATCTTTGACAATCCTCTGCACTATCTACAACACCACCAACCTTTGTGTCGTCTGCAAACTTGCCAACCCACCCTTCTACCCCAACATCCAGGTCGTTAATAAAAATCACGAAAAGTAGAGGTCCCAGAACAGATCCTTGTGGGACACCACTAGTCACAACCCTCCAATCTGAATGTACTCCCTCCACCACCACCCTCTGCCTTCTGCAGGCAAACCAATTCTGAATCCACCTGGCCAAACTTCCCTGGATCCCATGCCTTCTGTGATCTTGATTAACTTCGTTATCCTTTACCTCTTTAGTTCTTTCTCACACCTAAACCTCTTTTTACTTGAGATGATAAACAGGATTGGACACAGTAAATTCCACATTGAACATCTCCCACTTCTTATTTGTAATTTCACCCATTGTGCACTTTGGTGTGGAAGTCAGCCATACACAAGTCCACCACCTTCGAGGGTGAAGGTGTGGCATTGAACTTGATCATGTTATAATCATTATTAGATAAATACTCACAAGCATCAGCCTGTGAACTAAACATAGAAACATAGAAAACCTACAGCATAATACAGGGTCTTTGCCAAACAAAGCTGTGTTGAACATGTCCTTACCGTAGAAATTACCTAGGGTTACACATAGCCCTCTATTTTTCTAAGCTCAATGTACCTATCCAGCAGTCTCTTAAAAGAGCCTATCATATCCGCCTCCACCACTGTCGCCAGCAGCCCATTCTATACACTCACCACTCTGCGTAAAAAAACTTACCCCTGACATCTCCTCTGTACCTACTTCACAGCACCTTAAAAATATGCCCTCGCATGTTAGGCATTTCAGCCTTGGGAAAAAACCTTTGAGTATCCACATGATCAATGCCTCTCATCATGTCTATCAGGTCACCTCTCATCCTCTGCCACTCCAAGGAGAAAAGGCTGAGTTCACTCAATCTATTCTCATAAGGCATTCTCCCCAATCCAGGCAACATCATTGTAACCTGGTACATTCATTCAAAAGTAAGTTTAATAGACTCACAATTACTTCATTATCTACTTGTATTGAAGGATAATGAACTAACATATTACTAACATCTATTGGAAGTTTCATCCAGAGCAGAGGTTATTAGCAGAATTGAAGCACAGACGTAAAAGGGACATTGAAAGCATGGAAATAAAGTTAGCCAAGTAACAGATAACCAAGAGTCATAATGGGGAAAAATAAATATTAATGTTTCCTTAGATAGAAGTCAGCGCATTGTTATTTTTGGTCATATGAATAACGTAGACTTAACGGTACAAATCATCATTAATAAGTTTGTGGATGACACAAATACTGATAATATTGCAAAGATGGTGGTGATAAATTGGAGCAAGATATTAACAGACTGCAGATTGGGAAAATGCAAAACAGATGAAGTTTAATGTGGAGAAAAATGATGTGATACATTTTAGCAAAGAATGAGGAAAGGCAAACTAGAATAAAGATCTACTGTGCGAACGTAGTGCAGGGGACGAGGAACCTGGGATATGTAATCGCTATAAGTCACGTGCAGACTCAGAGGGCAGTTTAAAAAGTACACCATCCTGGGTGTGATCAATAGAGGCTCCATTCTAAAACCGGGGAAGTCATACTAAACCTTTATCATACACAAATCTTATTTCAACTTGAATGCTACAATCAATTCTGGTTGTCTCATTGTAAGAAGAATGAGAAGGCATTAGAGTATGTGGAAATTATTTATGTTTATTCTTTATTGATAGATACAGTGCAGTAACAGACCATGCCTGCCCAATGAGCCCACTCCACCCAAGTATACCCATGTGACAATTAACATACTAACTTACACATCATTGGAAATCGGAAGTAAACATGTACAGAGGAAACACACAGGGTCACAGGGAGAAACTACAAACTCCTTACAGACCTGATGGAATTTGATCCAGGTCACTGACATTGTATTAGCATCACACTAACTGTTATGGTACCAAACAAAAATGTTTCTAGGATTTATTGCATTTTACAAGAATGTTTCTGGGATAAAAAACAACAGTTACAGATTGGAAAAGTTTGCATAATTTTCTTTGGAAGGAGCTGAGGGAAAATTTGGTACAGGTATTTAAAATGATAATCAGAATCAGGTTTATTATCACCAGCATGTGGCATGAAATTTGTTAACTTAGCAGCAGAAGTTCAATGAAATATGTAATCTAGCAGAGAGAGAAAAAATAATAATAAAATAAAACATATTAATAAATAAACAGGTAAATCAATTATGTATATTGAATAGATTTAAAAGAATGTGCAAAAACAGAAATACTGTTTATTAAAAAAAGTGAGGTAGTGTCCAAAGCTTCAATGTCCATTTATGAATCGGATTGCAGAGGGGAAGAAGCTGTTCCTGAATCACTGAGTGTGTGCCTTCAGGCTTCTGTACCTCCTACCTGATTGTAACAGTGAGAAAAGGGCATGCTCTGGGTGCTGGAGATCTTTGATAATGGATGCTGCCTTTCTGAGACACTGCTCCCTAAAGATATCCTGGGTACTTTGTAGGCTGGAGCCCAAGATGGAGCTGACTAGATTTTTAACCTGCTGCAGCTTCTTTCAGTCCTGTGCAGTAGCCCCTCCATACCAGATAGTGACGTATCCTGTCAGAATGCTCTCCATGGTACATCTATAGAAGTTTTTGAGTGTATTTGTTGACATGCCAAATCGCTTCAAACTCCTTATAAAGTATAGCCACTACCTTGTCTTCTTTATAACTAAACCGATATGTTGGGACTAGGTTAGATCCTCAGAGATATTTACACCGAGGAATTTGAAGCTGCTCATTCTCTCCACTTCTGATCCCTCTATGAGGATTGGTATGTGCTCCTTCATCTTACCCTTCCTGAAGTCCACAATCAGCTCTTTCTCTGCGGCACCATTCCACTAATTGGCCTATCTCACTGCTGTACGCTCTCTCGTCACCACCTGAGATTCTACCAACAATGGTTGTATCATCAGCAAATTTATAGATGGTATTTGATCTATGCCTAGCCACACAGTCATGTGTATCAGAGAGAAGAGCAGCGTTGATCCTCAGCAAGGACAATATGTTATCACCAATCCTGCACAGACTGTGGTCTCCCGGTTAGGAGAGTTCGAAGACTGGAGGTCGCAGGTATAAAACAAAAGAATAAGGAAAACCGTTTTTACAGAAAATTTGTGTATCTGGAATATACTTCCTGCCAGTAAGATAAAGTAGGTTCCATTGAGTTTTTCAAAAAGTAATTTGGTAAATATATCTGAGTGGCACACTGATAAAACTAGTATGTAGCTATCGTACAGCTCCAGTGACCTGGTTTTCGTCTTGATCTCTGGTGTTCTCCTTGTGTAGTTTGATGGTTTTCTTGTGCTGTTGAAGGCAAACTATGGGAATTCCAGTTTCACCTCACATTACAAAGATGTGCAATATGGTTAATTAGTCATAGTCCTGAGAGTGCAGACGACTAGTAGAACATAAAGGTGCTGCTGGATAAATAAAATTGAATGTTTGAGTGACTAGCATTGTAGTTCAATCACTCGAGTCCAGTATGATGTTCTCCTAAGGGGTGGGCCATTGGTGGGTTCAGAGGTGGCCATAAAGGCTGGCCAAGGTCCACATATTCTGGTGGAGTGTGGTCAAGAGTAAGTGGTGGCTGTGGTTATTGCCTGGATATTTTCGTTGTTCAATCTCTCCTGCTGCTCGTTCTCTCTGACCCAGTGGAGGTCACTCCCATGTAGCACAGCTCCCTCCAGGTGTATCGATTGAGTGCAATATCTTCCCAGTTTTTAGATGTAATGTCGAACTTATTCAGGCTGATTTTGATATTACCTTTGAAGTGTTTCCTTTTCCCAGCAAGGGTTCGCTGACTCTCCTTCAACTGGGAGTAAAGGATCTGTCTGGGGAAATGTTAATTAGGCGGCCAGATGCTGTGATTGGTCCATTGGAGTTGGTTTTGCTTTATCGAGGTGGAGATGCTGTTCATGTTGACCTCCTGCAGTACGCTGGTATGAGTGTGTCCTTCCAGCTAATCCTCAAAATCCTTTGTAAAGATCATTGGTGGTATTGTTCCAGGGCTTTCAAGTGCCTACTATAGATGGTAGAAGGAGATGAGTTATTAACTTCAAACTTTCTGCATAGTCACTCAAAGAATTGAACTGCACGTGCATGTAACGAGAGCTGTATAACTCATCTCCTTCCACCTTAGGCCACAAACTTATCAATCACCCCTGCTGTGGGTCCACTTTCTGGAGGTCCAAGATGCCGACTTCTACAAAGGAGGGATCCGTATGCTCCATGACCACTGGACTAAGTGTGTAAATGTAGGAGGGGACTACGTTGAAAAATAAATGTGCTAGGTTTTCTAAAATTGATTCCTCCTACCCTAGGCCACGAACTTATCAATCACCCCTCATATATGCTCTAGGCTTATCAAGGCCTTTCACCATTTGATAGATTTCAATGGGGTCACCCTTCATTCTTCTGAATTCCAGTGAATTCATGCCTAGAGCCATCAAACGCTCTTCATATGACAAGCCATTCAATCCTGGAATCATTTTCGTGAATCTCCTTTGAACCCTCCCCAGTTTCAGCACATTCTTTCGAAGATAATGGAGCCAAACCAGCTCTCATTACTCCAAGAGAATCCTCACCATGGCTTTATAAATCCTCAACATTACATCTTTGCTTTTATATTCCAATCCTCTTGAAATGAATGCTAACTTTGTATTTGCCTTCCTCACTGCAGACTCAACTTGCAAATTAACCTTTAGGGAATCCTGCACAAGGATTCCCAAGTCTCTTTGCACCGCAGTTTTTTTTGTATTTTCTCTCCATTTATAAAATAGTCAACCTCTTCATTTCTTCTACCAAAATGCATGACCATACACTTCTCAACACTGTATTCCATCTGCCATTTCTAATCTACTTCCTCACAACTACCTGCCCTCCAACTATCTTCATATCACCAGAAAACTTTGCAATAAAGTCATCAATTCCATCACCCAAACCATTGACATAGAACGTAAAAAGAATTGGTCTGAGCAGATTCCCCTGTGGAAAACCAGGCAGGAAAGGCTCCTTTTATTCCATCACTTGGTCTCCTGCCAATTAGCCACCACTTTATCCATGCTAGAAATTTTTAGACCATAAGACCACAAGATATAAGAGCAGAAGTTGGCCATTTGGCCCATCGAGTCTGCTCCACCGTTCTATCACAAGCTGATCTAATTCTTCCAGTCATCCCCTTTCCTCTGCTTTGATACCCTTTGATACCTTGGATAATCAAGAACCTATATATCTCTGCTTTAAATACGCCCAATGACTTGGCCTCCACAGCCGCTCATGGCAACAAATTTCACAGATTTATCACCATCTGACTAAAGTAATTTCTCCGCAAGTCAGTTCTAAAAGGACGTCCTTCAATCCTGAATTCATGCCCTCGTGTCCTAGAATCCCTCCCATAGAAAATAACTTTGCTATATCTAATCTGTTCAGGCCTTTTAACATTCAGAATGTTTCTATGAGATCCCCCCCTCATTCTCCTGAACTCCAGGGAATACAGCCCAAGAGCTGCCAGACATTCCTCATATGGTAACCCTTTCATTCCTGGAATCATTCTCATGAATCTTCTCTGAACCTTCTCCCATGTCAGTACATCCTTTCTAAAATAAGGAGCCCAAAACTGCTCACAATGCTCACTGTTGTCTCATGAGTGCCTTATAGAGCCTCAACATCACATCCCTGCTCTCATATTCTGTATCTCTAGAAATGACCCAACATTTCATTCACCTTCTTCACAACCGACTCAACCTGGAGGTTAACATTAAGGGTACCCTGCACAAGGATTCCAAGTCCCCTTGCATCTCTGCATTTTGAATTCTCTCCCCATCTAAATAATAGTCTGCCAGTTTATTTCTTCCACCAAAGTGCATGACCATACACTTTCCAACGTTGTATTTCATTTGCCACTTCTTTGCCCATTCCCCTCAACTATCTAAGTATCTCTGCAGGCTCTCTGTTTCCTCAACACTAACTGCTCCTCCACCTATCATTGTATCATCAGCAAATTTAGCCACAAAGCCATTGACATACATCATAAAAAACAGCGGTCCCAAAATTGACCCCAGTAGAACTCCACTGGTAACCGGCAGCCAGCCAGAATAGGATCCCTTTACTACCACTCTGTTTTCTGCCGACCAGCCAATGGTCCACCTACGCTAGTAACTTTTCTGTAATTCCTTTGGCTCTTATCTTACTAAGCAGCCTCATGTGCAGCACCTTGTCAAAGGCCTTCTGAAAATACAAGTACACCACATCTACTGCATCTCCTTTGTCTACCCAGCTTATAACTTCCTGAAAGAATTGCAGTAGGTTTGTCAGGCAGGATTTTCCTTTCAGGAAACCACGCTGGCTTTGGCCTAACTTGTCATGTGCTTCCAGGTACTCTGTAATCCCAGCCCTAACAATCGATTCCAACAACTTCCCAACCATTGACGTCAGGCTAATTTAGAGGAACAAATTTGCAGAGATAGCAGACTGTTGAGAGAAGCATAAGATTGAGATAGTAGGTGTTTTTAACTTTCCACATATTGATTGGGAATCCGATACTGTAAAAGGACTAGATGGGATAGAGTTTGTCAAATGTGTTCGGGAAAGTTTCCTTAATAAGTACATAGCAGTCCCAAAGAGAGTATGTGCAATACTTGATGTCCTATTGGGGAATGAGACAGGACGTGAGGGAATAGGGCCAATCAAATGTGACAGTGGAAAAGTGTGTATGGAACTGGAGGAGATAGCAAAGGTACCTAATGAATACTTTGCTTCAGTATTCACTACGGAGAAGGACCTTGGCGATTGTAGGGATGACTTACAGCCGTCTGAAAAGCTTGAGCATGTAGATATTAAGGAAGATGATGTGCTGGAGCTTTTGGAAGCACCGGGACCAGACGAAATGTACCCCGGGCTCCTGTGGGAGGTGAGGGAGGAGATTGCTCAGCCTCTAGCGATGATCTTTGCATCATCAATGGAGATAGGAGAGTTTCCGGAGGATTGGAGAGTTGCGGATGTTGTTCCCTTATTCAAGAAAGGGAGTAGAGTTTGCCCAGGAAAATGTAGGACCAATCAAGTGTGACAATGTAAAAGTGTGTATAGAACTGGAGGAAATAGTGGAGGTACTCAATGAATACTTTGCTTCAGTATTCTCTGCGGAAAGGATCTTGGCGATTGTAGGGATGACTTGCAATGGACTGAAAAGCTTGAGAATGTAGATATGAAGAAAGAGGATGTGCTGGAGCTTTTGGAAAGCATCAAGTTGGATAAGTCACCTGGATCGGATGAGATGTACCCCAGGCTACTGTGGGAGGTGAGGGAGGAGATTGCTGAGCCTCTGGCAATGATCTTTGCATCATCTGTAAGGATGGGAGAGGTCCCGGAGGATTGGGGGGGGGTTACAGATGGTGTTCCCTTATTCAAGAAATGGAGTAAGGGTAGCCCAGGAAATTATAGACCAGTGATTCTTACTTCAGTGGTTGGTAAGTTGATGAAGAAGATCCTGAGAGGCAGGATTAATGAACATTTGAGAGGCATAATATGATGAGGAATAGTCAGCATGGTTTTGTCAAGGGCAGGTCGTGCCTTTCGAACCTGATTGAATTTTTTGAGGATGTGGCTAAGCACATTGATGAAGGTAGAGCAGTAGATGTAGTGTATATGAATTTTAGCAAGGCATTTGATAAGATACCCCATGCAAGGCTTATTGAGAAAGTAAGGAGGCATGGGATCCAAGGGGACATTGCTTTGTGGATCCAGAACTGGTTTGCCCACAGAAGGCAAAGAGTGGTTAGAGATGGGTCATATTCTGCATGGAGGCCAGTGACCAGTGGTGTGCCTCAGGAATCTGTTCTGGGACCCTTACTCTTCGTGATTTTTATAAATGACCTGGATGAGGAAGTGGAGGGATGGGTTAGTAAATTTGCTGATGACACCATGGTTGGGTGTGTTGTGGATAGTGTGGAGGTTACAGCAGTACATTGATAAGGTGCAAAACTGGGCTGAGAAGTGGCAGATGGAGTTCAACCCAGATAAGTGTGAGGTGATTCATTTTGGTAGGTCAAATATGATGGCAGAATATTGCATTAATAGTCAGACTCTTGACAGTGTGGAGGATCAGAGGGATCTTGGGGTTTGAGTCCTTAGGACACTCAAAGCTGCTGCACAGGTTGACTCTGTGGTTAAGAAGGTGTACGGTGTATTGGCCTTCATCAATCATGGGATTGAGTTTAAGAGCCGAGAGGTAATATTGCAGCTATATAAGACCCTGGTCAGACCCCATTTGGAGTACTGTGCGCAATTCTGGTCACCTCACTATAGGAAGGACGTGGAATCTATAGAAAAGGGACAGAGGAGATTTACAAGGATGTTGCCTGGATTGGGGAGCATGTCTTATGAGAATAGGTTGAGTGAACTTGGCCATTTCTCCTTGGAGTGACAGAGGATGAGAGGTGACTTGATAGAGGTGTACAAGATAATGAGAGGCATTGATCATGTCAGAGGCTTTTCCCCAGGCTGAAATGGCTAGCACAAGATGGCATAGTTTTAAGGTGCTTGGAAGTAGGTACAGAGGAGATGTCAGGGCTAAGTTTTTTACGCAGAGTGGTGAGCGCGTGGAATTGGCTGCTGGCAGCAGTGGTGGAGGCGGAAACGATTGGGTCTTTTCAGAGACTCCTGGATGGCTACATGGAGCTCAGAAAAATAGAGGGCTGTGGGTAAAGCCCAGGTAGTTCTAAGGTAGGGACATGTTCGGCACAGCTTAGTGGGCCAAAAGGCCTTTATTGTGCTGTATGTTTTTCTGTGTTTCTATGTTTCTACATTTGTCAGACTCTATCCCATCTAGTCCTTTTACAGTATCGGATTCCCAGTCAATATGTAGAATGTTAAAATCACCTACTATCACAATATTATGCTTCTCGCAACAGTCTGCTATCCCTACATATTCGTTCCTCTAAATTAGCCTAACAGTGGTTGGGAAGTTGTTGGAATTGATTGTTAGGGATGAGATTACAGAGTACCTGGAGGCACATGACAAGATAGGCCGAAGCCAACGTGATTTCCTGAAAGGAAAATCCTGCCTGACAAACCTACTGTAATTCATTGAGGAAATTACAAGCAAGGTAGACAAAGGAGATGCAGTAGACGTGGTGTACTTGTATTTTCAGAAGACCCTTGACAAGGTGCCACACATGAGGCTGCTTAGCAAGATAAGAGCCAATGGAATTACAGGGAAGTTACTAGCGTGGGTGGAGCATTGGCTGGTTGGCAGAAGACAGAGAGTGGGAATAAAGGGATCCTATTCTGTCTGGCTGCCGGTTGCCAGCGGAGTTCCACAGGGGTCCGTGTTGGGACGGCTGCTTTTTATGATTTATGTCAGTGATTAGGACTACGATATTAATGGATCTGTGGCTAAGTTTGCTGATGATACAAAGCTCGGTCGAGGAGCAGGTAGTGTTGAGGAAACAGATAGATTTAGATAGTTGAGGGGAATGGGCAAAGAAACGGCAAATGAAATACAATGTTGGAAAGTGTATGGTCATGCAATTTGGTGGAAGAAATAAACTGGCAGACTATTATTTAGATGGGGAGAGAATTTAAAATGCAAAGATGGAAAGGGACCTGGGAGTCCTTGTGTAAGATACCCTAAAGGTTAACCTCCAGGTTGAGTCGGTTGTGAAGAAGGCAAATGCAATGTGGGGTCATTTCTAGAGATACAGAATATAAGAGCAGGGATGTGATGTTGAGGCTCTATACAGCACTCATGAGACGACACTAGGAGCATTGTGTGCAGTTTTGGGCTCCTTATTTTAGAAAGGATATACTGACATTGGAGAGGGATCAGAAAAGATTCACGAGAATGATTCCAGGATTGAAAGGGTTACCATATGAGGAACATCTGGCTGCTCTTGGGCTGTATTCCCTGGAGTTCAGGAGAATGAGGGGGGATCTCATAGAAACATACTGAATGTTAATAGGCCTGAACAGATTAGATATGGCAAAGTTATTTCCCATGGTTGGGGATTCTAGGACAAGAAGGCATGACTTCAGGATTGAAGGACGTCCTTTTAGAACAGAGATAAGGAGAAATTACTTTCGTCAGAGGGTGGTAAATCTATGGAATTTGTTGCCACGAGTGGCTGCGGAGGCCAAGTCATTGGGTGTATTTAAGGCAGAGATAGATAGGTTCTTGATTAGCCAGGGCATCAAAGAGTACGGGGTGAAAGCAGGGGAGTGGGGATGACTAGAAGAATTGGATCAGCCGATGATTGAATGGCGGAGCAGACTTGATGGGCCGAATGGCCTACCTGCTCCAATATCTCATGGTCTTATGGTCTAAATTCCGTGGAATGTCGTGTGCTGTATAATACAGCCCATTAACATGGTCATACCTTTTTTATTCCTCAGTTCCACCCATAAAGCCTCAATAGACAAGTTCTGCAGTCTGTCCTGACAGAGCACTACTGTGACATTTTTCATGACTAGTAATGCTGTCCCTTCCCTTTAAATTGCTCCCACTCTACCATGTCTAAAACAACAGAACCCCGAAATGTTAGAAACATAGAAACATACAGCACAATACAGACCCTTCGGCCCACAATGCTGTGTCGAACATGTACTTACTTTAGAAATTACCTAAGGTTACCCATAGCCCTCTATTTTTCTAAGCTCCATGTACCTGTCCAGGAGTGTCTTAAAAGACCCTTTCGTATCTGTCTCCACCACAGTTGCCGGTAGCCCATTCCACACACTCACCACTCTCTGTGTAAAAAAAACCTCCACCTGACATCTCCTCTGTACCTACTTCCTATCACCTTGAAACTGTGTCCTCTCTAACGAGCTGACATCCTGTCCCTCCTGCAAGCAACTCTGATCAATGGCTACAATATCATAATTCCTTGTGTTGATCCATGCCCTGAGCTCATCTGCCTTCCCTACAATATTTCTTGTATTGAAATTTACACAGCTCAGAACATTAGTCCCACCATGCTCACCGTTTTACTTCTTGACTTTGTCTGAGGTCTTAACATCTACCTCCACAACTTGTCTACTATCTGTTCTGGCATTCTGTTTCCATTCCCCTGCAACTCCAGTTAAACACTGCTTGCAGTACCAGCAAACTTTCCAGACAGGGTATTTGTTCCCTTCATGGACCACACACACATCAAATGAAGAAGTTCTCAGAAGAGCCCGAGCAGTTCGATCACTCATACCAACAATAAGAGAAAGACAACTCAGATTCCTAGGACACATCATGCGGAAAGATGAACTAGAAAAACTCATACTCTCTGGAAAGATTGAGGGGAGTAAACCTAGAGGAAGACCTCGGCTTATGTACATCAAAAGCATAGCCAGGTGGCTACACATCGAGGAAATGGAAGTCATCCAAAAAATGAAGGATAGATCTACATGGAAAACCATGGTCACCAAAGTCCACATCAGAAATGGTACTTAGACAGACTGACATTAGTCTCTGAGACAGTGATTGCGATTCTGGCCGGTGTTGCAGGAGTCAAGTAAAAGTGGAACAGCACAGCAGTGTGCAGCCCCTTTGGCTGATGATGTCACAAACTTTTAACTACTCAAGGACCAATCTAACCCCATATAGCCCACCATTTTTCTTTCATCTATTTGCTAAATCAATCAAGTTTACAATTAATTGATGATTACTTTAAATACTGTTGGGCACAATATTCTGGTATGACATTTCTATTTAGATTAATAATGTGCTGAGAGGGTGTTGCCTGGGGCCTTGGCCTTCAAAATAGCAGAGTGACAAACTGAATGGCACTTCATGGTCAGTCGACTGCTTGCCTGTGGAGTGTAATAGCTTTGCACACACTAATGCTTTCACCATGGCATCCAGCATGACCTGCAGCAGAAAGGGTTGTGTGTGTACTGGAAATCATTTTAGATTGAATTCAGCTTCTACGATAACAAAATATTGTACACCATCTAACTGGACTTCTTAGCCAAGTTTTTCAAATCCTCTTAAAATATCCTCAGCCTGTTCCAAATCATAATCACAATTTCAGAAGCTCTGGAGGAGAAGGCCCCAAGTCCTCGGCTTTGCTTGTTGCTTGGCGGCCGGGACACGATCGAGGCGCTTGGAGAGGCTGTGTCGGAGGGGCTGGTCGGACGCTCGAAGTTTTCGGATGGACTCAGGGTCCGCTGCGGTCGGGTGCTTCCAATGGTGCTGCATCGGCGAGTTGGCGGCGCTTCGAGGTTCATGGCGGGGAGAGTTCCTCCCTTCCTCCAATTGCGTGGGATGATGAGACTATCGGGACTTTGAGACTTTTCTTTACCGTGCCCATGGTCTGCTCTTTATCAAATTATGGTATTGCTTTGCACTGTTGTAACTGTATGGTATAATTAATGTGGTTTTTGTCAGTTTTAGTCTTGGTTTGTCCTGTGTTTTCTTGTGATATCATTCTGGAGAAACGTTGTATTATTTTTTAATGCATGCATTTTTAAATGACAATAAATGAGGACTCAGTGTCCTCATAATCTAATCTAATTCCACATCCAGTGCATTTGTAAAGGATCTTAAAATCTTAATGGGGTTATGTTTCTTGTAGTGGTCTATTTTCTAAGAGGTGAGAAAAGAAAGGCTTAATTACCCAGTCCAGAATTTCCAGATCGTTCAAATCCTTGAATTGATTCTGAAAATTTTACTTCAGTGACTGCAGGTGTAAGTAGTATTTTTTGCAAATCGCTAGCTGTGAAAGAGAGTGCCATACTTTCCATGCAGGGAAACGATGAGAACATTCTTCTCCCAATATTTTGCTGATATGTTTCTAATTTTCTGATAAAAGTGGACACTGCACTTCTTGCCATGATTAGATTAAAATTTTCACCCTGGCTTTTCATATTTGAAATTTTATTTTGTCATACAGATGAGCTAAGTATGCCACATCTCCAAGCAGAAGTTCAGAAGCTCATTCTTGTTTCCCAAGCTCTTGTCACCTTTGAGCAAAAATATAACCACAGTGTCAAAATGTTCAGAGATGTTTTAAGCAGCAGCCTTTTGACAGCCAATTCACTTCAGGGAAGAAACAAGTGTTCGTTGTTGTCTGGTGAAATTTGCAGTTTTCTTCTGCTATTTAATGGATGAGCTTTAATTCAAAGGTTCAAAGGTACAATTTCATGTCAGAGAAATTATACAATATAAAACTTGAAATGCTTTATCTTTGCAACCATCCACGAAAAACAGAGGAGTGCCCCAAAGAATGAATGGCAGTTAAATGTTAGAACCCCAAAGTCCCCACCCCCAGCTCCACCCCCCCACTCCCGGCAGCGAGCAAAACTCCACCTCTCCCCACCAGCAAAAGTGAAGCACACCCAGCACCCGTTACCAGCACTCAAGCGTGAGCAAAGCAATAGCAAAGACAGACTTGCAGTTACCCCAAAGACTATGTTATTCACCTGACAATTCGACATGCTGCAGACTCTCTCTCTCCTAATAAGGGAGAAAGAGGTGACTCCATTTTCCAATGCGTGGGGAGAGATAACAAACAACTCGCTAGTTTACAATTTTAAAAGTCAGTTACGTCGGTTTTTTCAAGCTCTGTGCCTGGAGATTGCAAGGATCCCGGGTTCCCAGGCACACAGCAGATATTCCGACTCCCCCAACGACACACGGGTCTCCTGTGGTGACACCGACCCTTGATTCGCCTGTCTCCAGTTCCTTGAGATCCCAGGCTTCTGAAACCGTGCTGAAATTTTAGGCTGAGACTTTGACACACCGAATAGCAGCTGATTGTGGAACCCCGAGAGTGGGTCCCATTCCCACAAAGAACCATAGTCAGCATGTAACTCCAGATCAGCATCTTCAAAAGAACCCTGAAAGGGAAAAATATAGATATTAAAGATGGAAATAGAACTGCTTTCAAAGATGCAAGGAAAGGAGTCATATTGGGTGCCATAACTACTTAGCTCCGCCTCCTAATGATAACATATTACAAGAGTCATGCTTGAAAATAGTCCTGGCTGAGGTTTTTGTCTGCAAGATGTTGACGATGAATTACACAATGGATTTCAAACAGACTTTGAGTTTCTTTTATCATAAATGTTACTAAACCAGCATGGGAACCTGTCATATATGGTTTTCCATCTGCTGCACAAGAAGTCATATTCCTGATCAGAATACTTTTATCCTCCGTTTATTTTGAGCTCTTCGTAGATTGATTCTCTGTCAATATTTGTTTATAAGTTTTTTACAAGAGAGAATCTCTTCATAAACATTTCCATTTTTGATGAACTGTACATATGCCATTAGCAATGCCTTGTTGTCTCGCACCATTGACTCATCCTGTTGTATATCAAATTCTGTTTCTTGTAGCTCTGAGAATAGTTGATACTCAATGTCTTCACTCATTTCATCAATATGATGAACTACACAGTTATTACTCAGAGGAATTGATTTTAAAATACTGGTATCCATTCTGAGAACAGTGATAAGCAATTCTGATACAGCAGGCATTGTTAATCTTTCACCAGTTGTATAAGATTTTCCACACTTTGCTATCATTTTGGGAATGTTATAACAAGCAATGAGACCACTATCCAGGTTATTTTTAACTTTCTAGGCAAATGAATCGAGTATGCAACACTTTTCAAATGCTTATTTTATCTTCCGGAACATCGTAATACCATAAGTAGCCTTTTCAGAGTGTCTCTTACAGAAGTATTCCTGCAATGTTGATGGTTTCATGGCTTCATTAGACAGTACAGTATTGCAACTAAGACACATGGGGCATGGCTGATCTGACGGGATCGGAATAAAACCTCACTCCAAGTACATACTATTGTTTTGATGCACTTTCTGTGATTTCTGTTTCCTAGCTAGATTAGATTTCAAGATTACATGGTCTTCAGACTCATAGAGATTGTGCCAGATGTATTTCTCTATCTTTAACGGGGCTAGATTAAAATAAAAAATTAACACAAACTGGTAATGTCTTTCAGATGTTGACGATGACTGTAAACCAGAAGACATGGGGGCAAAATTAGGCTACTCCATCATGGCTGATCCCGGATCACACTCAAAACTACATACCAGCCTTCTCGCCAGATGTCGTGACCAATCAGGATACTATCAGCTTCCGCCTTAAGTAGACCCACGGACTTGGCCTCCACTACCGTCTGAGGCAGTGCGTTCCACAGATCCACTACTCTCTGGCTAAATTCCTCCTTAACCCTTAATTTTGAGGCAGTGCCCTCTAGTTCTGGATACCCCCACCATAGGAAACATACTCTCCACATCCAACCTATCTAGTCCCTTCAATATTTAGTAATATTCAATGACATTCCCATGCATTCTTCTAAATTACAGTGAGTACAGGGCCAAAGCTACCTAGTATTTCCCGTATGTTAACCTCTTCATTCCCAAAACCATCCTTGTAAACCTCCCCTGGACTCTCCAATGACAACACATCCTTTCTGAGATATGGGGCCTAAACTGTTGACAATACTCCAAGTGCAGCCTGACTAGTGTCTTATAAAGGCTCAGCATTATCTCCTTGCTTTTATATTATATTCCCCTTGAGACAAATGCCATCATTGCATTAACCATCTTTACCACAGACACAACCTGTAAATTAACCTTCTAGGAGTTTTGCAGGAGGAATCCCAAGTCCCCCTGAATCTTCTCCCCATTTAGATAATAGTCTGCACTATTGTTCCTTTTACCAAAAAGCACTATCATACATTTCCCACACTGTGTTCCATCTGCCACTTTTTTGTCCATTCTTCCAATTTGTCCAAGTCCTTCTGCAATCGCATTGCTTCCTCAGCACTACCTACCTCTCCACCTATCTTTGTATTATCTGAAAACTTCACCACTGACAAACAATGTGAAAAGTTGTCGTCCCAACACTGACCCCAAGGAACACCACAGGTCACTGACAGCCAACCACAAAATTTCCCCTTTATTCCCACTTGCTGCGTCCTGACTGTCAGCCATTCCTCTATCCATGCCAGAATCTTTCCTGTAACACAATAGGATTTTACCTACGGGAATGGTACCAGAGGACTGGAGGAAGATGAATGTTGTCCCCTTGTTCAAAAAAGGTAGTAGGGATAGTCCGGGTAATTATAGACCAGTGAGCCTTACGTCTGTGGTGGGAAAGCTGTTGGAAAAGATTCTTAGATCTTAGACCGTAAACTATACGACAAAGTAGCAGAAGTTGGCCATTCGGTCCATCAGGTCTGCTCCGCTATTTTATCATGAGCTGATCCATTCTCCCACTTAGACTACTCCCCTGCCCTTCTCACCATAACCTTTGATGCCCCAGCTACTCAGATACCTATCAATCTCTGCCTTAAATACACCCAATGACTTGGCCTCCACTGCCGCCCGTGGCAACAAATTCCATAGATTAACCACCCTCTGGCTAAAAAAATTTCTTTGCATCTCTGTTCTGAATGGGCACCCTTCAATTCTTAAGTCATGCCCTCTCGTACTAGACTCCCCAATCATGGGAAACAACTTTGCCACATTCTCTCTGTCCATGCCTTTCAACATTCGAAATGTTTCTATGAGGTCTCCCCTCATTCTTCTAAACTCGAAGAAATACAGTCCAAGAGCCGACAAACTTTCCTCATATGTTAACCCTCTCGTTCCCGGAATCATTCTAGTGAATCTTCTCTGTCCCCTCTCCAATGTCAGCCCATCATTTCTTAAATAAGGAGACCAAAACTGCACACAGTACTCCAAGTGAGGTCTCACCAGCGACTTATAGAGCCTCAACATCACATCCCTGCTCCTATACTCTATTCCTCTAGAAATGAATGCCAACATTGCATTCACCTTCTTCACCACCGACTCAGCCTGGAGGTTAACCTTAAGGGTATCCTGCACAAGAACTCACAAGTCCCGTTGCATCTCAGAATTTTGAATTCTCTCCCCATTTCAATAATAGTCTGCCCGTTTATTTCTTCTGTCAAAGTGCATAACCATACACTTTCCAACATTGTAGAGGTAGGATCTATAAGCATTTTGAGAATCATGGTCTGATCAGGGACAGTCAGCATGGCTTTGTGAAGGGCAGATCGTGTCTAACAAGCCTGATAGAGTTCTTTGAGGAGGTGACCAGGCATATAGATGAGGGTAGTGCAGTGGATGTGATCTGTATGGATTTTAGTAAGGCATTTGACAAGGTTCCACATGGTAGGCTTGTTCAGAAAGTCAGAAGGCATGGGATCCATGGAAGTTTGGCCAGGTGGATTCAGAATTGGCTTGCCTGCAGAAGGCAGAGGGTCATGGTGGAGGGAGTACATTCAGATTGGAGGTTTGTGACCAGTGGTGTTCCACAAGGATCGGTTCTGGGACCTCTACTTTTCATGATTTTTATTGACAACCTGGATGTTGGGGTAGAAGGGTGGGTTGGCAAGTTTGCAGACAACACAAAGGTTGGTGGTGTTGTAGATAGTGCAGAGGATTGTTGAAGATTGCAGAGAGACATTGATAGGATGCAGAAGTGGACTGAGAAGTGGCAGATGGAGTTCAAGCTGGAGAAGTGTGAGGTGGTACACTTTGGAAGTACAAACACCAAGGCAGAGTACAAAGTAAATGGTAGGATACTTGGTAGTGTGGAGGAGCAGTGGGATCCGGGGGTATATGTCCACAGATCCCTGAAAGTTGGTGTTAGCTTTCATAAGTCAAGGGATAGAGTTTCAGAGTCGCAAGGTAATGATGCAGTTCTATAGAACTCTGGTTAGGCCATACTTGGAGTACTGTGTCCAGTTTGGTCGCCTCACTATAGGAAGGATGTGGAAGCATTGGAAAGGGTACAGAGGAGATTTACCAGGATGCTGCCTGGTTTAGAGAGTATGGATTATGATCAGATATTAAGGGAGCTCTTTGGAGAGAAGGAGGAGACATGATGGAGGTATACAATATATTAAGAGGAATGGATAGAGTGGATAGCCAGTGCCTCTACCCCAGGGCACACTGCTCAATACAGGAGGACGTGGCTTTAAGGTAAGGGGTGGGAAGTTCAAGGGGGATATTAGAGGAAGGTTTTTTACTCAGAGAGTGGTTGGTGCGTGGAATGCACTGCCTGAGTCAGTGGTGGAGGTAGATACACTAGTGAAGTTTTAGAGACTACTAGGCAGGTAAATGGAGGAATTTAAGGAGGGGGGTTATATAGAAGGTTTGAGGGTCGGCACAACAATGTGGGCCGAAGTGTCTGTACTGTGCTGTACTATTCTATGTTCTATGTTTTAACCTATCAAGTGCCTTTTGAAATTCTAAGTGAATGACATCCTTTGGCACTCCTTTGTCCATCCTGCTGGTTACTTACTGAAAGAACTCTTAACAGATTTGTCAGTCAAAATTTCCCTTCACAGATCCATGCTGATTTTGACTTATTTTATCATTAGTTTCCGAGTACCCCGAAACCTCATCCTGAATAAGAGACTCCTTAATAGCTAAACCGTAATAATTTCAAGATCTCTGGGACCATGCCAGAATTAAGTGATTCTTGAAAGATCATGACCAATGCATCCATTATCTCTTCAGCAACCTCTCTCAGGACTCTGGGGTGCAGTCCATCTGGTCCAGGTGACTTATCCATCTTAAGGCCTTTGGGTTTGCCCAACAATTTTTCCTTTGCAATAGGAATGGCTCCTCTGCTCTGACACATTGCTAGGGTTTTCCACAGTGAAGACTGAAGCAAAGTACCCATTAAGTTCATCTGTCACTTATTTGTCCCCCATTAGCATCTCAGTAGCATCATTTTCCAGTGATCCAATATTAACCCTCACCTCTTTTTTACTCTTTATTTAACTGAAAATCTTCGGCTATCCTACTTTATATTGTTGGTGACTTTGCCCTCATATGTCATCTTTTCCCTTCTTACAGCTTTTTAGTTGCCTTCTGTTGGATTTTAAAATTCTCCCACTCATCCAACTTCCTACTCACCTTTGCTACCATATATGCCCTTTCCTTGGGTTTTATGCAGTCTTTATGCAGTCGGGGTATGGAGGGAAGGCTGGGTTCTGAGTTGGATGATCAGCCATGATCATAATAAATGGCGGTGCAGGCTCGAAGGGCCGAATGGCCTACTCCTGCACCTATTTTCTATGTTTCTATGTTTCTATGTTTAACTTTCCTTGTCAACCATGGTTGTCTATGCCTGCCATTTGAGAACATCTGTGGGACATATCTATCCTGCGCCTTTGAACTATTGTCAGAAACTTCAGCCACCTCTGTTCTGCAGCATTTCTGCTAGTACCCTCCTCCAATCCACCTGGGGAACCTCCTCTCTCATGCCTCTGTAATTCTGTTTATTCCTTTGTGATCCTGAAACACCTGACTTATGCTTCTCCCTCTCAAACTGCAGTACGAATACAATCATATTATGATCACTGTCTCCTCAGGGTTCCTTTACATTAAACTCCCTTTTAAGAGCTCATTCATGATAGCCTTTCCCTGAGTCGGCTCCAACACAAGCTGCTCTAAAAGACCTTCTCATAGGCATTCAACAAATTCCCTCTCTTGCGATCCGACACCAACCTGATTTTCTCAATTCCCTTGCATACTGAAGTCTCCCATTGCAATTGTGTCATTATCCTTATTACATGCCTTTTCCAGCTCCCTCTGCAATCTCAACCACGCATCTTGGCTACTATTTGGAGACCTATATATGATTCATATAATTGATTTTTTACCCTTGCATTGTGTTAACCTCACCCACAAAGATTCAATGTTCTCTGACACGATATCACCTCTTTCTAAAGATGCAATTCCTTCTCTTACCAACGGAGCCACACGACCACTTATGTCTTCCTGCCTGTCCTTTCAATACTAAGTATATCCTTTGATGTTAAGCACCTAACTCTGGATTTCTTTCGGCCATGACTTAGTGATGCCCACAATGTCTTAACATAATCCATATGGCTGCAGTGGAGCTTGGCCCCACTAAGCTTTCAGGAATAGGGTTTTGCACTTTGGTGTATTCCTTGATACATTGATTGGAACATGTACCAACTGTGACCTTCTTACAGCCACAGCTCAGTGATACCCACAATGTCATACCGAACGATCTCTAATTACGCCACTAGTTCGTCCACCTTATTATGAATGCTATACACATTTAAAAATATCACCTTCAGCCCTGCATTCTTCACCCTTATGAATTTTGTCTCTGTGATAGAACTTAACTCTTTGCTCTGTCTGCAGTTAGAAACCATAGAAAAATCACAGCACAGAAACAGGCCTTATGGCCCTTCTTGGCTGTGCCGAACCATTTTCTGCCTAGTCCCACTGACCTGCACACGGACCATATCCCTCCATACACCTCCCATCCATGTATCTGTCCAATTTATTCTTAAATGTTAAAAAAGAACCCGCATTTACCACCTCGTCTGGCAGCTCATTCCATACTCCCACCACTCTCTGAGTGAAGAAGCCCCCCCTAATGTTCCCTTTAAACTTTTCCCCCCTCACCCTTAACCCATGTTCTCTGGTTTTTTTCTCCCCTTGCCTCAGTGGAAAAAGCCTGCTTACATTCACTCTATCTATACCCATCATAATTTTATATACCTCTATCAAATCTCCCCTCATTCTTCTACGCTCCAGGGAATAAAGTCCTAACCTATTCAACCTTTCTCTGTAACTGAGTTTCTCAAGTCCCGACAACATCCTTGTAAACCTTCTCTGCACTCTTTCAACCTTATTTATATCCTTCCTGTAATTTGGTGACCAAAACTGAACACAATACTCCAGATTCGGCCTCACCAATGCCTTATACAACCTCATCATAACATTCCAGCTCTTATACTCAATAATTTGATTAATAAAGGCCAATGTACCAAAAGTTCTCTTTACGACCCTATCTACCTGTGATGCACTTTTAGGGAATTTTGTATTTGTATTCCCAGATCCCTCTGTTCTACTGCACTCCTCAGTGCCTTACCATTAACCCTGTATGTTCTACTCTGGTTTGTCCTTCCAATGTGCAATACCTCACACTTGTCTGTATTAAGCTCCATCTGCCATTTTTCAGCCCATTTTTCCAGCTGGTCCAAGTCCCTCTGCAGGCTCTGAAAACCTTCCTCATTGTCTACTACACCTCCAATCTTTGTATCATCAGTAAATTTGCTGATCCAATTTACCACATTATCATCCAGATCATTGATATAGATGACGAGTAACAATGGACCCAGCACTGATCCCTGTGGCACAACACTCGGAGAAGGAATTCTCTACTACCATGCTTTGGCTTCTTCCATCGAGCCAATGTCTAATCCAATTTACCACCTCTCCATGTATACCTAGTGACTGAATTTTCCTAACTAACCTCCCATGCGAGACCTTGTCAAAGGCCTTTCTGAAGTCCATGTAGACAATATCCACTGCCTTCCCTTCATTCACTTTCCTGGTAACCTCCTCGAAAAACTCCAATAGATTGGTCAAACATGACCTACCACGCACAAAGCCACGTTGACTCTCCCGAATAAGTCCCTGTCTATCCAAATGCTTGTAGATTCTGTCTCTTAGTACTCTCTCCAATAACTTACCTGCTACCGATGTTAAATTTACCAGCCTATAATTTCCCGGATTACTTTTTGATCCTTTCTTAAACAACGGAACAATATGAGCCACTCTCCAATCCTCCGGCACCTCACCTGTAGATAGCGACGTTTTAAATATTTCTGCCAGGGCCCCTGCAATTTCAACACTAGTCTCCTTCAAGGTCCGAGGTAACACCCTGTCAGGTCCCGGGGATTTATCCACTTTAATTTCCTCAAGACAGCAAACACCTCCTCCTTTTCAATCTGTACAGTTTCCATGATCTCACTACTTGTTTCCCCCAATTCCATTGACTTCATGCCAGTTTCCTTTGTAAATACAAACGCAAAAACCCTATTTAAAATCTCCCCCATTTCCTTTGGTTCCACACATAGCCGACCACTCTGATCTTCAAGAGGACCAATTTTATCCCTTGCAATCTTTTTGCTCTTAATATACCTGTAAAAGCTCTTTGGATTATCCTTCACTTTGACTGCCAAGGCAACCTCATGTCTTCTTTTAGCCCTCCTGATTTCTTTCTTAAGTATTTTCTTGCACTTCGTATACTCCTAAAGCACCTTATTTACTCCCTGTTTCCTATACATGTCATACAACTCCCTCTTCTTCTTTATCAGAGTTGCAATATCCCTTGAGAACCAAGGTTCCTTATTCCTATTCACTTTGCTTTAATCCTGACAGGAGCATACAAACTCTGCACTCTCAAAATTTCTCCTTTGAAGGCTTCCCACCTACTGATCACATCTTTGCCAGAGAACAACCTGTCCCAATCCACGCTTTTTAGATCCTTTCTCATTTCTTCAAATTTGGCCTTCTTCCAGTTCAGAACCTCAACCCTAGGATCAGATCTATCCTTGTCCATGATCAAATTGAAACTAATGGTGTTATGATCACTGGAACCAAAGTGCTCCCCTACACAGACTTCCGTCACTTGTCCTAACTTGTTTCCTAACAGGAGATCCAATATTGCATCCCCTCTAGTTGGTCCCTCTATATATTGATTTGGAAAACTTTCCTGAACACATTTTACAAACTGTAAACCATCTAGACCCCTAACACTATGGGAGTACCAATCAATATATGGAAAATTAAAATCCCCTACCACCACAACTTTATGTTTCCTGCAGTTGCCTGCTATCTCTCTGCAGATTTGCTCTTCCAAGTCTCGTTGACTATTGGGTGGTCTGTAATACAATCCCACTAATGTGGCCATACCTTTCCTGTTTCTCAGCTCCACCCATAAGGACTCAGTAGACAAGCCCTCTAATCTGTCCTGCCTGAGCACTGCTGTAATATTTTCCCTAACAAGCAATGCTACTCCCCCACCTTTCATTCCTCTGCCTCGATCACATCTGAAACATCGGAACCCTGGAATATTAAGCTGCCAGTCCTGCCCCTCCTGTAGCCAAGTTTCACTAATTGCTATAACGTCATAATTCCACGTGTCAATCCACACCCTCAACTCATCCGCCTTCCCTGCAATACTCCTAGCATTGAAATATATACACCTCAGAAGATTTTTACCACCACTCACAACCTTTCTATCAGCGGATTTGCTTGAACTTTTAACATCATTTATTTTCACCCCAGCCACACTGTCAGCTCTGGCACTCTGGTTCCCATCCCCCTGCAAATCTAGTTTAAAGCCTCCCCAATAGCAGTAACAAACCTCCCTGAAAGGATATTGGTCCCCCTGTAGTTCAAGTGTAACCCGTTTCTCTTGTACAGGTCCCACCTACCCCAGAAGAGGTCCCAATTATCCTGAAATCTGAAACCCTGCCCCCTACACCAGTTCCTCAGCCACTTGTTCATCCTCCAGAGCATCCTCTTCCTACCCTCACTGGCACCTAGAACAGGTAGCAATCCTGAGATTACCACCCTTGAGGTCTTACTTTTCAACTGCCTACCAAGCTCTCTATACTCATTCTCCAGGACCTCCTCACTCTTCCTTGCTATGTCATTAGTACCGATGTGCACCACGACATCTGGCTGATCACCCTCCCACTTCAGAATGTCAGACAAGCGATCAGAGACATCCTTGACCCTGGCACCCGGGAAGCAACAAACCATCCTGGATTCTCTGTCACGACCACAGAACCTTCTATCTGCACCTCTAACTATCGAGTCCCCTATCACTACTGCTCTCCTCTTTTCCCCCCTCCCTTCTGCACTGCAGAGCCAGACTCAGTGCCAGAGATCCAGCTACTGCAGCTTATCCCAGGTAAGTCATCCCCCCCAACAGTATCCAATGCAGTATACTTGTTGTTGAGGGGAATGGCCACAGGGGAACCCTGCTCTGCCTGCCCTTTCCTCTTCCCTCGCCTGACAGTGACCCAATTTCCTGTCCTTTGCTCCTTTGGTGTAACTACCTCCCTGTGGCTACGACCTATAATCTCCTCATTCTCCCGAATGATCCGCAGGTCATCCAGCTCCTGCTTCAGTTCCCTAACACGGTTTGTTCGGAGCTGCAGCTGAATGCACTTCTTACAGGTTGTACCCAATCATTGTTCATCCTTATATTCAGATTCCATATGACATCATATACCTGTAAATCATCCTTAGCTCTATCATACTGGTTCCCACCACCCTACCATATTAGCTTAAACCGCTCCCACCAACGCTAGTAAACCTAGTTGACATTGATGGAATGATAGACCCGGCACTGAAAGAAACAGAGGACAATCACACCAACGAAACTTATGTATCCAGGAATTTAGATTGGAATCTGAATGTTCATTGGAATAGAGCTGATGATCAGCAAGCTACTTTTATATTATTCCAGTTGCGCGTTTGACCAATCACGTAAAGTCTCATAATCATAGTGCTGCTTACCATGCCCCCAAGGAATTTGAATGTCCCTAAGTGACTTTTATTTCCCTTTGGTCACCTAACAGCCACTACTGGAAATCACTAGTCTACAATATTAAAGCAAAGGTTTAACCTGAGGCTTTATAGGACATTGGTCAGGCCGCACATGGACTTTTGTGAGCAGATTTGGGCCCTTTTTCTCAGAAAGCTTATGCTGACATTGCAAAGGGCCCAGTGGAAGTTCATGAGAATGATTCCGGGAATGACAAGTTTAAGGTATAAAGACTATCACGTGACCAGCAACAATGAATATAGAATTGAGTCTGGTTTTATAAAAACAAACAAACATTTATTGAACTCCACTCAAAAATAGCAAAATGTATTTAAATGGCGAACTTCACCGGAAGTTAACTGCTATACGGCAATTCCAGAACAGTTCTTAAAAGGGTAAATGCGGAAACAGTTCTTAAAGTGGTAAATTCAAACACAGTTCTTAGAACGGTAAATTCAAAAGTCCAAGAGATTTATACAGTCCATGAGGAGAGACTTTCCTGAAGTAAAGAATTCATCGAAGACGTGATCTTACTGCTGATCCCAGCCGGAACCTACCTTGTCCGCAGGATTCACAACAACGGTAAAACGGTTTAAAGAACTGACCTTTTCCTCTGTTGAATAGACACTACGCAATCCTTCTTGCTTCAGCAGAGGGTATTTCAGATGCAGATCACTTTTTCTTGAACGAAGATTCAATAAAGGTCAATCCTCTCCAAAACCACCAAACGATATCAGCTTTACTTGACTCTGCGAATTCCTGTACTTTGGTAAGGTCTTCAATCTCCAATACTACTTACAATAGAAAGTAGAACTCCACTTTAAAACAAAACTGTGTCATAAGACGAATACGCAGCATAATGGAGTATCTGATGAATTAAATAATGAACTGAACTTAAAACTAACTACATCACCCTAGGGGTCTCCCTTTTATACCTGTAGCGAACATGTCATCACGTGACCTCACACTGGTGGGAAAATTACATCACCCCACCATCACATGACAATTACCGCATGCTCATAAGATACTCAATTACATCATGATCATAAGACAGTCACAAGATATCCATGAGGTATGTAACACCTCCCTCCAAAAAATTTTTTGTCTTTTAGGAGTAAAATTTTAAAATTAACTATTTACAGAAAAAAAATTTACTACTTACACAATATACACAGTATTATCATACAGCATTTTGCACACTAATATACAGTAGGAGTGTTACAATTGTTAAAATACCACTCCATAAATAAATTACATTGTACATTTAACATCTAAGTAGACAAACAGCGATCACATGATCTTTACCTTTAATATGAATTATCAAAATATTATACCCCTTAATATCAAACTCGAATTTAGTAATCTTCTATTTTTGTTTTTCATCTTACTCAAAAACACTAATGGATTATGATCAGTGTAAACTATGAGTGGTTTCTGAGTAATACCAACATGCACTTCAAAATGTTGAAAAGCAAAAACAAGAGATAATAATTCCTTTTCTATAGTTGAATAATTTCTTTGATGGGCATTAAATTTCTTAGAAAAGTAAGCTACTGGACAATCAACTTCATCACCCTCATCCCTTTGAAGTAACATTGCTCCTGGAGCTTCATCACTAGCATCCACAGCTAATGAAAATGGTTTTTTTCAAAGTCAGGGGATTTGAGCACAGGTTGACTAAATAGTATGGTTGGTTGTTCGTCCATCATTAACGTCGATGAGGACCTCGACACCATTATGATGGTGTCAAGACTAGTGCGTGATTTGGACTTAAGTGAGGGAGAGTCGCGCAGCGTCAGCCTCACTTTCTCTTCCCAATTCGCATCTGTATCTAATGGCAAGACAGAGTCTAGACGGCTGGAGATGGGACTAGGCGCAGTGGATGACCAGGACGTCTTCTGTGTCTTGTCCTGCTCTACACGTTCCACGACGCTTGTAGAGGCCGCCTTCTTGACGGTTGGACCTTCCATTGGTCTCATCCGCTCAATCCGCCGGAGTCTGTCTTCACATGCCGGGATAGACAACTCCCTATCTCACCGAGGGTTTGAGACCCGTCGGCTACTCTCACCTGGTTTAGCCGGCTTGTCGAAGCTGTTGCCCGGGGTGTGGCCGCTGTCGCATGCAAACAGCTACGGGGAGCCACAGGTGAGAGCTGAGTGCCAGATGGGGACCAAAGGTGGACTAACCGCCCTGAAAAGGACAGGACATGTTCCCCCACCAGAGGTGCTACCCCTCCCTGACACCCCATACACCCCAGTTTTCAATTTATCAAAGCCCTCTTGACAAGGCTTTGTACAAATCAACTTTTCATTTTTCCTCAAGAGGTTAGTTAATGGAAGACAAATGTTTGCAAAATTCTTACAAAATTTTCGGTAATACCCTACCATACCCAAGAATCTTCTAAGAGTTTTCTTACCGGTTGGAGTGGGTACTTCTAAAATTGTCTGAACTTTTGCCTGAACAGGAGCTCATTTTTCCTGACCCACAACATAACCAAGGTAAGTCACTGTGGCATGGCCAAATTCACTTTTAGCTAAGTTAATAGTTAAGTTAGCTTTTGAAAGTCTTTCAAATAGTTTCTCCACCGCAGTAATATGTGCTTTCCAAGTATTATTTCCTGTAACTAAATCATCAACATAGGCATCTGTATCTTTTAACCCATGAATCATAGAATTAATCATCTGCTGGAAAGTACCTGGTGCATTCTTCATCCCAAATGGAAGAACATTATATTCATATAACCCAGATGGGGTTACAAATGCAGAAATCTCTCTACCTCTATCCGTCAATGGAACACACCAATAAACTTTTAAGAAATCAATCTTTGTAAGGAACTTTGCTTGTCCAACTTTATCCACACAATCATCTACCCGAGGCATTGGATATGCATGAGTTTTTGTCACAGCATTCACCTTCCTGCAATCTGTACAAAACCTAATATTATTGTCTGGCTTAGGCACCATAACACACGGTGAACACCAATTCAAATTAGAAGGTCTAATAATATTATTCTCTAATATATAATTAATTTCTTGTTCAGCAAGTTCACATTTTTCCCTGTTCATCCGATATGGATGTTGCTTTATAGGCTTTGTATCTCCAATGTCTACATCATGCAAAGCTACGGTGGTTCTTCTAGGAACGTCTGGAAATAAATCCCTATATTTAAAAATTAACTGTTTCATCTTCTCTCTCTGCTCTGGCTGTAAATGAGCTAATTGCTCATCAGTATTTTCCGGAATTCCTGAGTTTGTTAATCTGGCAGAAATAATGTTGGGTTTAAAATGAATTTCAGATGAATCATCCATTAAGTTCCCACTGGGATCAGACTCATTATTATTGACCACAACAGTCATAATAGCAACCTGTTTCTCATAATACGGTTTTATCATATTAATATGACACAGCTATGTTGGCTTTATTCAATCTGGGGTTTTTATCACGTAATCCGCATCATTTACTTCAGATTTAATCTCATAAGTACCATGAAATTTAGCTTGTAATGGGTTCATTTGCACCAGGAAAAGAACCAACACCTTATCTCTAGTCTTAAATGACCTCATTCTAGTTTCCTTATCAGAACAAGTGTTCATTTTCTCTTGAGCCGATTTTAAATTTTCCTTGGCTAAGCTTTATGTAATCTTTCTTTGAATTTTAAAACATAATCCAACAAATTAGTATGTACCTCTTTATTAATCCACTGTTCCTTCAACAAGGTCAAAGGTCCTCAAACTTTATGCCCAAACACGTTCAAAAGGACTAAAACCTAATGATTCCTGCACTGCCTCCCATTCTGCAAAAAGTAGTAAATGTACACCTTCATCCCAGTTTTTTCATTTTCCACATAATACATCCTAATAATAGTTGTAAGGGTAGAATCGAATCTCTCCAAGGCTCCTTGCGATTCTGGATGATATGCAGATGAGGTAATCTGTTTAGCTCCCAGTTTTTAAACTATCTGCTGAAACAATCCAGACATAAAATTACTACCTTGATCCGATTGTATTTCCTTAGGCAACTCAAAATAAGTAAAAAAAATTTATAAGAGACTTTAATACAGTTTTAGCCATTATATTTCTGAGTGCTATTGCTTCTGGAAACCAAGACACTGTGCACATGATGGTCAGTAAATATTGAGGTCCAGTTTGAGTTTTTGGCAATGGGCGTACACAATATATAATAATTTTGGAAAATGGTTCACCAAATGCTGGAATTGTTTGCAGTGGGGCCACTGGAGTAACTTAATTAGGTTTACCTGTAGTGAACATGTCATCACATGACCTCATACTGGCGGGAAAATTAAATCACGGTCATAAGACAGTCACAAGATATCCATGAGGTATGTAACAAGAGCATATGATGGTTCTGGGCTGAAACTCACTGGACTTTAGAAGAATGATTGATCGAATATTGAAAGAATTCGATAGAGTGGAACTGGAGAGGATGTTTTTTGTTGTCTCAGACCAGAATGCACAGCCTCAGGACAGAGGAATGTCCCTTCAAAGGGATGAGATTGAATTTCATTAGCCAAATGGTGATGAAACTGAGGAATTCATTGCCACAGACGGCTGTGAAGGCGAAGGCATTGGGTATACTTAAAGGTTGATAGGTTTGTGATTACTAAGGGTGACGTCATGGGGGAATCAAAGGTTACGAGGAGACAGCAGGAGAATGGGGTTGAGAGGGATAATAACTCAGCCTTGATGGAATGGTGGAGCATATTCGATGGGCCAAAATGGCCTACTTCAGCTCCTCTGTCTTATGCTCTTATATCATTGTATTCTGGCTAACCAAATGATTACAATCAATAAGACCATAAGACTGGAGTAGAAATAGGTCACTTGGCCCATTGCATTTGCTCCACCATTCAATCATGGCTGGTCCTTTTATACCTCATCAGCCCCACTCCCTAGCCTGCTCCCCATAACCTTTGATGCCATGTCCAATCAAAAACCTATCAAGCTCCGTCTTAAGTACACCCAATGATCTGGCCTCCACAGCTGTCTGTGGTAGTAAATTCCACAAATTTACCACCCTCCGGCTAAAGAAATTTCTCTGCATCTCTGTTTTAAATAGATGCCCCCCTATCCTGAGGCTGTGCCCTCTTGTCCTAGACTCCCCCACCATGGGAAACATCCTTTCCAAATCTACTCTGTGTGGGCTTTTCAACATTCAAAACGTTTTATTGAGATTCCTCCTCATCCTTTTAAATTCCAAAGAGTACAGACCCAGAACCATCAAGCATTCCTCATATGGTAACCGTTTCATTCCTGGAATTATCCTTGTGAACCTACTCTGAACACTCTCCAATGACAGCACATCTCTTCTTCGATGAGGAGCCCAAAACTGTTCACAATACTCAAGGTGAGGCATCACCAGTGCCCTATAAAGCCTCAGCATCATGTCCCTGCTCTTGTATACTCGACCTCTTGAAATGAATGCCAACGTTGCATTTGCCTTCCTCACTATCGATTCTACCTGCAAGTTAACATTTCGGGTGTTCTGCCCAAGGACTTCCAAGTCCCTTTGCATCTCAGATTTTTGGATTTTATCCCCTTTTAGAAAATGGTCTGCACATTGACTTACACTACCAAGTGCATGACCATACTTTTTCCACCATTGTATTTCATTTGCCACTCTCCTAATCTGTCTAGGTCCTTCTGCAGCCAACCTGTTTCCTCAAAACTATCTGCCCCTCCACCAATCTTCGTATCATCTGCAAATTTGGCAACAAAGCCATCTATTTCATCATGTAAGTCATTGATATACAGCATAAAAAGAAGCAGTCCCAACACCAACCCCTGCAGAACACCACTAGTCACTGGCAGCCAACCAGACAAGGATCCTTTTATTCCCACTCGCAGCCTCCTACCAATCAGCAAATGCTCTAACCATGTTAGTAACTTTCCTGTAATACCATGGGCTCTTAATTTGGTAGCAGCCTCATGTGTGGCACCTTGTCAAAGGACTTCTGAAAATCCAAATATACAACATCCTCTGCATTCCCTTTATCTACGCTATGTGTAATATCCTTAAAGAATTCCAACAGGTTCATCAGGCCAGATTTTCCCTGAAGGAAACCATGCTGACTTTGTCCTATCTTGTCCTGTGTCACCAAGTACTCCATTACCTCGTCCTTGGAAGTTGTCCTGTCCAAGACCGAAAGAAGCTGCAGAAGATTGTGAACACAGCACAGCACATCACACAAACCAATCTTCCATCCGTGGACTCACTTTACACTGCACGCTGTCGGAGCAGTGCTGCCAGGACAATCAAGGACATGACCCACCCAGCCAACACACTTTTCGTCCCTCTTCCCTCCGGGAGAAGGCTCGGGAGCTTGAAGACTCATACGGCCAGATTTGGGAACAGCTTCTTTCCAACTGTGATAAGACTGCTGAACGGATCCTGACCTGGATCTGGGCTGTACCCTCCAAATATCCGGACCTGCCTCTTGGTTTTTTTGCACCACCTTACTTCCCATTTTTCTATTTTCTATTTATGATTCCTAATTTAAATTTTTAATATTTGCTATCGATTTGTAATCCAGGGAGCGGAAGGCGAGGTATCAAATATCGCTGTGATGATTGTACATTCTAGTATTAATTGTTAGGCGACAATAAAGTATAAAGTAAAGTAACCATTGACTGTAATATCTTCCCAACCACTGAGGTCAGACTAACTGGTCTATAATTTCCTTTCTGCTGTCTACCTCCTTTCCTAAAGAGTGGAGTAACATTTTCAGTTTTCCAGTCCTCTGGCACCATGTCAGAGTCCAATGATTTTTGAAAGATCATTTCTAATGCTGCCACAACCTCTACCGCTACCTCTTTCAGAATCCTACGGTGCAGTTCCTCTGGTCCAGCTGACTTATGTAGCCTTAGGTCTTTTAGCTTTTTGTGCACCTTCTCCCTCGTAACAGTAACTGCACTCACTTCTCTTCCTTCACACACTACAATATCTGGCACACTCTAGTGCCTTCCACATTGAAGACTGATGCAAATTATTCATTTAGTTCATCAGCCATCTCCTTGTCCCCCAGTTATTATTTCTCCAGCCTCATTTTCTGACAATCTTGAATCCACTCTCATCTGTCTTTTATTTACATACTTGAAAAAGCTTTCACTATGGACTTCGATATTGTTTGCTCACTTGCTTTCATATTTCATCTTTTCCTTCCTAATGATTCTTTCAGGTGCTCCCTGTAGGGTTTTAAAAGCTTCCCAATCCTCTGTCTTCCCATTAATTTTGGCTTTGTTTAATGCCCTCTATTTTGCTTTTACAGTAGGTTTGACTCCTCTTGTCAGCCACAGCTGTACTATTTGACACTTGAGTATTTCTCAATTTTTGGAATACATCTATTCTGCACCTTCCTCATTTTTCACAGAAACACACACCTTTGCTGCTCTGCTGTCATCCCTGACAGCATCTCCTTCCAATTTACTTTGTCCAACACCTCTCTCATACCACTGTAACTTCCTTTCCTCCACTGAAATATTGCTGCATCAGACTTTACTTTCGCTTTATCAAATTTCAAGATGAACTCAATCATACTGTGGTCACTGCCTCCTATGGGTTCTTTTACATTAAGCTCTCCAATCACCTCCATTTCATTACATAACCCCCAATCCAGCATAGCTGATAGCCTACTAAACTCAATGATAAACTGCTCTAAAAAGCCGTCTTGTAGGAATTCAATAAACTCACTCTCTTGAGGTCCATTTCCAACCTAATTTTCCCAATAGACCTGCATATTGAACTCTTCCATGACTGTCATAACATTGCCCTTTTGATACACCTTTTCTATTTCCTGGTGTAATCTGTGGTCCACATCCCAGCTACCATATTTAACTGGCATCAGGGTCCTTTTACTCTTGCAATTTCTTAACTCAACTCACAAGGATTCAACATCTTGTGATTCAATGTCACATCTCTCTATTGATTTGATGCCATTCTTTACTATTAGAGTCAGAATCAGGTTTATTATCACCGGCATCTGACGTGAAATTCGTTAACTTAGCAGCAGCAGTTCAGTGCATTACATAATATAGAAGAAGAAAAAATAAATAAATAAATAACACTCTATGTGTATTGAATAGGTTTAAAATGAGCAAAAAACAGAAATATTATATATTAAAAAATTGAGGTAGTGTCCAAGGGTTCAATGCCCATTTAGGAATTGGCTGGCAGAGGGGAAGAAGCTGGTCCTGAATCACTGAGCGTTTGCCTTCAGGCTTCTGTACCCACGACTTGATGGTAACTGTGAGAAAAGGGCATGGCGCGGCTGCTGAAGCCTTTCTGAGACACTGCTCCTTGAAGATGTCCTGGGTACTTTGTAGGCTAGTACCCAAGATAGACCTGACTAGATCTACAACCCTCTGCAGCTTCTTTCAGTGCTGTGCAGTAGCCCCTCCATACCAGACAGTGATGCAGCCTGTCAGAATGCTCTCCATGCTACATCTATAGAAGTGTTTGAGTGTATTTGTTGACATACCAAATCTCTTCAAACTCCTAATGAAGTATAGCCGCTGTCTTGCCTTCTTAATAACTACATCGATATGTTGGGACCAGGTTAGATCCTCAGAGATCTTGACATGCAGGGACTTGAAACTGCTCACTCTCTCCACTTCTGATCCCTCTTTTAGGATCGGTATGTGTTCCTTCATCTTACCCTTCCTAAAGTCCACAATCAGCTCTTTCGTCTTACTGACGTTGAGTGCCAGGTTGTTGCTGCAGCACCATTCCACTAGTTGGCCTATCTCACTCCTGTACACCCTCTCGTCACCACCTGAGATTCTACCAACAATGGGTGTATTGTCAGCAAATTTATAGATGGTATTTGAGCTATGCCTAGCCACACAGTTATGTGTATACAGAGAGTAGAGCAGTGGTTTAAGCACACATGCCTGAGGTGCGCCAGTGTTGATCGTACGCGAGGAGGATGTTATAACCAATCCGCTCAGATTGTGGTCTTCCAGTTAGGAAGTCAAGGATCCAATTGCAGAGAGAGGTACAGAGGCCCAGGTTCAGCAACTTCTCTATCAGGATTGTGGGAATGATGGTATTAAATGCTGAGCTATAGTCAAAGAACAGCATCCTGACGTAGGTGTTTGTGTTGTCTAGGTGGTCCAAAGCCGTGTGGAGAGCCATTGAGATTGTGTTTGTAGTTGACCTATTGTGGCGATAGGCAAATTGCAATGGGTCAGGTCCTTGCTGAGGCAGGAGTTCAGTCTAGGCATGACCAAGCTTACAAAGCATTTCATCACTGTAGATGTGAGTGCTACCGGGAAATAGTATTTAAGGCAGCCCACATTATTCTTCTTCGGCACTGGTATAATTGTTGCCTTTTTTAAGCAAGTGGGAACTTCTGACCGTAGCAGTGAGAGGTTGAAAATCTCCTTGAATACTCCCGCCAGTTGGTTGAAACAGGTTTTCAGAACCTTACCGGGTATTCCATCGGGACTTTGTGCCTTGTGAGGGTTCACTCTCTTCAAAGACAGTCTAACATCGACCTCTGAGACAGAGATCACAGGGTCATTAGGTGCAGCAGGGATCTTCACAGCTGTAGTTGTGTCCTCCCTTTCAAAGCATGCAGAGGAGGCGTTGAGTTCATCTGCTAGTGTAGCATCGCTGCCATTCATGAATGGTAATGAACTTTCCAGACAGGGTATTAGTTCCATTCCAGTTGAAGTGAAAACTGTCTGTTTCTGCATCTCTTTCCTCAAAGCCTCTCGATATGTTAGATCTGGCTTTAGTCCATGCACTTCTTTCACTGCTCTATCACTCCAGGTCCCATCCCCCTTGCAAATTAGTTTAAACCCTCCTGAACCATGCTAGCAAACCTACCTGCAAGGATATTGCTCCCCCTCGAGTTCAGGTGCAACCCATCCAATCTGTAGAGGTCCCACCTTCCCCAGAAGAGATCTAAACATCTAAAACCCTGCTCCCTGCACCAGCTCCTCAGCCACGCATTCAACTGCCATCTCCTCCAATTCTTACCATCACTGTGACGTAACACTGGCAGCAATCCTGAGAACGCCACCCTTGAGGGCCTGTTCTTCAGCCTTCTGCCTAGTTCCTGAAACTCACACTTCAGGTCCTCATCCCTCTTCCTGCCCATGTCGTTGGTCCGAACATGTATCACGACTTCTGGTTGCTTTCCCTCTCGTACTAGGATGTCATGCACCCATCAGAGACATCCCGGACCCTGGCACCTGGGAGGCAACAAACCATGCGGGTGTCCTTCTCACATCCACAAAATCTTCTGTCTGCTTCCCTGACCATAGAGTCTCCAATGACAACAGCTCTCCTTTTCTCCATCCTACCCTTCTGCACCACCAAGTCAGACTCAGTGCCGGAGGCCCTGCCACCGTGGCTCACACCTGGTCGGTCGTCCCCACCAACAGTATCCAGGATGGTAAACTTATTATTCAGGGGAATGGCTACAGGGGTGCTCTGCACTACCTGTCTACCCACCTTAGCTTTCCCCCCTCTGACTGTCACCCAAAGACCTGCTTCCGGCAGCCGAGGTGTGACTACCTCCCTGTAGCTCTCATCTATGACTGCCTCATTCTCCCTTATCAGTCGAAGGTCATCCAGCTGCTGCTCCAGATTCCTTACACGGTCTTCCAGATCACCCAGCCCTATGCACTTCTGGCAGATGTGACTCTGTGGGAGAGGGTGTTCCCCCAAGACTGCCACATCTCACATGAGAGGCACATCACCATCTCAGGAGACATTGTAAAGACTAACTGCGAGCAAGCTTGTCCTCCGCCTTTTCTCATTGAAGCCTCTCGAGTCAGAGCCTCAAAGCTCCACTCCTTCACTGGCCCACTCACTCACTGGCCGCTTCGCTTGAGCTACCCCTCTATTTATCTGTTTCAGCTTTTCAAAATGTTTGGTCACTTGACCTCTATTGCCCAATCAGCTGCCTTCTGCTGAGTCTGAGCTATTCAAATCTTGATTGTCTAATCAACGGCTTTCTGCTGATCTATTCAAATCTTGATTGACTTGATTGCACAGACCAACCGCCAAAACTGCCAGAATCTCTCGAGTCAAAGCCTCAAAGCTCCACTCCTTCACTGGCCCACTCACTCACTGGCTGCTTTCCACAGGCCGCTGATGTATTTTTAATGTTCTGATAAAAGTGGACACTGCACTTTTTGCCATGATTAGATTGAAACTTTCACTCTGTGGTTTCATATTTGAAATTTTATTTTGTCATACAGATGAGCTAAGTATGCCACATCTCCAAGCAGAAGTTCAGAAGCTCATTGTTGTTTCCCAAGCTCTTGTCACCTTTGAGCAAAAATGTAACCAAAGTGTCAAAACGTTCAGAGATGCTTCAAGCAGCAGCCTTTTGACAGTCAATGCACTGCAGGGAAGAAACAAGTGTTCATTGTTGTCTGGTGAAATTTGCTGTTTTCTTCTGCTATTTAACAGATGAGCTTTAATTCAAAAGTTCAAAGGTACAATTTCATGTTAGAGAAATTATACAATATACGTCTTGAAATGCTTTATCTTTGCAACCATCCACGAAAAACAGAGGAGTGCCCCAAAGAATGAATGGCAGTTAAATGTTAGAATCCCAAAGTCTCCACCCTCCCACTCCCGGCAGCGAGCAACACTCCACCTCTCCCCACCAGCAAAAATGAAGCACACCCAGCACCCGTTACCAGCACTCAAGCGTGAGCAAAGCAATAGCAAAGACAGACTTGCAGTTACCCCAAAGACTACGTTATTCAGCTGACAATTCGACATGCTGCAGACTCTCTCTCTCCTAATAAGGGAGAAAGAGGTGACTCCATTTTCCCATGAGTGGGGAGAGATAACAAACAACTTGCTAGTTTACAATGTTAAAAGTCAGTTACGTCGGTTTTTTCAAGCTCTGTGCCTGGAGATTGCAAGGATCCCGGGTTCCCAGGCACACAGCAGATGTTCCGACTCCCCCAACGACACACGGGTCTCCTGTGGTGACACCGACCCTTGATCTGCCTGTCTCCAGTTCCTTGACATCCCAGGCTTCTGAACCTGTGCTGAAATTTTAGGCTGAGACTTTGACACGCCGAATAGCAGCTGATTGTGGAACCCCGAGAGTGGGTCCCATTCCCACAAAGAACCGTAGTCAGCATGTAACTCCAGATCAGCTTCTTCAAAAGAACCCTGAAATGAAGCTGGGTGGCAGTGTTAGCAGTGAGGAGGATGCTAAGAGGATGCAGGGTGACTTGGATAGGTTAGGTGAGTGGGCAAACTCATGGCAGATGCAATTTAATGTGGATAAATGTGAAGTTATCCACTTTGGTGGCAAAAATAGGAAAACAGATTATTATCTGAATGGTGGCCGATTAGGAAAAGGGGAGGTGCAATGAGACCTGGGTGTCATTATACACCAGTCATTGAAAGTGGGCATGCAGGTACAGCAGGCGGTGAAAAAGGCAAATGGTATGCTGGCATTTATAGCGAGAGGATTCGAGTACAGGAGCAGGGAGGTACTACTGCAGTTGTACAAGGCCTTGGTGAGACCACACCTGGAGTATTGTGTGCAGTTTTGGTCCCCTAATCTGAGGAAAGACATCCTTGCCATAGAGGGAGTACAAAGAAGGTTCACCAGATTGATTCCTGGGATGGCAAGTCTTTCATATGAAGAAAGACTGGATGAACTGGGCTTGTACTCGTTGGAATTTAGAAGATTGAGGGGGGATCTGATTTGAACGTATAAGATCCTAAAGGGATTGGACAGGCTAGATGCGGGAAGATTGTTCCCGATGTTGGGGAGGTCCAGAACGAGGGGTCACAGTTTGAGGATAGAGGGGAAGCCTTTTAGGACCGAGATGAGGAAAAACTTCTTCACACAGAGAGTGGTGAATCTGTGGAATTCTCTGCCACAGCAAACTGTTGAGGCCAGTTCATTGGCTATGTTTAAGAGGGAGTTAGATATAGCCCTTGTGGCTACAGGGGTCAGGGGGTATGGAGGGAAGGCTGGGTTCTGAGTTGGATGATCAGCCATGATCATAATAAATGGCGGTGCAGGCTCGAAGGGCCGAATGGCCTATTCCTGCACCTATTTTCTATGTTTCTATGTTTCTATGAAAGGGAAAAATATAGATATTAAAGATGGAAATAGAACTGCTTTCAAAGATGCAAGGAAAGGAGTCATATTGGGTGCTAACTACTTAGCTCCGCCTCCTAATGATAACATATTACAAGAGTCATGCTTGAAAATAGTCCTGGCTGAGGTTTTTGTCTGCAAGATGTTGACGATGAATTACACAATGGATTTCAAACAGACTTTGAGTTTCTTTTATCATAAATGTTACTAAACCAGCATGGGAACCTGTCATATATGGTTTTCCATCTGCTGCACAAGAAGTCATATTCCTGATCAGAATACTTTTATCCTCCGTTTATTTTGAGCTGTTCGTAGATTGGTTCTCTGTCAATATTTGTTTATAAGTTTTTTACAAGAGAGAATCTCTTCATAAACATTTCCATTTTTGATGAACTGTACATATGCCATTAGCAATGCCTTGTTGTCTCGCACCATTGACTCATCCTGTTGTATATCAAATTCTGTTTCTTGTAGCTCTGAGAATAGTTGATACTCAATGTCTTCACTCATTTCATCAATATGATGAACTACACAGTTATTACTCAGAGGAATTGATTTTAAAATACTGGTATCCATTCTGAGAACAGTGATAAGCAATTCTGATACAGCAGGCATTGTTAATCTTTCACCAGTTGTATAAGATTTTCCACACTTTGCTATCATTTTGGGAATGTTATAACAAGCAATGAGACCACTATCCAGGTTATTTTTAACTTTCTTGGCAAATGAATCAAGTATGCAACACTTTTCAAATGCTTATTTCATCTTCTGGAACATCGTAATACCATAAGTAGCCTTTTCAGAGTGTCTCTTACAGAAGTATTCCTGCAATGTTGATGGTTTCATGGCTTCATTAGACAGTACAGTATTGCAACTAAGACACATGGGGCATGGCTGATCTGACGGGATCGGAATAAAACCTCACTCCAAGTACATACTATTGTTTTGATGCACTTTCTGTGATTTCTGTTTCCTAGCTAGATTAGATTTCAAGATTACATGGTCTTCAGACTCAAAGAGATTGTGCCAGATGTATTTCTCTATCATTAATGGGGCTAGATTAAAATAAAAAATTAACACAAACTGAGAGTGCCTTTTAGATGTTGACGATGGCAGCGAGGTAGACTGTAAGACCATAAGACACGGGGAGCAGAATTAGGCTATTTGAGTCTGCTCTGCTATTCCATCGTGGCTGATCCTGGATCACACTCAAAACTACATACCTGCCTTCTCGCCAGATACTTTGATGTCGTGATCAATCAGGACACGATCAACTTCCACCTTAAATAGACCCACGGACTTGGCCTCCCCTACCGTCTGAGGCAGAGCGTTCCACAGATCCACTACTCTCTGGCTAAATTCCTCCTTACCTCTGTTCCTTCTTAACCCTTAATTTTGAGGCAGTGCCCTCTAGTTCTGGATATCCCTACCATTGGAAACATACTCTCCACGTCCAACCTATCTAGTCCCTTCAATATTTAGTAATATTCAATGACCTCCCCATGCATTCTTCTAAATTACAGTGAGTACAGGGCCAAAGCTACCGAGTATTTCCCATATGTTAACCTCTTCATTCCCAGAATCATCCTTGTAAACCTCCCCTGGACTCTCCAATGACAACACATCCTTTCTGAGATATGGGGCTCAAAACTGTTGCTGATACTCCAAGTGCAGCCTGACTAGTGTCTTATAAAGGCTTAGCATTATCTCCTTGCTTTTATATTATATTCCCCTTGAGACAAATTCCACCATTGCATTTACCATCTTTACCACAGACTCAACCTGTAAATTATCCTTCTGGGAGTTTTGCAGGAGGAATCCCAAGCCCCCCTGAACCTTCTCCCCACTTAGATAATAGTCTGCACTATTGTTCCTTTTACCAAAAAGCACTATCATACATTTCCCACACTGTGTTGCATCTGCCACTTTTTTGTCCATTCTTCTAATTTGTCCAAGTCCTTCTGCAATCGCATTGCTTCCTCAGCACTACCTACCTCTCCACCTATCTTTGTATTATCTGAAAACTTCACCACAAAGCCATCCTATTCATTGACAAACAATGTGAAAAGTTGTCGTCCCAACACTGACCCCAAGGAACACCACAGGTCACTGACAGCCAACCAGAAAAGTTTCCCTTTATTCCCACTTGCTGCCTCCTGCCTGTCAGCTATTCCTATATCCATGCCAGTATCTTTCCTGTAACACAATAGAATTTTATCTATGAGAATGGTACCAGAGGATTGGAGGGAGGTGAATGTTGTCCCCTTGTTCAAAAAAGGTAGTAGGGATAGTCCCGGTAATTATAGACCAGTGAGCCTTACGTCTGCGGTGGGAATGCTGTTGGAAAAGGTTCTTAGAGATAGGATCTATAGGCATTTAGAGAATCATGGTCTGATCAGGGAAAGTCAGCATGGCTTTGTGAAGGGCAGATCATGTCTAACAAGCCTGATAGAGTTCTTTGAGGAGGTGACCAGGCATATAGATGAGGGTAGTGCAGTGGATGTGATCTATATGGATTTTAGTAAGGCATTTGACAAGGTTCCACATGGTAGGCTTATTCAGAAAGTCAGAAGGCATGGGATCCAGGGAAGTTTGGCCAGGTGGATTCAGAATTGGCTTGCCTGCAGAAGGCAGAGGGTGGTGGTGGAGGGAGTACATTCAGATTGGAGGGTTGTGACTAATGGTGTCCCATAAGGATCTGTTCTGGGACCTCTACTTTTCGTGAATTTTATTAACGACCTGGATGTGGGGGTGGAAGGGTGGGTTGGCAAGTTTGCAGATGACACAAAGGTTTGTGGTGTTGTAGATAGTGCAGAGGATTGTCAAAGATTGCAGAGAGACATTGATAGGTTGCAGAAGTGGGCTGAGAAGTGGCAGATGGAGTTCAACCTGGAAAAGTGTGAGGTGGTACACTTTGGAAGGACAAACTCCAAGGCAGAGTACAAAGTAAGTGGCAGTATACTTAGTAGAGTGGAGGATAAGAGGGATCTGGGGGTACATGTCCACAGATCCCTGAAAGTTGCCTCACAGGTAGATAGGGTAGTTAAGAAAGCTTATGGGGTGTTAGCTTTCATAAGCCGAGGGATAGAGTTTAAGAGTTGTGAGGTAATAAACTCTGGTTAGGCCACACTTGGAGTACTGTGTCCAGTTCTGGTCGCCTCACGATGGGGAGGATGTGGAAGCATTGGAAAGGGTACAGAGGAGATTTACCAGGATGCTGCCTGGTTTAGAGAGTATGCATTATGATCAGAGATTAAGGGAGCTAGGGTTTTACTCTTTGGAGAGAAGGAGGATGAGAGGAGACATGATAGAGGTATAGAAGATATTAAGAGGAATAGATAGAGTGGATAGCCAGCCCCTCTTCCCTGGGGCACCACTGCTCAATACAAGGGGACATGGCTTTAAGGTACGGGTGGGAAGTTGAAGGGGGGCTGGTGTCTTCCACAGTGGAGACTGAAGCAAAGTACCCATTAAGTTCATCTGTCACTGTTACATGCCCAAGGAGATGATTTTTTTTGTGAGATTGCTGTAATGGTCTCTTGGAGGTCACCTGATGTGATTTTCCCCCATTGTGAGGTCACGTGATGACATGTGCCGGGGGGGGGCGCGTGACTATATAAGGGTCGACTCAGGTGACGCAGGGGGATTCTGAGTTTGTAAGTTTCCAGGTGTTGTGCCTCCGTTTCTGTTGCGTGTTTGTTTTTGTGACGCAGTTTCATTTTTAAAATGGAAGGTGCGTTCTCTTACAAGATTTGTATTATTGAACTGGAAATTTGTGGCTGGAAGTGCCAATCTACTCAATTCCGACAGTTTTGAAGGGAGAGTGAAGAATTCATCGAAGTGAAGGATTGAGAGAAGTCGGCATCGTTTGGCAGTTTAATAAAGGATCGGCCTTATTGCGTCTTCGTTGAAGAGAAGCTGCATTGAGATAACTCTTGCAATAGAGCAATGAGTTCATGCAAAAAGGCTCTCTCTCTAAAAGGAATTTAAGGTCAGTCGATTTAAACTGTTTATTTTCGGCATCGGGAATCCTGTGGATAGAACCGGCAGTAAAGGTGCGTCGGTGAAGAAATCCTTCTCCAGAGAAGTCTCTCCCAATTGAATGCGTAAAACTGTTGGACTTTCAAAGTTATCACTTTAAGAACTATATCTGACTGTATCGCTTTAAGAACTGTTTTCGCATTTAACTCTTTAAGAGCCAGAGCCGAGTGGAGTTGATGAACGGCTGCATACCTGTTTAACCTCCGGTTAAAGTTTTCCTTTGTTTTTTTCCCTTCCCGCTTATATGTGTTTAATAAATGTTCGGTTGTTTTTATAAAACCCGTCTCGATTAATATTCATTGTTGCCGGTTACGTAACATAATTTTGTGGGGGCTCGTGGGATATGTTCCGATTTTGAATTTTAAGTGCTGGTAATTGCCATTTTGATTTGGAAAAGGGAATACCCGATTTTTTTTTTGATTGGTGTGTGTGTGTGTGTGTGTGTGTGTGTGTGTGTGTGTGTGTTGTATTCGGCAACAATGGATATTGACGAGTTTTTGAAGACGCCTGACTCAGGATTTTTCGAGACTGCGAGAAAACCTGTGGTATTGGAGATTGCTAAGAAGTTGGATATTAAAGGAATTACGAGAAATTCTACTAAGGCTTTCATAAAAAGAAAAATTGCTGAACATTATATTAATTTGAAATGTTTTGAGGAGGAGGTGTTAGATAAGTTTCCAATGAGTAATCTGGAAATGCAGTTGCATCTTGAACAGTTAAAGTTTAAAAGATTTAAAGTGGAAATGAGAGAAAGAGAAGCTGAGAGAAAGAGAAGCTGAAAACCAGAGGAAATTTGAGCTAGAGATGGAGAAAATAAGGTCTGGGAATCAGTCTTCTGGTTCTACAAAACAATTTATTGCTAGTCGTGAGGTTGCTTTGGCTCCTCCATTTAATAAAACTGATGTGGATGCATATTTTCAATATTTCAAAACAGTTGCTCTGAGTTTAAAGTGGCCGAAGGACCAGTGGCCAGTGATGTTACAAAGTGTAATTAAAGGCAAGGTCCAACAAGTTTATACAGCTTTAAATGCTGAACAAGGACTGGATTATGATACTGTCAAAGAGAATATATTAAAAGCATACGAGATGGTTCCAGAAGCGTATAGAGAAAGATTCAGAAGTTTAAAGAAATCAGTGGAAAAAACTTATGTGGAATTTGCCTATGAGAAATCTGTGTGTTTTGAGAGATGGGTTTCCTCTAAAAATGTGAATGGAGAGTATAATAAATTGAAAGAGCTGATTTTGCAGGAGGAATTTAAAAGAAGCATTCCTGTTGAAGTGAACACATACTTAAATGAATGGGACACTGCTACATTGCAGGAAATTTGCTAAATTGGCTGATGAGTATGTTTTAATTCACAAGAATAAATTTTCACCAGGTAATTTTTTAAAAAGGAAAACTAACACAGAGAGTCAAGGTAAATCAGACATTAAATCTGAAGTTAGTGAGAAAAGTAAGGATGAAGGGAGACATGTGAAGGAAAGACATTTTGGTATTATTTGTAATTATTGCAAGAAACCTGGACATGCAGTGACTAACTGCTTCCGATTGAAACGGAAAGAGAAAGAAGAGGCCCCAGATGCTTGTGTGCAGCATATGGAACAACCTGTAAAGCTACAGGGTTTAGAAAATATTACTGAAGGTGTGTCAGAGTCTGACCAAGTTAAGAAGGGATATGAGGCTTTTATAACAGAAGGATTTGTATCCTTGAAAGAAGGATCCAATGCAGTACTGATAAGGATACTTAGAGATACTGGAGCTTCACAATCACTAATATTAGATAGTGTGTTAAGGTTTAATGATGAGTCTGACACTGGTGAGGTAAATTATATAAGCGGAGTAGGGAGTGCCCTTATGCCAGTACATTTACATAGAGTAAATTTAAGGTCAGGATTAGTTACAGGGGTTGTTAAAGTAGGACTACAATCCAGTTTACCTGTGAATGATGTTTCTCTTTTGTTCGGGAATGATTTAGCAGGTGGACAAGTTTTTCCTGAAGTGCATTTGACAATAAATTCAAATTCTGAGGAACCACAGTGGGATTCTAACACAGATTCTTCCTGTGTTGTAACAAGAGCTATGGCTAAAAAGACTGACGTAAAGGATGAGGTTGTTACCCATGACAGTTCAAATCAAGATTTGAATTTTGAGGAAGCATCAGAAACTTTCTTACCTACCTTATTTGATCAGGATTTTGGTGGTAAGTCTGATCAGGAAGATTTGTCTTTTTGTTGGAAGGAGATGATAGCAGAGCAGGGTAGGGATCCTGAGATAGTTAAATTAAAAGAACAAGCTCTTCCAGATAGTGAAATTGGAAAAGTACCAGTTGGATATTATTTTGAAAAGTGGTATTAATGAGAAAGTGGAGATCGCCTACAATTCCCGCTAGTGAGGAATGGGAAGTTAATCATTCCTAAAATTTACCGAAATGAGATTTTGACTATGGCTCATAGTATTCCTTTGGGTGGTCATTTGGGGGTAAAGAAAACTATGAACAAAATTTCTAAACATTTTTATTGGCCTAGTTTAAGACAAGATGTAGCAACATTTTGTAGAACGTGTCATACATGTCAAACTATTGGTAAACCTAATCAGGTTACTCCAGCGGCCCCACTGCAACAAATTCCTGTATTTGGTGAGCCGCATTATGAAAGAGAAGTTGCTACTATGACTGTTATGAATAATAATGTCTGATCTTGATGAAAACTTACTAGAGGATTCACCTGAAACCCATTCTAAACCCAACATTATTTCAACCAGGTTGCCAAATTCAAAAATTCTGGAAAACATTGATGAAAAATTAGCTCATTTACAGCCGGAACAGAGAGAGCAGATGAAACAGTTAATTTTTAAGTACAGAGATTTTTTTCCAGACGTCCCTAGAAGAACCACCGTAGCTACACATGATGTAGATGTGGGAGATGCAAAACCCATAAAACAACATCCATATCGAATGAACAGGGAAAAATGTGAACTTGCTGAACAGGAAATTAAGTACATGTTAGAAAATGATATTATTAGACATTCCAATTCGAATTGGAGTTCGCTGTGTTTTATGGTCCCTAAACCTGACAATTTGTATGGATTACAGAAAAGTGAATGCTGTGACAAAGACTGATGCATATCCAATCCCAAGAGTAGATGATTGTGTGGATAAAGTTGGACAGGCCAAGTTCCTCACAAAAATTGATTTGTTAAAAGGTTATTGGTGTGTTCCATTGACAGATAGAGGTAGAGAGATTTCAGCATTTGTAACCCCATCTGGGTTATATGAATATAATGTTGCCTATATTGATGATCTGGTTACAAGGAATAATACGTGGGAAGCACATATTGCGGTGGTGGAGAAATTATTTGAGAGACTTTCAAAAGCTAATTTAACTATTAACTTATCCAAAAGTGAATTTGGTCATGCCACAGTAACTTACCTTGCTTATGTTGTGGGTCAGGGGAAATTGGCACCTGTTCAAGCAAAAGTTCAAGCAATTTTGGAAGTACCCACTCCCACTGGTAGAAAAACCCTCAGAAGATTCTTGGGTATGGTGGGATATTACAGAAAATTTTGTAAGGATTTTGCGAACATTGCTCTTCCATTAACTAATCTCTTGAAGAAAAATGAGAAGTTTGTTTGGACAGAGTCTTGTCAGGAGGCATTTGATAAATTGAAAGCTATAATATGTTGTCAACCTGTACTTAAATCTCCTGACTTTGAAAAACCATTTTCGTTAGCTGTAGATGCTAGTGATGAAGCTGCAGGAGCAGTGTTGCTTCAGAAAGATGATGGTGATGAAGTTCATCGTCCGGTAGCTTATTTTTCTAAGAAATTTAATGCCCATCAAAGAAATTATTCAACAATAGAAAAAGAATTGTTATCTCTTGTTTTAGCTTTGCAACACTTTGAAGTGTATGTTGGTTCTACGCATAAACCGCTCCACAGTTTATACTGATCACAATCCATTAGTGTTTTTAAGTAAGATGAAAAACAAAAATAGAAGATTATTAAATGGGAGCTTAATGTTACAGGAGTACAATATTTTAATCACTCATATCAAGGGTAAAGATAATGTGATTGCTGACTGTTTGTCTAGATGTTAAATGTACAATGAAAATTTTTTGTTTTGGAGTGATATTTTATCATTTGTAACACTCCTACTGTACATCAGTTTGTAAAGGGCTGAAAGATAAGATTGTATATATTGTGTATTTTGTGAATTTTATACCTTTGTATTTTTTTTGTATAAATTGTTAAATTTTTGTTCTTCAAGAGACCAAAAATTTTTTTTGGAGGGAGGTGTTACATGCTCAAAGAGATCTGTTTTTTTTGTGAGAATGCTGTAATGGTCTTTTGGAGGTCACCTGATGTGATTTTCCCCCGTTGTGAGGTCACATGATGACATGTGCCCCGTGACTATATAAGGGTCGACCCAGGTGACGCAGTAGGGATTTTGAGTTTGTAGATTTCCAGGTAAAACGTGTTGTGCCTCCGTTTCTGTTGTGTTTGTTTTTGTGACGCAGTTTCATTTTTAAAACGGAAGGTGCATTCTCTTACAAGATTTGTATTATTGAACTGGAAATTTGTGGCTGGAAGTGCCAATCTACTCAATTCCGACAGTTTTGAAGGGAGAGTGAAGAATTCGTCGAAGTGAAGGATTGAGAGAAGTCGGCATCGTTTGGCAGTTTAATAAAGGATCGGCCTTATTGAGTCTTCGTTGAAGAGAAGCTGCATTGACATAACTTGCAATAGAGCAATGAATTCATGCAAAAAGGCTCTCTCTCTAAAAGGAATTTAAGGTCAGTTGATTTAAACTGTTTATTTTTGGCATCGGGAATCCTGTGGATAGAACTGGCAGTAAAGGTGCGTTGGTGAAGAAATCGTTCTCCAGAGAAGTCTTTCCCAATTGAATGTGTAAAACTGTTGGACTTTCGAAGTTATCGCTTTAAGAACTATATCTGACTGTATCACTTCAAGAACTGTTTTTGCATTTAACGCTTTAAGAACCAGAGCCGAGTGGAGTTGATGAAAGACTGCGTACCTGTTTAACCTCTGGTCAAAGTTTTCCTTTGTTTTTTTTTTCCTTATCGCTTACGTGTTTAATAAATGTTTGGTTGTTTTTATAAAACCTGTCTTGGTTAATATTCATTGTTGCCGGTTACGTAACAGTCACTTACTTGTCCCCCATTAACACCTCACTACCATCATTTTCCATTGGTCCAATATTAACCCTCACCTCTTCTTTACTCTTTATATAACGAAAATCTTTTGCTATCCTACTTAATGCTGTTGGTGAGTTTGCCCTCATATTTCATCTTTTCCTTATAGCTTTTCAGTTGCCTTTTGTTGGATTTGAAAATTTTTCCACTCATCCAACTTACTAACCTTTGCTACCATATATGCCCTTTCCTTGGGTTTTATGCAGTCTTTAACTTTCCTTGTCAGCCCCGGTTGGCTACACCTGCCATTTGAAAACATCTTCTGCTGTGGGACATATCTATCCTGTGCCTTTGAACTATTGTCAGAAACTTCAGCCATGTCTGTTCTGCTGTTATCTCTGCTAGTACCCTCCTCCAATCCACCTGGGGAACCTCCTCTCTCATGCCTCTGTGATGCTGTTAATTCCATTGCGATCCTGAAACACCTGACTTATGCTTCTTCCTCTCCCTCTCAAACTGCAGTACGAATTTAATCATATTATGATTACTGTCTCCTCAGGGTTCCTTTACATTAAACTCCCTTTTAAGAGCTCATCCATGATAGCCTTTCCCAGAGTCGGCTCAGACACAAGCTGCTCTAAAAGACCATCTCAACAAATTCCCTCTCTTGCAATCCGACACCAACCTGATTTTCTCAGTTCCCTTGCATATTGAAGTCTCCCATTACAATTATGTCATTATCCTGATTACGTGCCTTTCCAGCTCCCTCTGCAATCTCAACCAAGCACCTTGGCTACTATTTGGAGACCTATATATGATTCATATAATTGATTTTTTACCCTCGCAGTTTCATAACTCCACCCACAAAGATTCAACGTTCTCTGACACTATGTTCTCACACTCAGTCTTTCAGTGAGTGTGAGAGTGTGATGACACTCAGTGTTTTAGTATGTTTGAGATTGTGATAACACTCCATGTTTCAGTGAATGTGAGAGTGTGATGGCACTGTGTTTAGTGAGTGTGTGATGACACTCAGTATTTGAGTGAGTATGAGGGTGTGATGACACACTGTGTTTAGTGAGTGTGAGTGTGTGATGACACTCAGTGTTTCAGTGAGTGTGGGATTATGATGACGCTCAGTGCTTCAGTGAGTGTAAGACTGAGTTGACACTCAGTGTTATAGTGAGTATGAGTGGGTGATGACACGCAGTGTTTTAGTGAGTGTGCGTGTGTTATGACACTGAGTATTTTAGTGAGTGTGCGTGTGTGATGACACTCAGTGTTTTAGTGACGTGAGAGTGTGATGGCAGTCCCTGTTTCAGTGAGTATGGGTCATTTATGACACTCAGTCTTTCAGTGAGTGAGAGTGTGATTACACTCTGTGTTTTAGTGAGTATGAGAGTCTGATGACACTCAGTGTTTAGTGAGTGTGGGATTGTGATGACACTCAGTGTTTCTATGAGTGTGAGAGTGTGATGACACTCAGTGTTTTAGGGAGTGTGGGAATGTCATGGCCCTCTGTGTTCTCATGAGTGTGGTTGTGTGATGACACTCAGTGTTTCAATGAGTGTGGTTGTGTGATGACACTCTGTGTTTAGTGAGTGTGAGAGTGTGATGACACTCAGTGTTTCAGCGAGTGTGAGAGTGTTATGACACTCTGTTTTAGTGAGTGTGAGAGTGTTATGACACTCGGTGTTTTAGTGAGAGTGGGTGTGTGATGACACTCAGTGTTACATTGTGTGTGGGTGTGTGATGACCCTCTGTGTTTTAGTGTGTGTGAGAGTGCGATGACACTCAGTGTTTCAGTGTGTGGGTGTGTGAGGACCCTCAGAATTTAATGTGTGTGAGTGTGTTATGACACTGAGTGTTTTAGTGAGTGTGGGGCATTCAGTGTTTTAATGGAAATGGGTGAGATGACACTCAGTGTTTTAGGGAGTGTGAGAGTGTGATAACACTCAGTGTTTCAGTGGGTGTGGGAGTGTGATGACACTCTGTGTGTCAGTGAGTGTGAGAGTGTGATGACACTATTATAGAGAGTGTGAGTGTCTGCTGACATGCAGTGTTTTAGTGAGTGTGAGAGTGTGATGACACTGTTTCGGTGAGTGTGAGAATGTGATGACACTCTGTTTCAGTGACTCTGAGCATGTTATGACACTGTGTTTCAGTATGTTTGAGAGTATTATGACACTCAGTGTTTCAATGAGTGTGAGAGTGAGATGACACTGTTTTAGTGAGTGTGGGTGTGTGAGGACACTCAGTGTTTTGTGAGTGTGAGAGTCTGACGTCACTCAGTGTTTCAGTGAGTGTGAGAGTGTGATAACACTGTGTTTCAGTGAGTGTGAGAGTGTGATGACACTATTATAGAGTGTGAGTGTCTGCTGACATGCAGTGTGTCAGTGAGTGTGAGAGTGTGATGACACTCCGTATTATAAAGAGTGTGAGTGTCTGCTGACATGCAGTGTTTCTGAGAGTGTGATGACACTCTGTTTCAGTGAGTGTGAGAGTGTAATGACACTCTGTTTCAGTGAGTGTGAGAGTGTGATGACACTCAGTGTTTCAGTGAGTGGGATTATGATGACACTCAGTGCTTCAGTGATTGTGAGAGTGAGTTGACACAGTATTACAGTGAGTGTGAGTGAATGATGACACGCAGTGTTTTAGTTAGTTTGGGTGTGTGATGATACTCAGTGTTTTAGTGAGTGTGAGAGTGTGATGACACTCACTGTCTTAGTGAGTGTGGGGTTGTGCTGACACTCAGTGTTTAGTGAATGTGGAACCATGATGACCCTCAGTATTTCAGTGAGTATGAGGGTGTGATGACACACAGCGTTTTGTGAGTGAGAGTGAGTTGACACTCGGTATTATGGTGAGCGTGAGTGAATGATGACATACAGCGTTTTAGTGAGTGTGGGTGTGTGATGACAGTGTTTCAGTGCATGTGAGAGTGTGATGACACTCTGTTTCAGTGAGTGTGGGATTATGATGACGCTCAGTGCTTCAGTGAGTGTAAGACTGAGTTGACATTCATTGTTATAGTGAGTGTGAGTGGGTGATGACACGCAGTGCTTTAGTGAGTTTGGGTGTGTGATGATACTCAGTGTTTTAGTGAGTGTGGGTGTATGATGACACTCAGTGTTTCAGTGTGTATGGGTGTGTGATGACTCTGTTTTGCGAGTGTGAGAGTGTGATGACACTGTTTTAGAGAGGGTGAGTGTGATGACACTCACTGTTTTAGTGAGTGTGTGTGTGATGACCCTCAGTGTTTTCAGTGAGTGTGAAAGTGTGATGACACTCAGTGTTTTAGTGAGTGTGCGTGTGTTATGACACTCAGTGTTTTAGTGAGTATGGGTGTATGATGACATTCAGTGTTGTGAGTCTGGGTGTGTGATGACACTCTGTTTTAGTGATGTGAGAGTGTGATGGCAGTCCCTGTTTCAGTGAGTCTGGGTGTGTGATGACACTCAGTCTTTCAGTGAGTGTGGGAGTGTGATGACACTCAGTGTTTCAGTATATTTGAGATTGTGATAACACTCCATGTTTCAGTGAATGTGAGAGTGTGATGGCACTGTGTTTAGTGTGTGTGTGTGATGACCCTCAGCGTTTTAGTGAGTGTGAGAGTGTGATGACACACAGTGTTTTAGTGATGTGAGAGTGTGATGGCAGTCCCTGTTTCAGTGAGTATGGGTCAGTTATGACACTCAGTCTTTCAGTGAATGTGAGAGTGTGATGGCACTCAGCGTTTTAGTGAGTGCGTGTTTGATGCGGTTGTGCTGACACTCAGTGTTTTAGCATGTTTGAGAGTGTGATGACACTCCGTGTTTCAGTGAATGTCAGAGTGTGATGACACTCTGTTTCAGTGAGTGTGAGATTATGATGACGCTCAGTGCTTCAGTGAGTGTAAGTCTGAGTTGACACTCAGTGTTATAGTGAGAGTGGGTGTGTGATGACACTCAGTGTTACATTGTGTGTGGGTGTGTGATGACCCTCTGTGTTTCAGTGAGTGTGAGAGTCTGATGTCACTCAGTTTTCAGTGAGTGTGAGAGTGTGATGACACTCTGTTTTACTGGGTGTGGGAGTGTGATGACACTCTGTTTCAGTGAGTGTGAGAGTGTGATGACACTCTGTGTTTTAGTGAGTGTGGGAATGTGCAACACTCAGTGTTTTAGTGACTCTGAGAGTGTTATGACACTGTTTCAGTATGTTTGAGAGTATTATGACACAGGGTTTCAGTAAGTGTGGGATTGTGATGACACTCAGTGTTCTCGTGAGTGTGGTTGTGTGATGACACTCAGTGTTTCAATGCGTGTGGTTGTGTGATGACACTCAGTGTTTCAATGAGTGTGGGAGTGAGATGACATTGTGTTTCACTGAGTGTGGGTGTGTTATGACACTGATTCAGTGTGTGTGAAAGTGTGATGACACTCAGTGTTTTAGTGAGTGTGAGAATGTTATGACACTGTTTTCTGAGCATGGGAGGATGATGGCACTCTGTGTTTAGTGAGTGTGAGAGTGTGATGACACTCAGTGTTTCAGCGAGTGTGAGAGTGTTATGACACTCTGTTTTAGTGAGTGTGAGAGTGTTACGACAATGTTTTAGTTAGTGTGGGTGTGTGATGACACTGTTTTAGTAAGTGTGAGATTTTGATGACACTCAGTGTTTCAGTAATGTGAGAGTGTGATGACACTCAGTGTTCAGTGAGTGTGGAACCATGATGGCACTCAGCGTTTTTGTGAGTGTGAGAGTGTGATGACAGTCTCTGTTGTAGTGAGTGTAAGTGTGTGATAACACTCAGTGTTTTAGTGTGTATGAGGATGTGATGACACAGTGTTTTCTGAGTGTGAGAGTGTGATGACACTCAGTGTTTCAGTGAGTGGGATTATGATGACGCTCAGTGCTTCAGTGATTGTGAGAGTGAGTTGACACTCAGTATTACAGTGAGTGTGAGTGAATGATGACACGCAGTGTTTTAGTTAGTTTGGGTGTGTGATGATACTCAGTAGTGTGATGACACTCACTGTTTTAGTGAGTGTGTGTGTGTGATGACCCTCAGTATTTCAGTGAGTGTAAAAGTGTGATGACACTCAGTGTTTTAGTGTGTGTGGGTGTATGATGACACTCAGTGTTTTAGTGAGTATGGGAGTGTGATGACACTCTGTTTCAGTGAGTGTGGGGTTGTTCTGACACTGTGTTTAAGGGTGTGTGAGAGTGTGATGAGACTCAGTGTTTTAGTGAGTGTGTGTGTGATGACACTCAGCGTTTTAGTGAGTGTGAGAGTGTGATGACACTCAGTGTTTTAGTGAGTGTGAGAGTGTGATGGCAGTCCCTGTGTCAGTGAGTATGGGTCAGTTATGACATTCAGTCTTTCAGTGATTGTGAGAGTGTGATGACACTGTGTTTAGTGAGTGTGAGGGTGTGATGACACAGTGTTTTGTGAGAGTGAGTTGACACTCAGTATTATAGTGAGCGTGAGTGAATTATGACATGCAGCGTTTTAGTGAGTGTGGGTGTGTGATGACAGTGTTTCAGTGCATGTGAGAGTGTGATGACACTCAGCGTTTTAGTGAGTGTGCATGTTTGATGACACTCGGTGTTCCGGTGTGTGGGTGTGTGATGACCCTCAGTGTTTTAGTGAGTGTGAGAGTGTGATGACACTAGTGTTTTAGTGAATGTGGGAGTGTGATGACACTCAGTGTTTTAGTGAGTGTGAGAGTGTGATGGCAGTCCCTGTTTCAGTGAGTATGGGTCAGTTATGACACTCAGTCTTTCAGTGAGTGAGAGAGTGTGATGACACAGTGTTTTAGTGAGTGTGGGTGTATGATGACATTCAGTGTTTTAGGGAGTGTGGGGCACTCAGTATTTTAGTGATGTGAGAGTGTGATGACGCTCAGTGTTTTAGTGAGTGTGAGAGTGTGATGGCAGTCCCTGTTTCAGTGAGTATGGGTCAGTTATGACACTCAGTCTTTCAGTGAGTGAGAGAGTGTGATGACACAGTGTTTTAGTGAGTGTGGGTGTATGATGACATTCAGTGTTTTAGGGAGTGTGGGGCACTCAGTATTTTAGTGATGTGAGAGTGTGATGACGCTCAGTGTTTTAGTGATGTGAGAGTGTGATGGCAGTCCCTGTTTCAGTGAGTATGGGTCAGTTATGACACTCAGTCTTTCAGTGAGTGTGAGAGTGTGATGACACTCAGTGTTTTAGTATGTTTGAGATTGTGATAACACTCCGTGTTTCAGTGAATGTGAGAGTGTGATGACACTCCGTGTTTCAGTGAATGTGAGAGTGTGATGACACTCAGTGTTTTAGTGAGTGTGAAAGTGAGAGGACACTCAGTATTTAGTGAGTGTGAGAGTGCGATGACACTCAGTGTTTCAGTGTGTGGGTGTGTGAGGACCCTCAATTTAATGTGTGTGAGTGTGTTATGACACTGAGTGTTTTAGTGAGTGTGGGAGTGTGGTCATTCAGTGTTTTAGTGAGTGTGAGAGTGTGATGACACTCAGTGTTTCAGTGGGTGTAGGAGTGTGATTACACTCAGTGTTTCAGTGGGTGTGGTAGTGCGATGACACAGTATTTGAGTGTGGGTGTGTGAGACACTCAGTGCTTTTGGGAGTATGAGAGTGTAATGACACTCAGTATTAGAATGAGTGTGATTGTGTGATGACATGCAGTGTTTAAGTGAGTGTGAGAGTGTGATGTCACCTACTGTTTTAGTGAGTGTGCATGTTTGATGACACTCAGTGCTTTCGGGAGTGTGGGAGAGAGATGACACTCAGTGTATCAGTGAGTGTGAGAGTGTGATAACACTCAGTGTTTCAGTGAGTCTGAGACTGTTGTGACACTATGTTTCAGTGAGTGAGAGTGTAATGACACTCAGTGTTTCAGAGTCTGAGAGTGTTATCACACTCTGTTTCAGTGAGTGTGAGAATGTGATGACACTCTGTTTCAGTGACTCTGAGCATGTTATGACAATGTGTTTCAGTATGTTTGAGAGTATTATGACACTCAGTGTTTCAATGTGTGAGAGTGAGATGACACTGTTTTAGTGAGTGTGGGTGTGTGAGGACACTCAGTGTTTAGTGAATGTGGAACCATGATGGCACTCAGTGTTTCAGTGAGTGTGAGTGTGTGATGACAGTCTCTGTTGTAGTGAGTGTAAGTGTGTGATAACACTCAGTGTTTTAGTGTGAATGAGGATGTGATGACAGTGTTTTGTGAGTATGAGAGTGTGATGACACTCAGTGTTTCAGTGAGTGGAATTATGATGACACTCAGTGCTTCAGTGATTGTGAGAGTGAGTTGACACTCAGTATTACAGTGAGTGTGAGTGAATGATGACACGCAGTGTTTTAGTTAGTTTGGGTGTGTGATGATACTCAGTGTTTTAGTGATGTGAGAGTGTGATGACACTCACTGTTTTAGTGAGTGTGCGGTTGTGCTGACACTCAGTGTTTAAGGGTGTGTGAGAGTGTGATGAGACTCTGTGTTTAGTGAGAGTGTGATGACACTCAGCGTTTTAGTGAGTGTGCGTGTTTGATGACACTCAGTGTTTCAGTGTGTGGGTGTGTGAGGACCCTCAGTATTTTAGTGTGTGTGAGAGTGAGTTGAGTCTCAGTATTACAGTGAGTGTGAGTGAATGATGACACGCAGTGTTTTAGTTAGTTTGGGTGTGTGATGATACTCAGTGTTTTAGTGAGTGTGGGACACTCAGTGTTTTAGTGATGTGAGAGTGTGATGGCAGTCCCTGTGTCAGTGAGTATGGGTCATTTATGACACTCAGTCTTTCAGTGAGTGTGAGAGTGTGATGACACTCAGTGTTTTAGTATGTTTGAGATTGTGATGACACTCCGTGTTTCAGTGAATGTCGGAGTGTGATGACCCTCAGTGTTTCAGTGAGTGTGAAAGTGAGAGGACACTCAGTATTTAGTGAGTGTGAGAGTGTGATGACACTCAGTGTTTCAGTGAGTGTGGGATTATGATGACACTCAGTGCTTCAGTGAGTGTAAGACTGTGTTGACATTCATTGTTATAGTGAGTGTGAGTGGGTGATGACACGCAGTGTTTTAGTGTGTATGGGTGTGTGATGACTCTGTATTTTGCAAGTGTGAGAGTGTGATGACACTCTGTGTTTTAGAGAGGGTGAGTGTGATGACACTCACTGTTTTAGTGAGTGTGTGTGTGAGATGACCCTCAGTGTTTCAGTGAGTGTGAAATTGTGATGATACTCAGTGTTTTAATGAGTGTGCGTGTGTTATGACACTCAGTGTTTTAGTGAGTGTGGGTGTATGATGACATTCAGTGTTTCAGTGAGTGTGAGAGTGTGATGACACTCAGTGTTTTAGTGATGTGAGAGTGTGATGGCAGTCCCTGTTTCAGTGAGTATGGGTCAGTTATGACACTCAGTCTTTCAGTGAGTGTGAGAGTGTGATGACACTCACTGTTTTAGTGAGTGTGCGGTTGTGCTGACACTCAGTGTTTAAGGGTGTGTGAGAGTGTGATGACACTCAGTGTTTTAGTATGTTTGAGATTGTGATAACACTCCATGTTTCAGTGAATGTGAGTGTGATGGCACTCAGTATTTGAGTGAGTATGAGGGTGTGATGACACACAGTGTTTTGCGAGTGTGAGAGTGTGATGACACTCTGTTTCAGTGAGTGTGGGATTATGATGACGCTCAGTGCTTCAGTGAGTGTAAGACTGAGTTGACACTCAGTGTTATAGTGAGTGTGAGTGGGTGATGACACGCAGTGTTTTAGTGAGTGTGGGAGTGTGATGATACTCAGTGTTTTAGTGAGTGTGCGTGTGTTATGACACTCAGTGTTTTAGTGAGTGTGGGTGTGTGATGACACTCTGTTTCAGTAATGTGAGAGTGTGATGACACTCAGTGTTTAGTGAATGTGGAACCATGATGGCACTCAGTGTTTCAGTGAGTGTGAGAGTGTAATAACACTCAGTGTTTTAGTGAGTGCGAGAGTGTGATGACAGTCTGTTGTAGTGAGTGTAAGTGTGTGATAACACTCAGTGTTTTAGTGTGAATGAGGATGTGATGACACAGTGTTTTGTGAGTATGAGAGTGTGATGACACTCAGTGTTTCAGTGAGTGGGATTATGATGACACTCAGTGCTTCAGTGATTGTGAGAGTGAGTTGACACTCAGTATTACAGTGAGTGTGAGTGAATGATGACACGCAGTGTTTTAGTTAGTTTGGGTGTGTGATGATACTCAGTGTTTTAGTGATGTGAGAGTGTGATGACACTCAGTGTTTTAGTGAGTGTGTGTGTGATGACCCTCAGTATTTTAGTGAGTGTGAGTGTGTGTTGACACTCAGTGTTTCAGTGAGTGTGGGATTATGATGACGCTTAGTGCTTCAGTGAGTGTAAGACTGAGTTGACATTCATTGTTATAGTGAGTGTGAGTGGGTGATGACACGCAGTGCTTTAGTGAGTTTGGGTGTGTGATGATACTCAGTGTTTTAGTGAGTGTGGGAGTGTGATAACACTGTTTCAGTGAGTGTGGGGTTGTGCTGACACTCAGTGTTTAAGGGTGTGTGAGAGTGTGATGAGACTCAGTGTTTTAGTGAGTGTGAGAGTGTGATGACACTCTGTTTAGTGAGTGTGAGAGTGTGATGACACTCAGCATTTTAGTGAGTGTGCGTGTTTGATGACACTCAGTGTTTCAGTGTGTGGGTGTGTGAGGACCCTCAGTATTTTAGTGTGTGTGAGAGTGAGTTGAGTCTCAGTATTACAGTGAGTGTGAGTGAATGATGACACACAGTGTTTTAGTTAGTTTGGGTGTGTGATGATACTCAGTGTTTCAGTGAGTGTGGGATTATGATGACGCTCAGTGCTTCAGTGAGTGTAAGACTGAGTTGACATTCATTGTTATAGTGAGTGTGAGTGGGTGATGACACACAGTGTTTTAGTGTGTATGGGTGTGTGATGACTCTGTGTCTTGCAAGTGTGAGAGTGTGATGACACTCTATGTTTTAGAGAGGGTGAGTGTGATGACACTCACTGTTTTAGTGAGTGTGTGTGTGATGACCCTCAGTGTTTCAGTGAGTGTGAAAGTGTGATGACACTCAGTGTTTTAGTGAGTGTGGGTGTATGATGACATTTAGTGTTTTAGTGAGTGTGAGAGTGTGATGGCAGTCCCTGTTTCAGTGAGTATGGGTCAGTTATGACACTCAGTCTTTCAGTGAGTGAGAGTGTGATTACACTCAGTGTTTTAGTATGTTTGAGATTGTGATAACACTCCATGTTTCAGTGAATGTGAGTGTGATGGCACTGTGTTTATTCAGTGTGAGTGTGTGATGACACTCAGTATTTGAGTGAGTATGAGGGTGTGATGACACACAGTGTTTTGCGAGTGTGAGAGTGTGATGACACTCTGTTTCAGTGAGTGTGGGATTATGATGACGCTCAGTGCTTCAGTGAGTGTAAGACTGAGTTGACACTCAGTGTTATAGTGAGTGTGAGTGGGTGATGACACGCAGTGTTTTAGTGAGTGTGCGTGTGTTATGACACTCAGTGTTTTAGTGACGTGAGAGTGTGATGGCAGTCCCTGTTTCAGTGAGTATGGGTCATTTATGACACTCAGTCTTTCAGTGAGTGAGAGTGTGATTACACTCTGTGTTTTAGTGAGTATGAGAGTCTGATGACACTCAGTGTTTAGTGAGTGTGGGATTGTGATGACACTCAGTGTTTTAGGGAGTGTGGGAATGTCATGGCCCTCTGTGTTCTCATGAGTGTGGTTGTGTGATGACACTCAGTGTTTCAGTGAGTGTGGGAGTGAGATGACACAAAGTGTTTTAGTGAGAGTGGGAGTGTGATGACACTCAGTGTTACATTGTGTGTGGGTGTGTGATGACCCTCTGTGTTTCAGTGAGTGTGAGAGTGTGATAACACTCAGTGTTTCAGTGGGTGTAGGAGTGTGATGACACTGTGTGTCAGTGAGTGTGAGAGTGTGATGACACCCTATTATAGAGAGTGTGTGTGTCTGCTGACATGCAGTGTTTCAGTGAGTGTGAGAGTGTGATGACACTCTGTGTTTTAGTGAGTGTGAGAGTGTGATGACACTCTGTTTCAGTATGTTTGAGAGTATTATGACACTCAGTGTTTCAAGGAGTGTGGGATTGTGATGACACTCAGTGTTCTCGTGAGTGTGGTTGTGTGATGACACTCAGTGTTTCAATGAGTGTGGTTGTGTGATGACACTGTGTTTAGTGAGTGTGAGAGTGTGATGACACTCTGTTTTAGTGAGTGTGAGAGTGTGATGACACTCAGTGTTTCAGCGAGTGTGAGAGTGTTATGACACTGTTTTAGTGAGTGTGAGAGTGTTATGACACTCGGTGTTTTAGTGAGAGTGGGTGTGTGATGACACTCAGTGTTACATTGTGTGTGGGTGTGTGATGACCCTCTGTGTTTTAGTGTGTGTGAGAGTGCGATGACACTCAGTGTTTCAGTGTGTGGGTGTGTGAGGATCCTCAGAATTTAATGTGTGTGAGTGTGTTATGACACTGAGTGTTTTAGTGAGTGTGGGAGTGTGGGGCATTCAGTGTTTTAGTGAGTGTGAGAGTGTGATGACACTCAGTGTTTTAATGGAAATGGGTGTGATGACACTCAGTGTTTTATTAGGTGTGGGAGTGTGATGACACAGTATTTGAGTGTGGGTGTGTGATGACACTCAGTGCTTTCGGGAGTATGAGAGTGTAATGACACTCAGTATTATAATGAGTGTGATTGATGACATGCAGTGTTTAAGTGAGTGTGAGAGTGTGATGTCACTTACTGTTTTAGTGAGTGTGCATGTTTGATGACACTCAGTGCTTTCGGGAGTGTGGGAGAGAGATGACACTCAGTGTATCAGTGAGTGTGAGAGTGTGATAACACTCAGTGTTTCAGTGAGTCTGAGAGTGTTATGACACTCTGTTTCAGTGAGTGTGAGAGTGTGATGACACTCTGTGTTTAGTGAGTGTGAGAATGTGATGACACTCTGTTTGTGACTCTGAGCATGTTATGACACTGTGTTTCAGTATGTTTGAGAGTATTATGACACTCAGTGTTTCAATGAGTGTGAGAGTGAGATGACACTGTTTTAGTGAGTGGGTGTGTGAGGACACTCAGTGTTTTAGTGAGTGTGAGAGTCTGATGTCACTCTGTTTCAGTGGGTGTGGGAGTGTGATGACCCCATGTGTGTCAGTGAGTGTGAGAGTGTGATGACACTATTATAGAGAGTGTGAGTGTCTGCTGACATGCAGTGTGTCAGTGAGTGTGAGAGTGTGATAACACTCAGTGTTTCAGTGAGTGGGATTATGATGACACTCAGTGTTTCAGTGAGTGTGAGAGTGAGTTGACACTCAGTATTATAGTGAGCATGAGTGAATGATGACACGCAGTGTGTCAGTAAGTCTGGGTGTGTGATGACACTCAATGTTTTAGTGAGTGTGAAAGTGTGATGACGCTCAGTGCTTCAGTGAGTGTGAGAGTGTGATGACGCTCAGTATTTCAGTGAGTGTGAGTGAGTTGACACTCAGTGTTTTAGTGAGTTTGGGTGTGTGATGTCACTCAGTGTTTAAGTGAGTGTGAGAGTGTGATGTCACCTACTGTTTTAGTGAGTGTGCGTGTTTGATGACACTCAGTGCTTTCGGGAGTGTGGGAGAGAGATGACGCTCAGTGTATCAGTGAGTGTGAGAGTGTGATAACACTCAGTGTTTCAGTGAGTCTGAGAGTGTTATGACACTATGTTTCAGTGAGTGAGAGTGTAATGACACTGTGTTTCAGAGTCTGAGAGTGTTATGACACTCTGTTTCAGTGAGTGTGAGAGTGTGATGACACTCTGTGTTTAGTGAGTGTGAGAATGTGATGACACTGTTTCAGTGACTCTGAGCATGTTATGACACTGTTTCAGTATGTTTGAGAGTATTATGACACAGGGTTTCAGTAAGTGTGGTTGTGTGATGACACTCAGTGTTTCAATGAGTGTGAGAGTGAGATGACACTGTTTTAGTGTGTGTGTGTGATGACCCTCAGTATTTCACTGAGTGTGAAAGTGTGATGACACTCATTTAGTGTGTGTGAAAGTGTGATGACGCTCAGTGCTTCAGTGAGTGTGAGAGTGTGATGACGCTCAGTATTTCAGTGAGTGTGAGTGAGTTGGCACTCAGTGTTTTAGTGAGTTTGGGTGTGTGATGACACTCAGTGTTTTAGTGAGTTTGGGTGTGATGACACTCAGTGTTTCAGTGTGTATGGGTGTGTGATGACACTGTGTTTCAGTGAGTGTGAGAGTGTGATGACTGTGTTTCAGTGAGTGTGAGAGTGTGATGTGTGTTTCAGTGAGTGTGAGAGTATGATGTCACTCACATTCCGTGAGTGTGGGTGAGTGATAACACTCAGTGTGCTAGTGAGTATGAGGGTGTGATGACAGTGTTTACTGGGTGTGGGAGTGTGATGACACTCTGTTTCAGTGAGTGTGAGAGTGTGATGACACTCTGTGTTTTAGTGAGTGTGGGAATGTGCGACACTCAGTGTTTTAGTGACTCTGAGAGTGTTATGACACTGTTTCAGTATGTTTGAGAGTATTATGACACAGGGTTTCAGTGAGTGTGGTTGTGTGATGACACTCAGTGTTTCAATGAGTGTGAGAGTGAGATGACACTGTTTTAGTGAGTGGCTGTGTGAGGACACTCAGTGTTTTAGTGAGTGTGAGAGTCTGATGACACTCAGTGTTTGAGTGCGTATGAGGGTGTGATGACACTCAGTGTTTCAGTGTGTGTGAGAGTGAGTTGACACTCAGTATTATAGTGAGCATGAGTGAATGATGACACGCAGTGTGTCAGTAAGTCTGGGTGTGTGATGACGCTCAGTGTTTCAGTGAGTGTGAGAGTGTGATGACGCTCAGTATTTCAGTGAGTGTGAGTGAGTTGACACTCAGTGTTTTAGTGAGTTTGGGTGTGTGATGACACTCAGTGTTTTAGTGAGTTTGGGTGTTATTGCACTCAGTGTTTCAGTGTGTATGGGTGTGTGATGACACTCTGTTTAGTGAGAGTGTGATGACACTCTGTGTTTTAGAGATGGTGAGAGTGTGATGACACTCAGTGTTTCAGTTTGTGGGTGTGTGAGGACCCTCAGTACCTTAGTGTGTGTGAGTGTGTGATGACCCTCAGTGTTTCAGTGAGTGTGAGTGTGTTATGACAGTCAGTGTTTTAGTGAGTGTGGGTGTATGATGACACTCAGTGTTTTAGGGAGTGTGGGGCACTCAGTATTTTAGTGATGTGAGAGTGTGATGACGCTCAGTATTTTAGTGATGTGAGAGTGTGATGGCAGTCCCTGTTTCAGTGAGTATGGGTCAGTTATGACACTCAGTCTTTCAGTGAGTTTGAGAGTGTGATGACACTCAGTGTTTTAGTATGTTTGAGATTGTGATAACACTCCATGTTTCAGTGAGTGTGATGACACTCAGTGTTTGAGTGAGTCTGAGAGTGTTATGACACTGTGTTTCAGTGAGTGTGAGAGTGTGATGTGTGTTTCAGTGAGTGTGAGAGTATGATGTCACTCACATTCAGTGAGTGTGGGTGAGTGATAACACTCAGTGTTTTAGTGAGTATGAGAGTCTGAACACAGTGTGTTAGTGAGTATGAGGGTGTGATGACTGTGTTTTGTGAGTGTGAGAGTGTGATGACACTCAGTGTTACCGTGTGTGTGGGTGTGTGATGACCCTCTGTGTTTTCGTGTTTGTGAGAGTGTGATGACCCTCAGTGTTTCAGTGTGTGGTTGTGTGATGACCCCCGTGTTTCAGTGTGTGTGAGCGTGTGATGACAGTGTTTTAGTGAGTATCAGAGTCTGATGACACTCAGTTTTTCAGTGAGTGTGAGAGTGAGTTGACACTCAGTATTATAGTGAGCGTGAGTGAATGATGACACTCAGTGTTTCAATGAGTCTGGGAGTGAGATGACACTCAATGCTGCAGTGTGTATGGGTGTGTGATGACACTCAATGTTTTAGTGAGTGTGAGAGTGTGATGACAGTCAGTGTTTTTGTGAGTGAGACTGTGATGGCAGTCTCTGTTTTAGTGAGTGTGGGTGAGTTATCACACTCAGTCTTTCAGTGAGTGTGAGAGTGTGATGACATTCAATGTTTCAGTGAGTGTAGGACCATGATGACACTCAGTATTTCAGAGAGTGTGGGAGTGTGATGACGCTCAGCATTTAGTGAGTGTGAGAGTGTGATGACCCTCAGTGTTTTAGTGAGTGTGGGTGTATGATGACATTTAGTGTTTCAGTGAGTGTGGGAGAGTGATGACACTCAGTGTTTTAGTGAGTGTGAGAGTGTGATGGCAGTCCCTGTTTTAGTGAGTATGGGTCAGTTATGACACTCAATCTTTCAGTGAGTGTGAGAGTGTGATGATGCTGAGTGTTTTAGTATGTTTGAGATTGTGATAACACTCCGTGTTTCAGTGAATGTGAGAGTCTAATGACACTCAGTGTTTAGTGAGTGTGAGAGTGTGATGACACTCAGTGTTTGAGTGAGTCTGAGAGTGTTATGACACTGTGTTTCAGTGAGTGTGAGAGTGTGATGTCACTCAGTTTTAGTTAGTGGGTGTGTGAGTACACTACGTGTGTTAGTGAGTGTGGGTGTGTGATGACTCAGTTTTTCAGTGAGTGTGGGAGTGAGATGACAGTAAGCATTTTAGTGAGTGTGGTGACATGCAGTGTTTCAGTGAGTGTGAAAGTGTGATGTCACACACTGTTTTAGTGATTGTGGGTGTGTAATGACACTCAGTGTTTTAGTGAGTGTATGTGTGTGATAACACTCACTGTTTTAGTGTGAGTGTGATGACTCTGTTTCAGTGAGTGTGAGAGTGTGATGAGATGCATATCACTCACTTTTATTTAGTGTGGGTGTGTGATGAGTGTGAGTGTCTGATGACACACAGTGTTTTACTGAGTCCTGGTGTGTGATGACACTCAACGTTTTAGTGAGTGTGAGACAGGACACTTAGTGCTTTAAAGAGTGTGAGAGAGTGATGACACTCAGTGTTTCAGTGAGTGTGAGAGGGTGATGACGCTCAGTGTTTGAGTGAGAGTGTGATGACACAGTGTTTTAGTGAGTGTGGGACCATGATGGCACTCAGTAGTTCAGAGTGTGAGAGTGTGATGACACTCACTGTTTTAGTGAGTGTGTGTGTGATGACTCTCAGTGTTTCAGTGAGTGGGAAAGTGGTGAGTGTGAAAGTGTGGTGACACTCAGTGTTTCAGTGGGTGTGAGTAGGTGATGACACTCACTGTTTTAGTGAGTGTGAGAGTGTGATGACACTCACTGTTTTAGTGAGTGTGAGAGTGTGATGACACTCACTGTTTCAGTGAGTGTGAGAGTGTGATGACACTCACTGTTTCAGTGAGTGTGAGAGTGTGATGACACTCACTGTTTTAGTGAGTGTGAGAGTGTGATGACACTCACTGTCTTAGTGAGTGTGAGAGTGTGATGACACTCAGCGTCTTAGTGAGTGTGAGAGTGTGATGACACAGTGTCTTAGTGAGTGTGAGAGTGTGATGACGCTCAGTGTTTGAGTGAGTGTGGGACCATGATGGCACTCAGTAGTTCAGAGTGTGAGAGTGTGATGACACTCACTGTTTTAGTGAGTGTGAGAGTGTGATGACACTCACTGTTTTAGTGAGTGTGAGAGTGTGATGACACTCACTGTTTTAGTGAGTGTGAGAGTGTGATGACACTCACTGTTTTAGTGAGTGTGAGAGTGTGATGACACTCACTGTTTTAGTGAGTGTGAGAGTGTGATGACACTCACTGTCTTAGTGAGTGTGAGAGTGTGATGACACTCAGCGTCTTAGTGAGTGTGAGAGTGTGATGACACAGTGTCTTAGTGAGTGTGAGAGTGTGATGACACTCACTGTTTTAGAGAGTGTGAGAGTGTGATGACACTCACTGTTTTAGTGAGTGTGAGAGTGTGATGACACTCACTGTTTTAGTGAGTGTGAGAGTGTGATGACACTCACTGTTTTAGTGAGTGTGAGAGTGTGATGACACTCACTGTTTTAGTGAGTGTGAGAGTGTGATGACACTCACTGTTTTAGTGAGTGTGAGAGTGTGATGACACTCAGCGTCTTAGTGAGTGTGAGAGTGTGATGACACTCAGCGTCTTAGTGAGTGTGAGAGTGTGATGACACTCAGCGTCTTAGTGAGTGTGAGAGTGTGATGACACAGTGTCTTAGTGAGTGTGAGAGTGTGATGACACTCACTGTTTCAGTGAGTGTGAGAGTGTGATGACACTCACTGTTTTAGTGAGTGTGAGTGTGATGACACTCACTGTCTTAGTGAGTGTGAGAGTGTGATGACACTCACTGTCTTAGTGAGTGTGAGAGTGTGATGACACTCAGCATCTTAGTGAGTGTGAGAGTGTGATGACACAGTGTCTTAGTGAGTGTGAGAGTGTGATGACACTCACTGTTTTAGTGAGTGTGAGAGTGTGATGACACTCACTGTTTTAGTGAGTGTGAGAGTGTGATGACACTCACTGTTTTAGTGAGTGTGAAAGTGTGATGACACTCACTGTTTTAGTGAGTGTGAGAGTGTGATGACACTCAGCGTCTTAGTGAGTGTGAGAGTGTGATGACACTCACTGTCTTAGTGAGTGTGAGAGTGTGATGACGCTCAGTGTTTGAGTGAGTGTGGGACCATGATGGCACTCAGTAGTTCAGAGTGTGAGAGTGTGATGACACTCACTGTTTTAGTGAGTGTGAGAGTGTGATGACACTCAGCGTCTTAGTGAGTGTGAGAGTGTGATGACACTCAGCGTCTTAGTGAGTGTGAGAGTGTGATGACACAGTGTCTTAGTGAGTGTGAGAGTGTGATGACGCTCAGTGTTTGAGTGAGTGTGGGACCATGATGGCACTCAGTAGTTCAGAATGTGAGAGTGTGATGACACTCAGCGTCTTAGTGAGTGTGAGAGTGTGATGACACTCAGCGTCTTAGTGAGTGTGAGAGTGTGATGACACAGTGTCTTAGTGAGTGTGAGAGTGTGATGACACTCACTGTTTCAGTGAGTGTGAGAGTGTGATGACACTCACTGTTTCAGTGAGTGTGAGTGTGATGACACTCACTGTTTTAGTGAGTGTGAGAGTGTGATGACACTCACTGTCTTAGTGAGTGTGAGAGTGTGATGACACTCACTGTCTTAGTGAGTGTGAGAGTGTGATGACACTCAGCGTCTTAGTGAGTGTGAGAGTGTGATGACACTCACTGTTTTAGTGAGTGTGAGAGTGTGATGACACTCACTGTTTTAGTGAGTGTGAGAGTGTGATGACACTCACTGTTTTAGTGAGTGTGAGAGTGTGATGACACTCACTGTTTTAGTGAGTGTGAGAGTGTGATGACACTCACTGTTTTAGTGAGTGTGAGAGTGTGATGACACTCACTGTTTTAGTGAGTGTGAGAGTGTGATGACACTCACTGTCTTAGTGAGTGTGAGAGTGTGATGACACTCAGCGTCTTAGTGAGTGTGAGAGTGTGAAGACACAGTGTCTTAGTGAGTGTGAGAGTGTGATGACACTCACTGTTTTAGAGAGTGTGAGAGTGTGATGACACTCACTGTTTTAGTGAGTGTGAGAGTGTGATGACACTCACTGTTTTAGTGAGTGTGAGAGTGTGATGACACTCACTGTTTTAGTGAGTGTGAGAGTGTGATGACACTCACTGTTTTAGTGAGTGTGAGAGTGTGATGACACTCACTGTTTTAGTGAGTGTGAGAGTGTGATGACACTCACTGTTTTAGTGAGTGTGAGAGTGTGATGACACTCACTGTTTTAGTGAGTGTGAGAGTGTGATGACACTCAGTGTCTTAGTGAGTGTGAGAGTGTGATGACACTCAGCGTCTTAGTGAGTGTGAGAGTGTGATGACACTCAGCGTCTTAGTGAGTGTGAGAGTGTGATGACACAGTGTCTTAGTGAGTGTGAGAGTGTGATGACACTCACAGTTTCAGTGAGTGTGAGAGTGTGATGACACTCACTGTTTCAGTGAGTGTGAGTGTGATGACACTCACTGTTTTAGTGAGTGTGAGAGTGTGATGACACTCACTGTTTTAGTGAGTGTGAGAGTGTGATGACACTCACTGTCTTAGTGAGTGTGAGAGTGTGATGACACTCAGCGTCTTAGTGAGTGTGAGAGTGTGATGACACAGTGTCTTAGTGAGTGTGAGAGTGTGATGACACTCACTGTTTTAGTGAGTGTGAGAGTGTGATGACACTCACTGTTTTAGTGAGTGTGAGAGTGTGATGACACTCACTGTTTTAGTGAGTGTGAGAGTGTGATGACACTCACTGTTTTAGTGAGTGTGAGAGTGTGATGACACTCACTGTTTTAGTGAGTGTGAGAGTGTGATGACACTCACTGTCTTAGTGAGTGTGAGAGTGTGATGACACTCAGCGTCTTAGTGAGTGTGAGAGTGTGATGACACAGTGTCTTAGTGAGTGTGAGAGTGTGATGACGCTCAGTGTTTGAGTGAGTGTGGGACCATGATGGCACTCAGTAGTTCAGAGTGTGAGAGTGTGATGACACTCACTGTTTTAGTGAGTGTGAGAGAGTGATGACACTCAGTGTTTCAGTGAGTGTGAGAGGGTGATGACGCTCAGTGTTTGAGTGAGAGTGTGATGACACAGTGTTTTAGTGAGTGTGGGACCATGATGGCACTCAGTAGTTCAGAGTGTGAGAGTGTGATGACACTCACTGTTTTAGTGAGTGTGTGTGTGATGACTCTCAGTGTTTCAGTGAGTGGGAAAGTGGTGAGTGTGAAAGTGTGGTGACACTCAGTGTTTCAGTGGGTGTGAGTAGGTGATGACACTCACTGTTTTAGTGAGTGTGAGAGTGTGATGACACTCACTGTTTTAGTGAGTGTGAGAGTGTGATGACACTCACTGTTTTAGTGAGTGTGAGAGTGTGATGACACTCACTGTTTCAGTGAGTGTGAGAGTGTGATGACACTCACTGTTTTAGTGAGTGTGAGAGTGTGATGACACTCACTGTCTTAGTGAGTGTGAGAGTGTGATGACACTCACTGTCTTAGTGAGTGTGAGAGTGTGATGACACTCAGCGTCTTAGTGAGTGTGAGAGTGTGAAGACACAGTGTCTTAGTGAGTGTGAGAGTGTGATGACACTCACTGTTTTAGAGAGTGTGAGAGTGTGATGACACTCACTGTTTTAGTGAGTGTGAGAGTGTGATGACACTCACTGTTTTAGTGAGTGTGAGAGTGTGATGACACTCACTGTTTCAGTGAGTGTGAGAGTGTGATGACACTCACTGTTTTAGTGAGTGTGAGAGTGTGATGACACTCACTGTCTTAGTGAGTGTGAGAGTGTGATGACACTCAGCGTCTTAGTGAGTGTGAGAGTGTGATGACACTCAGTGTCTTAGTGAGTGTGAGAGTGTGATGACGCTCAGTGTTTGAGTGAGTGTGGGACCATGATGGCACTCAGTAGTTCAGAGTGTGAGAGTGTGATGACACTCACTGTTTTAGTGAGTGTGAGAGTGTGATGACACTCACTGTTTTAGTGAGTGTGAGAGTGTGATGACACTCACTGTTTCAGTGAGTGTGAGAGTGTGATGACACTCACTGTTTTAGTGAGTGTGAGAGTGTGATGACACTCACTGTCTTAGTGAGTGTGAGAGTGTGATGACACTCAGCGTCTTAGTGAGTGTGAGAGTGTGATGACACAGTGTCTTAGTGAGTGTGAGAGTGTGATGACGCTCAGTGTTTGAGTGAGTGTGGGACCATGATGGCACTCAGTAGTTCAGAGTGTGAGAGTGTGATGACACTCACTGTTTTAGTGAGTGTGAGAGTGTGATGACACTCACTGTTTTAGTGAGTGTGAGAGTGTGATGACACTCACTGTTTTAGTGAGTGTGAGAGTGTGATGACACTCACTGTCTTAGTGAGTGTGAGAGTGTGATGACACTCACTGTCTTAGTGAGTGTGAGAGTGTGATGACACTCACTGTCTTAGTGAGTGTGAGAGTGTGATGACACTCAGCGTCTTAGTGAGTGTGAGAGTGTGATGACAGTGTCTTAGTGAGTGTGAGAGTGTGATGACACTCACTGTTTTAGAGAGTGTGAGAGTGTGATGACACTCACTGTTTTAGTGAGTGTGAGAGTGTGATGACACTCACTGTTTTAGTGAGTGTGAGAGTGTGATGACACTCAGCGTCTTAGTGAGTGTGAGAGTGTGATGACACTCAGCGTCTTAGTGAGTGTGAGAGTGTGATGACACAGTGTCTTAGTGAGTGTGAGAGTGTGATGACACTCACTGTTTCAGTGAGTGTGAGAGTGTGATGACACTCACTGTTTCAGTGAGTGTGAGAGTGTGATGACACTCACTGTTTTAGTGAGTGTGAGAGTGTGATGACACTCACTGTCTTAGTGAGTGTGAGAGTGTGATGACACTCACTGTCTTAGTGAGTGTGAGAGTGTGATGACACTCAGCGTCTTAGTGAGTGTGAGAGTGTGATGACACAGTGTCTTAGTGAGTGTGAGAGTGTGATGACACTCACTGTTTTAGTGAGTGTGAGAGTGTGATGACACTCACTGTTTTAGTGAGTGTGAGAGTGTGATGACACTCACTGTTTTAGTGAGTGTGAGAGTGTGATGACACTCACTGTTTTAGTGAGTGTGAGAGTGTGATGACACTCACTGTTTTAGTGAGTGTGAGAGTGTGATGACACTCACTGTTTTAGAGAGTGTGAGAGTGTGATGACACTCACTGTTTTAGTGAATGTGAGTGTGATGACACTCACTGTTTTAGTGAGTGAGAGTGCGATGACACTCACTGTTTTAGTGAGTGTGAGAGTGTGATGACACTCACTGTTTTAGTGAGTGTGAGAGTGTGATGACACTCACTGTTTTAGTGAGTGTGAGAGTGTGATGACACTCAGTGTCTTAGTGAGTGTGAGAGTGTGATGACACTCAGCGTCTTAGTGAGTGTGAGAGTGTGATGGCACTCAGCGTCTTAGTGAGTGTGAGAGTGTGATGACACTCAGCGTCTTAGTGAGTGTGAGAGTGTGATGACACAGTGTCTTAGTGAGTGTGAGAGTGTGATGACACTCACTGTTTTAGTGAGTGTGAGAGTGTGATGACACTCACTGTTTTAGTGAGTGTGAGAGTGTGATGACACTCACTGTTTTAGTGAGTGTGAGAGTGTGATGACACTCACTGTTTTAGTGAGTGTGAGAGTGTGATGACACTCACTGTTTTAGTGAGTGTGAGAGTGTGATGACACTCACTGTTTTAGTGAGTGTGAGAGTGTGATGACACTCACTGTTTTAGTGAGTG